>NW_003852428.1:10526903-10527234 GCF_000181295.1 Otolemur garnettii | reverse complement strand
TTGGCCTCCCAGAGTGCTAGGATTATAGGCATGAGCCACACTGCACTCAGCCTGCACCAAGAATTAGAAACCAGAATGTCTGTTGTTCCCATTTTCTCATGCTGCCTCTCTAAAGCTTGGGGGGTGAAAACAGGTGCTAATAGACACTGAAATGCTCTTGAGAAATACTAGTGTCCAATTATGCCTTATAAACACTCACCACCAGCACACATTTTTAGTGAAAACATGCACATGAAGCAGATAGAATGAAATGGTCACTTTTTGAATGCATACTTCTTCATTTTCCCATTACTACCTACTCCAAATTTATTTTGCCTGGAATATACATTGA
>NW_003852428.1:10521971-10522789 GCF_000181295.1 Otolemur garnettii | reverse complement strand
ATAGTTGGACTGAATTTGGTAAATTTAGTGAGTGTATGTACATATGGTGCACCTTCCATGACAGGAAAACATAAAGAATTTATTGCACGGACAAAAAAGTGTTAACATATTCAGATTCACTCATTTTTTTTCATTGTATCTTACATCAGCAAATTCTCTGTGCTAAAGCTATTATTTTTAAGTCACACTTTGCAACAAGTTATAAGTATTCTCTTATCTATATTCATGCAAATGCAACACAGCATTGTCAATTTCCTAACCTGCTAAAATTGAAGTATGAGGTATTTGGTGTGGATTTGCCCTTACCATTATAAAATGTGTTGGTTCTCACTAGGGGTAGGTGTTAGACAAAATTTTATCTCTGTGAGAACAAATAGTTAAATATTATGAAGATCAGAATCAGCAATGTGAATTATTGAAAGTGGATTTCTATAGGAATGCAGTATTTCTGTGTGGTACCATTTCAAATCAAAGTGACCTAAATATGTCTCTGCAAGGTAAAACTAAGTCTATATACACTGTATATGATACGTGGCAAAAAAATCCAAGCATATCATAAAAGGTATCTTCTTTTCAAAATGCTTTTTCAACAAGAAATTCTGGATGAATATTTTCTCCAGTTAGCAAAGCTCATTGATGAGCACATTGATACTCATATATGCAAATCTTTGAAGCATCCACTGTTGTTCCAGACCTATTTTTTGGAGAATACAATGTAAGTTTCACTGAGAATCATGACACCACACTCAAATTAGCATTTTAGCATCACTTAGTTAATATCACCAAGGCACTAAAGAACTACAGAGGGAATTGAAAGA
>NW_003852428.1:10517615-10519959 GCF_000181295.1 Otolemur garnettii | reverse complement strand
GTAGCATTTTTAATTTTCTTCAAGGACTTTCCCTTTGATTTCACAAGTTGGCCAGCTTTGTGGCATAAGATGCCTTGCTTTCAGCCTACCTTGACCCTGGACTTGTCTTCCTCACTAAACTTAATCTATTCCTAGTTTTCAGTTTCAATGAGACATGTGAAACTTTTCTTTTCACTTGAACACTTACAGTTCATTCTAGGGTCCTTAATTGGCCCAATGTCAGTACTGTTGTGTCTTAGCCAATAAGGATGCTTGAAGAGGAGAGAGACTGGAGAAGGTCTGGTTACAGTAGCAGTAAGAACACACAGGACATTTATGGATTAGGTCTGCTTTCTTATAGGGTTGTGTTAGTGTTGCTGCAAAACAATCACAATAGTGATGTCAAAGATCACCCAAAGATCACCCACAAATCACCTTGAAAGATACGATAGTAAAGGGAAAGTTTGAAATATGGCAAGAATTACCAAAATATGATACAGACACTGTTCCAAAAATGGCTCTAATAGATTTGCTTAATGCAAGGTTGCTACAAATCTTCTATTTGTAAAAAACACAATAGGTGCAAAAAAAAAAAAAGTGAAAAACAATTAAAGTATGCTCATATTTGGTTCATCATTTGAAAGTTTGCACTGTTATCCACAAGAAAGCAAACACTGTAAGACTTAATTTAATAGTATATCTCAATTTCTGATAACCTTTATTCATATTCTAATATCAAAGGATTTGTTTTGGGGCCTGATTTTCTTCGTAAGAATTATGCCTGTGATGGAAAAGTTAACAAAATGTATTTATTAATTATCTTTTCCTTTCATCTAGCTGGTGCGATGTGTGTAAAGCTACCTATGCTTTTGAGGAACAGAATTAAAATTAATGAGGGTATGTGCAAAAGCTAGTGACCAGTACAAAGAGGATGAGGAAATAGGAAAGCAATTTCAGCTCCTTAAAAATGGGGCTTTCAATGGGAAAAGTTTACAGAATGAAAATGACTTATTTTATTCATTCGTCCTCACTGCATTTATCCATAGTGATCTCATTATCCACTGGGGAACTCCTCACAGAAGCCACCAGAAATGACGCTCACTTTCAGTTTTCCTGACTTTATGTGACCAAACTAATTTCACTTTTTCTCAGTGTAGTATTTATTTACAGAAACTTGCCTATTTCCTGAAAACATTAATGGCTTTGACTCAAACTTGAAGAAGGAATAAACATTTAGTAGCTGGGAACCTGTCAACACAGGTTGAAATAAGGTTTATGATCATATAAATGTCCATTTAACTTCACTTGAGTCAAATAAGCCAAACGGTAAACTAATTAGACTTAACGAAACTGGCCTAAATTCCCTCAGACAGTGAAACCAATTATTTCTCAGAGAAGGGTTTGCTTGTTTTTCTCAAGGGCAAAGGTTCCTAACTTCTTGGAATACTCCCTAATAGTTCTTCAAATCAGGCCAGATGAAATTGGCAATTCACAAAATAGTTACCTTGAGGTGCAAATGTAGGGTCTTTAATTAGGCTCATTTACATCATTGAGGAAGGAGCCAGGGAATCCATTTGTGCAAAATGAGATTAGAAGAGGACTGTCTGCCTTTTAATCTGTATAGGAGGGAAATTCATTTTTTAAAAAAGCAAAGCTGTTCTTCAGCAATCTACTGAATTCTAACCACAGATTGTCTTTGTTATGGCTTAAATGGCTGAGACCGATTCGGAAGCCATCTCTCTTTTTTAATATTCTTGATGTCAATTACTTATAGCTCATTTTTGTCTTGAATTTAGTACCTGAACAATTCAAGGTTATTGGAAGGATTCAAAACCTCTAACTATTCCCTAAAGCTTTAATCTGTGAAACAGAGAAACTGCCTGATTAGAATAGCAGGCGTCTGGTTTGCCCCATGAAGCCCTGAGCTCTGAGAGGTATCGTCCAACATTTTTGGTGGTTTTCTCTGGGTATATTGGATACATTTTGGATGAATAGGGCTAAAACTTTTACTTTAGATTAAAAAAAAAAAGAAAACACATGTAATTGGATTCTGCATTTAAGCCTGCCTTTATTTAGATATATGCATGTGGGTTCTATGATTATAAATCTCTAGGATATAAACTACATGTTGAAAATTGTGCAATTTTTGTATTTGTGTACTATGTACATGCTAGAAAATTTTTCAGAATGATAGTGGTGGATAGAAATCTTGCCCTGAACGGGGTTGTGGTGAATTTCCGTGTCATGTGCAGAGTACGTGGCTTCAGGAACACTTGTCTTTATGGTTTGGCCTAATTATAATGGCCACAGATTTCAACAACATGTTGTAGTCCAACACATTTGAACATTCTTTTTTTTTTTTTTT
>NW_003852428.1:10512126-10517293 GCF_000181295.1 Otolemur garnettii | reverse complement strand
TTTTTTTTTTTTTAAGTAAGTTAATCAGTATTTCCATTTGAATGGTGCTATAATCAGTCACAATCCAGACAACAGGGGAATGTCCTTATAAACAAACTTATGGTTGATCACAATGCCTGAAAGTTATTTATTTATTTATTTATTTATTTATTTTGCAGTTTTTGGCCGGGCTAGGTTTGAACCTGCCACCTCTAGCATATGGGGCCGGAGCCCTATTCCTTTGAGCCACAGGCACCACCCAAAAGTGGTGGTTTTAATGTGCCTGAAATAGATCTGTTTCTGTGGATCTAGGCATATCAACCATTTCCCTTGATCTTAGAAGAGAAGCAGTCTGTCCCGTGTTTGAAACTTGGATTCTTAGGATGTGAAAACTGAGCGACCTAAGGGTCCTTGAGACTAAGCCACTCATTTTACTGCCCAGGGAGAAGGAAAGTGACTCACAAAGTCTGTCATCTTACAAAAGCCTCAACCCGAACTCTTGTGTCATTTGAGTCAGGTTACTGCTGCAGCCAGGAGCAGTAGTGCTCTGTCCTTATAAAGTACCTTCCCTCACCAGAACTCTGCATTGTTGGTGCCCAGAACATCAGGGTTGATCATTTTGTGCATAGGATCAGAATTATTATTGCTTGCAGCCATGCTCACAGTCCTCATTTTGTCGAAAATACTATGAACATTTACTTCACAGAAAAAGCCCCTGTCTTTGTGTGCTTACTGCTCAGTTTGATCAGTTGTAGTTTTTAGCTTTTGGCTTGTCACAGAAACTGAAACTACTTGTTCCATCCCATATAGAGAAATAGATAATTTCATAATGCCTGTCTAAGGCTTCTATCTGTAGATCTAGTTAGAAGTCAACTTTGAGAACTTATGAATGCATAGTTTCGTGTGAATCATAGTAAGATATGAACATGTCAGTTGCAAGGTAACACTTTTAAAAACAGCAAAGGTACAGAAGTACACCTGTGGTTACATGTAAAGACAGACAGGAACTAGAACTTCTGCCTGATGAATATTTAATTAACATATTAATTTGAAGAAAAAGAATCTAGTGAGTGAGATAACCAATTTTCATTTAGAAAATGGTCAACTCCTTTTACGTAAGATGATTAAATTATCAATGGAGAGCACTGTGGGAATTACTTACATACCCTATACTTACATAAATGGTACCCTATACAGTTTATGTATAGGTGAGTCAAATGCAGTTAGAAAAATACACTCAATTTACACCATAAAAATGGAAATGAGAAAGATCCCATTCATACCACCATGGAAAAAAAAGTCATGAAATACCTAGGAATGAATTTAATGAGAAAGATTATATAAAGAGAACTATAAAATTATATTGAAAGACATAAACCAAAACCCAAATATATGGAAAGAAAGGCTGCATTCCTGGATAGAGGGACTTAATATCATAAAAATGTCATTCTTTTTGAAATTAACATATAAATTTAAGGCCATTCCAATCACAATTCTATTTTTTTTCCTTCCTTGGGAATGTATAAAGTGATTAAAAGGTATGTATAGAAGAATAAACATGAAAATTGCCAAGAAAATGTTGAAAGGGAGAAATAGCAAGGAAGTTTGCCCTATTAGATACTAAGACTTAATTTAAGATGACTTTAAAGAAGCATAGTATTGGCTTGCAGTAAACAAATAATTCTACGGAAGAAATAGAAATTGTTTAGCATATAATTAAAGAGGCTGTTATAAGTTAGTGTATAAATTATGTGTTATTCAATTAACCAATCTGAGAGAATTGGCTGTACTTTTGGAAGAGATTAATATTTTATCCCTATTCATTATGCAACTACAAGTAACAGATGAATGAAAATACAAATGCTAAAACATATGACTGTAATAGTCCTGGAAGATACTACAAAAGAATATTTGTGTAATTATGATGTGCTGAGGGTTTTTTTTTAAGCACGTCTAAAACCATTAGTATATACAAAGAAAAAATGGCATACTTGATTTCATGAAATTAAAAAATGTATGTGAGGCAAAGTCTCCCCACATAATGAACATTTAAAAATATTTACTGACTGCCAGCAACTTTCAGATCCATTCACATGCTTGGGAAATTCTCCACTTTATAATTCTACCTTCCCGGGGAAGGAAGAAGAAGTCTACTTTCTGTGCCTCCCTTGTGGCTAGCCCTCTGTGACCTTGGCCTTGTGGCTAAAGGTGCAGCTTCTCAATTCTGATTGAGAAAAGAGTGATGAGAATAAGAAGGTGCCTCGTGGAGACAGTTTTGGGCAGAGACATATCTGGCTGTGGCATGGTACCCAGGTTGGGAGGAAGCAGAGTGTCCAGTTTTATGAGACAAGAGCTTGATGTCAATATTCTTTTCTAGCTTTGTATTCTCAGAGATCAACTGTGTGTTTTTCCTTGGGAAACTTTGTGATCTAATACCCTGTAATAGATTTCTTTTCTGCTTAGATTATTGGAATGAGTGGTGCTTACAACTAAGAATTCTGACTGAATTAACCTAGAAAAAGTTAAATGGCACATGACAAACTGGGGGAAGATAATCACAATCCAAATTGCAAAGGTCAGAACAACTAAGAAAGAAAAAAGAAATGTGCAAACGAAAAACAAGTAATCCCTGGAAAGAAAAACCAAAAAAAAAAACCCCTGCAAATAAAAAGCAACACAATTGTCTCAGTAATTAAGGAAACAATAATATAATAGGAAGTTTTAGCCATCAAAGTTGTTAAAACTAAAAATATGGTTAGACTCCAGGGCTTGTTTGAATATAGGAAAATAACTACTCTTACACTGAACAGCAGGAATGAACAGGCTGGGGGCCTTGGGGTCTGACAATACTTTTTAAAATTACCGTGTGGATATTCATTGATTTTTTAGTTTCACTCCTAAGGACTTATTGAAAAACAAAAACAGAGTTTTAAAGATATGCAAATACATATGCACACGTATACCAATAAGGATGTTACCACAGCTTTTTCTGGAATAGAAAATATCTAGAAATAACTCAAATGACCATCAGAAGGAGAATGACGGTATAAAGAGTACATCACAGTCTGGGGATCCATAGAAGTACTGAAGTGGATCTAGCTGTATCGGCTTGGAAGACTGTCTTGATATAGTATTAAATGAAAGTATCAGATGACGATGTTATTCCCATGTAAAAGATTGTATATGTAAACGTATTCTGTAAGGAAAGTGAATGTTACAGAAGATATATACCAAATTGCTATTAGTGCTATATTGTGAAGGAGATACTGGGTGGATGAGGGAGACACCATACATTTTGATTTAGGTTATCTCCATATAGTTTACATTTGGCAGGATTGCTTATGCAAACCAAATGACTATGAAAAAGGCATGGTAGTGACTTCCATACCACCACCTCAGCCTCACCCCATAGCGTGTATTTGTGACCCAGACAGGGCTGCTCATCCACTGTGCTTGTCCTGCTCTAACTCCTCGAGGAATGAGCCCTTTCCCATCTGTGAGAGTAGACAGACCTTTCAATCCTAGGCCAAACTCTGATAGAAACTTTGGATTCTTCTCTCTCTCATCCCCTCTGTAGGGTGAATTTCCTACTCATTGACTCTTTTGCTTGCTAAATGTTCCCCCTTTTTTTTTTTCAAAGAAACAGAATGACATCCTTACTACCAGTCACTGAAGCAAACCAAAATTCAGTTGCGAAAGAGAAATTTATTGGGAGAAAGAAAGAAACCCACTCAGATTTCCTTGTAGATTTCCAAAAAGATACATAGCTGCTTAACTTCTCCCTTCAGACCCCCATTTTTAAATTGTAAGGAGGCAAACAAATTCCTTGTTAACGTAATGTTATTCCTGACCACATATTAGCATGAGGTCAAGTTTATGACATAGCCAAGGGGGGCTGTTAGACGATGTACATACACTTGATAGCAGTTGAAGTCCTCCCTGAACTCTAACTGCACAGCCCATTTTCTAGAACTTAAAGTGTAATCTAACAATTTGCAATGATTCTGCTTCCACTTCTTTTGTTTTTGCAGTATTTTACTATGACATATTGTATGGATTTTTCTAAGATTGAGAATCTTTTTCTCTGACTTCAAATTCAAGTAGGTCACCATTCCCAAATGGAACAGCCATGGTTTCTTGGAGCTGCTAGGCAATCTATGTATTTTTCCATAGGTCTAACTGTTAGGGAGCAACGTTGAGAAAGTCATTCTTTTCTTTCTATGTTTCATCCACTGGTTTTGGACATAAATTCAAATAATTTCCAATTATAAATGTTCATCACTACCACTATATAAAAATACATTTGAATTTTATGAATTGACTTGTAACTTGTGTCCTTGGTAAAGTTAATTATTAATTCCAGTAGTTTTTTTGGTCAGTTTTTTGGAATTTTCTATGTAGCTGATAATCTCATCTACAAATAAAAGCAATTTCAGTTCTTCCTTTTTAATCTGTATCTTGCTTGTATTAGTTAAGATTCCTGTTTAGTATTAAGTAGAATACTCCTATTCCTATACTGCCTTCTTCCCATTCTTAGGGGACAAAGCATGGTCTTCGTATTATATATTGTTAGTTGTAAAGTGTGTTGTTGGTTTTTTTTTGCAGACATTCTTTACCAAGTTGAAAAAGATTTCTTCTAATCCTGATTTGCTGATTACCTTTGTTCTGAAAGGATGTTGGGATTTGTTGAATGCTTTTTTTTTTTTTTGCAACTATTCATCATCTGTTGAGACAATCATATGGTTTTTCTTTTTCTGTCTATTGAATTAAATTAAACATTTTGAATGTTGAACAAAATTTCCATTCCTGGGGAAAAAAACTTGTTCATGATGTATTATCCTTTTTACATATTGCTGGATTTAATCTGCCAACATTTTGTTAAAGATTTTTTGTCTGTGTTTGTGAGGGATATTGGTCTGGCAGTTTCCTTCTCTTCGATGATCTTCGTCGGGTTTTGATACCAGGATATTGCTCATCTCCTAATGTGTGTTGGGAAAGGTTCTTATATGCTCCATTTCGTAAGAAAGCACGTGTGTGATTGGTATTATTTGCCTTTTTAAATCTTTGGTAGATTTGACCTGTGAAGCATTCTAGAACTGCAGTTTTTGTTTTGCTTTAGTTTTTAAGATTTTTATTTATTAATTTTGTTTGTGGGAACATCTTTTAACTGCAAATTCAATTTAGCAGA
>NW_003852428.1:10497535-10511302 GCF_000181295.1 Otolemur garnettii | reverse complement strand
TCCTGAGTAGCTGGGACTATAGGTGCTTACCACCATACCAAATTAAACTTTTCTCTCTTTCTCTTTCTCTTTTCTTTTCTTTTCTTTCTTTCTTTTTTTCCCTTCAGTAGTGGCAGGGTCTCCCTCTTACTCAGGCTGATCTCAACCTCCTGAGCTCAAATAATTCTCCTGTCTAGACCTCCCAGAGTGCAAAGATTACAGGCATGAGCCACTAGGCCTAGCCTATTTGTGTCTTTTTATTTCAAGTAAATTTCTTATATATGGTATATGGTTGGATTATTATTATTTTTTTTTTTTTGAGGCAGGATCTCACTTTGTTGCCTTGGGTAGAGTGCAGTAAGAACATCATAGCTCACTGCAACTTCAAACTTTTGGATTGAAGTGATCCTCCTGCCTCAGCCTCCCCAGTGGCAGGGACAACAGGTATATATTACTATGTCTGGTTATTTTTTCTATTTTTTTGTGCAGTTAGGGTCTCACTCTTGCTTAGGCTAGTCTTGAACTCCTGAACTCAAGTAACTGTCCTACTTTGGCCTCCCAGATTGCTAGAATTATAGATGTGAGCCACTGCACCTAGCCTTCGTTATTTTTTTTAAATCATTTCATTGATGTATGATTGACATGTAAAAAGCTGTACACATTTAGTATATACATCTCCATGAGTTTGGAGATAAGTATACACCTAGGAAACCATTATTACCATCAAGGCCACAGACATATTTATCACTTCAGAAAGGCATATTTGTCACCTGCCCCCTTTATTATTGTGTGCGTGTGTTAACAACATTTAACATAAGATCTACCCTCTTAGCAAATTTTAAGTAGACATACAGTATTGTTACCTACAGGCAGATCTTACTTTTTAACAGCTATTTTTTTTTTTTTTTGTTTTTTTTTTTTATCTAACAGGGGTATTCATACCATTTCTATCTATTATAATTGTTGATATGGTTTCATTCATTCTATTATCTTGCTACTTGTTTTCTTTTCACCTTGTCTGTTTTCCTTTCTTCTTACTTTTCTTGGATTGTTTTCTTTTTGATTTCACGATTCCATCTTACCTTCACTCTCGTTTTTTAGTTATGCATTTTTCTATTCTTTCTTTGAGAGGTTCTCTAAGCTTTACTGTATATATATTTTCCTATCACAATCTTCCTTTAAATAATACAGCAGGATTTTACATGTAGTGTGAGAAACTTACAACAGTATCCATTTTCTATCTGCCAACCTTTATGCCACTGCCATATATTTTATTTCTACCTACATTAAAAACCCTATAATCCATGTTATACTATGTTGCTTGGCATTCAGTCATCTTTAGAAGTGATTAAAAATACCTTTAACACTCATCTGAACTTGTATCTTTCCTGGATTTCACCATTACCTTCTGAAGAGTCAAATTTTCCTCTGGTATCTGTGTCTGAGGGGTTTGAGGATGGAGGTGGGGTAACAGTCCACAAGAAGGAGAGGAAGCCAGTCTGAGGATCAAGGAGAAGTTTTATTAGGAGGAAAAAGCAGAAAGGAGCCTGACCAGAGGTCAGCTCCCTGTCACAAAGTTCTAAGAGGCTTTTATTAACCTTATCAAGTAGTTGGAAGGTGGGAGGGGGTTGCTAGGGGAGTCATTCTCTTCTGCAGAAGGAATGATCTTTGCACCAGGGGCTCATTTTGGAGTCACTTCCTTCTGCAGAGGGCCTGATCTTCATACTGGGGGCTAAGTTTGATGCCAGCTGGGGCCAGGGTGGAAACTTCCTGTTCTGTTGTTTCCCAGGAGCACTGGCCTTGATACCTTCCCATGGTCTCTGTGTGATCATGCAGTTTGGTGTCTGGCCTGTTTCCTCTAACTAGTGTCCTCCCCAAATGGCTGTACCCTTGTTAGAATTGTGGGGATTCTTTTCTCACAGCATCAAACTCCTTTCCGAAGAAATTACTTTTACTTTTTTTGTTGTTGTTTTTGCTTTGGTCTTCGGTAACACATTTCTTCAGCTTTTATTTTTCTAATAAAATCTATTTAAACTTCATTTTTGAAAGATGTTTTCATAGATCTAAGATTCTGGGTAAGTAGTCTGCTACTGGATAGGTCATCAGTAAGTCCAGAGAGAGTTCTGCCAGAAGTAGCTCTTCCTAAATTTGATATTAATATATAAAATGGTACATTCAACTTGCTGAATTTTATTTATTTAATCTTTGTGGGGTTTTTTTTGTTCTTCTTTATTGTTTTTGGTTATAAGATTGATCACATGATAGTTCTGTTTTCTTAGACGTTCGCGTATACTACTATATATTTTTGAATTTTATTATTTTTATTGTGATGAAATACACATAACGTAAAATTTACTATTTTAATCAGCTTAAGTATACAGTTCAATGGTATTAAATATAGTCATGTTGTTATACAGGCATCACCATCATCCATCTTCTCTACTGTATTTCCAAACTATATTTATTTGTGTAATAACTTTGTAGAAGAAGAAGATGGAGTAACTATATACAGTAAAGCTATGCTGACGATTGTGGAACCCTAACTGGAACTCTTTAGAAGGGTTCACAGAAATTCTCTAACTTTCCTTATTCTTTTTTTGAGTCACAACATTTACCTATTTTTATTTCATTATTTTCAAATGGTAGTTTGTCTGCATTATCAAGGAAAACAAAAACAAAGTGACAGCTCTCTCTGTCATTTCTTGCTACTTGCTGGCTCCAAGTAGAGCTTTTAGCCCTACCTTAGTCTTAATTGGTCATTTATTAATGAGACATCATGTATTTGATTTTGACCTCAGTAATCTTTTATAATAGTTTAGATATTATAACTTCGTTTGTAGGACTCCTCTGTGGTGAAAATTGGAGACATTTTATTTTTAGTTTTAAATTTTTAGCAAATAAAAGAGAAACTTTATGGGAATATATTGTGGACTACACTAAATTGTAGTCACTGGTACATAATATTGGAGGCTTAGAAAATGAATGATAATATGTATGTACTAAGAATAATTCAAGGCTAATATTCCACATCAAAATAGTGAAACAGAAACAGGAAAGTTTTCATTTTTTTCCTTTTTGTACTTAGAGAGACTGCCAGAGTATTGTTCAGTCAAACCTAACGTAAATCCATTTCTTTCTAAGTTTTTGATTCAACTCTGATGGCATCCACAGCTTTACAATCTGAAGTGGACGGAAGGTAGGAGGAAATGAAACACTGCTGATGGTAAGAGTGCTATGTGCAGGGGGCTGATTCCTAAAACTCACACTTCTTATTCCTGGAAGAGGCCCATACATGATAAATCTAATCAGAGTTTCCTGGCAGTGTGAGTAAGGATCAACAGTTGAGTGTAAATTTCACTGAATACCCATCTATTTTGTCCAAAGAAGTTGGTATACCAGGTTGCTTTCTGTTGGCCTTGTATGTTTGAGGCAGGCTTGACAGTGTAGTTACTGGGTCTGCTTTGATGTCACACGCATCCGTAGTTTCTTGCCCAAGCCTTCTTCCTTCTGTTCTTTGTTTCTCCCTTGATGTCACTTCGATTCACCTTATCTTGTGGGCGTAACATCTCAGAGTCTTGATTCTTCCTTTTGTGTGCCAACTACAGACGATCTCTGCCTGCCGTGTGCTGTTTCTTCCTTCTGCCCAGTTACCAGCACTTTTGTCTGCATCCTCATTCCCTCTTTCTTGTATTCATCATCTGCTTGGATTTACACCTCTGCCTCATAACTGTATGGCCTTGAATAACCTCTTTTTGATCCTCTGTTGGCTTATCTTCAAAATGTTGACAGTAAAATTACTTCCCAGGTAGCTAGAAGTTAAGTGAGCACAGTAACCAGACTAGTAAACATTCATTACTTGCACCATTACCACCACTTCCATAAGCACCACCACTGTCAGTACCCTACCCCTCCAGGCTGCAGATCCAATCTGATGAGTCATCTCTCTGAAAATCTAGCAAGGGCTTTCAGCAGCTTCAGAAACCAATTCTAAGTCCTAACGAGGCCGTACAAGCCACATCCCTGACTATGTTGAATTGTTTCTTGAGTCCTTTGTACATGTTAACTGAAAAGACCCATGTTCCCCTTCCCTACCTGACCGGCTCTACGTTTGTCCTCAAGATTATGTCTAAGACCTTTACCTGCTTCCCATTATCCATTCCTCCTGCTTCTTTGGTGGCAGAACTTTATTTATTTATTTTTGTGGGCTCCTGTTTTCCTGGAATAGAGAATATAGCTCCCCAAAGCAGGATGTGGCCATATGACTAAGTTGTACCCAGTGGTAGGTAAATGGCTGCTGTGCCTGTGCCTTCTGGTAAACACGGTTAAAGGGAGGGAACACGCCCCAGGGTCGCTTCCCTTCCTCCTGCACTACTGGATGAAGGCCGGGTCTTACACAGCCACCCAGACAGGGCAGAACAGCGAGATAGAAAGAACCTGGATCCCCATCTGCCCTGTCCTGCTAACCTCACAGATTTTCATACGGTGAAAAAAACTTAACTAATTCATCCATTTATTCGAGACTTGCTATTTATAGCAGAATTTGGCTTTAACTTATGCAAAAACTTAGGTCAGGAGTCATTCTTCAGCTTTTCTCCCATCATAATTTATGTGTCCTGCAGTTTTGTTTCTTACCAAATGAGATGCCTGTACTTCAGTTTTCTCATCTGTACAATGAGGGTGAAAATGCAAGATGCTCTATCTGAGGGCTGTTATCATAAATGGGATTATGCGTGTGTGTGTGTGTGTGTGTGTGATACCTAGAGTGAGTGGTCAATAAATACATAGGCTTTATTATGGTTTTTGTTGCTATTGTTACCACCTCTGTATCGTACCCCTGGAAAGTGAGCTCTTGAAACTCTGGTTCCGTGTGTTACTCACCTTTGTGTTTTACACACAGGGCAGATGTTACTTTATTGCAGTCTCTCAATGAATTTATTTATTTATTAATTTTTAGAGACAGAGTCTCACTTTTTCGCCCTTAGAGGAGTGTTGTGGCATCACAGCGCACAGCAACCTCTAGCTCTCAGGCTTAGGCGATTCTCTTGCCTCAGCCTCCTGAGTAGCTGGGGCCACAGGGGCTCACCACAACACCTGGCTATTTTTTTTGTTGCAGTTTGGCTGGGGTCGGATTCAAATCCAGCACCCTCTGTATATGGGGTTGTCATCCTACTCATTGAACCACAGGTGCCGCCCCTATCAATGAATTTAAAAAGCAAAAAAGAATAGAACTTGCCAAAACATCCAAGTATAGAATTTCTTTCTTTTTATTTTTTCTTTTTTTGCTGACGTCCGATTGGCATACTAAGTGGTATGTATGTTTAGGGTGTGCATCTCACTGAGTGTGAAGAGAAGCATTCACAGTGCAGAATTTTTAAGCACGAGATCGTGGCCATGATAATGCACTTCTCAGACCTGTTCCTTAGGGGAATGTGCTTGACTGATGGCCCAGGTGCTCTGCTCTGTCCTACCGCTCTATTCACGCCAGAGTTATGCATTCACAGCTGTTCCCAGCCAATGATTGATCATCATGGGGATACTAAGGCCTTCTCAGGACTGTTCTGACATGTGTCTTTGACACAATGACTCCCCATTGGCTTTGCCAGTGCTTTCTTAGAACTACAGCAGGCCAAGATGCTTTCTACCTTCCTTCCTCCCATCTCTTCTCCACAGAGATCAGGCCTGCATCTTGTTCTGACAGCTCTCTCAGGCTCCTACAGCTCTTTCCATATTTTTCTGCACCTCCTTCATCCAATAAATCACTTGCACATCTAATCCTGTCTTAGCATGTTTCACAGTGGATTGAAACTAACTCACACAATGATCATTATTAGTGTAAGTGTACATTAAGAAGTATCCCTCCTTATAAGAACTTAAATATTATAGTACATTATTCTAATGTTTCAATTTTTTGCTGCCCCTTCTTGAGGGAGGATTATACCTCTCCACTTCATTGATGTCAGGCTTGTTCATAACATTTCTCCTGCTAGTGGAATATAAGTGGAAATAATGTGTTACCTCCTCATGTAAGGTTTAAGACAGACGTCCTCAAACTATGGCCGCGGGCCACATGCAGCCCGCCTAGGACATTTATCCGGCCCACTGGGTGTTTTTGCCGCTGCTGCCTGTCCTGCTTAGCAGATGACTCATCCCCAGGCCCGCAGTCCAGCCCTCCAGTGGTCTGAGGGACAGTGAACTGGTCCCCTGTTTAAAAAGTTTGAGGACCCCTGCTTTAAGAGATGTCACCTGGGTTTTTTATTTCTTTTCTCTGCCACAAAGACCATAGGATATCCAGATGAAGACTGTGTATCAGGATAACATCTGCATTAGATATGTAGTGTAGGTGAGGGTAAGCTTGTGTGTTGTTTGGGGGATTTTTTGTTACTGCAGCATTACCTTGCTACAATTAGATTGATGTTTAAATTTGAATTGCATATAGCCATCCACTGCAACAGAAAAGATCTATTTTCATAGCTAAAAGCTCCATCTTCTATGTGAATCAGGCCAAGAACTCATGTTGAAATTTCCTGTGAAAGTGAAAATAACTGATAATTTTATCAATGACTATATGAATTAATCTTTATTCTATATTTTTATATAAAATTAAAATGCTTTATTCATATTACTACAGTTGTGTTTGTGCTTGGTATTGGGTCACCTACTGCGTCCTCTACTCTTTCCTCTGCCACAGGAGAGATCTCCCACTGATTGGGAGACACAAACATAGCGTGGTTCTGTAGTTCATTATCTGCACTGGCCAAAGTCAAAGTCAGTGGAGGAAACAATTCATTTGTAGTGTCCCCAAATTCCCACACCCTATATACTCACAGGCAGCCCCTCATCTAGTTCCTTATCTGCTGCATAATTCTTCCCACACTCATCCTTTGACCTTACCCCAGGGTGGAAATGATTAAAACATGGGCTGCTTTGCCTGCTTCTTTAATTACTTCTTTAATTGCTTCACTTGCATAGGTCTTCTTGTGAGAAAGGCAGAGTGAGGTCAAGGTAGTTGAGAGTGATGCCTGCTCCATTCTGTTTTGGCTGCACCTTTGCTCCATTCAATAATGTCACTCTCTGCTCTCCTACTTTTGTAGTAGAAGGAATGCAAGGTTTCCATAATGCTGTCCTCTGTATTTTCTCTGTTTTGTACAAGGTCTTATAGAACCAGCTACACATTCCTAAACTCTTACCTATATCCTTTTCATTTCAATTAGCTAGCCTTGATCCCTTCTCCAATATAAACTGATTCCACTTTGTTAATGATGCCACACTCAGCAGAGAATACTGTCATAAAAACTTCGGCTCATCTGTCTTCAGTTAATCTGCTATTGGGTTAGAAATATTGGGTATCAAGAATTTGGTTTGCTTTTCCTTTTTCAAAGAAATATCAACTCGGGCTAAAGAATATTTCTAACTTGGGGGACTCATGATTAGTATTTTCTAACTCTAACTCCTCTTTGCCCCTGGTTATTCCCCTTTGGTTCAGTGACCACCAGAGACACGAGTGGTTGTGATCAGTGGCCGTGGCAGCTACAGGTGTCTCAGCCCACGAGTTCTAGAGTTGTGTAAACAACTATGCTGCAATGGTAGAGGTTCAATGTGGAATCAATATATGTATTTGGTTCTTTCAACGATGTGAAGTTCCAGCTTTGATGTCTAGGTCATCCTGAAAGCTTGGTCTGATCAATCTCTTAAGGGAATATGGACAGAATGAAATATACCTACAGAAACTGTTATTAATATAACTTTTTGAAAACATTCTGGGTTCCTTGGATCTAGAGCGGCATCTTATTAATGAACAATGTTAAATGTTAAACATAAATGGTTAGTCAGTTTGAAAGTACCCATGTCACTAGGAGCTTCTATTGGTAATAATGTCAATGCCTATAAAAATCTTTCTAAACATGATATAAAAGGAACCTGAGCTCATTTCATGACTAAACTGGGTTGTGTTAGTGAGAGGGACCTCTACTTTATGTTATCTGCCTTTTAGGGAAAGAAAAAGCCAGGATACTTATTCTCTGTGTCTTTGTGTATGTTTTTGACCATATAAGAATACAGGGAAGGGTATTTTCAAGGTATCTTAAAGTCTCTCAATGGATTTCTTCCAGGAACATTAACAATAATGTCTTTAAACCACTTGAAAGAGGTATTATTTAAAGAGTTTTAACTCTTCAAAATATCCTTAAGGTTTGTTTTATGTGGTTTAAACATCTTTGGCCAGCATTACATCTCTTTTTCCTCCCATTTAAAGTGAGATATATTAACAGTGTTTTCATTTAGTTTCTAAAAATGATTGTATTTTCATAGGGAGATTTCATGCTGGAAATAACATTCTAGGAGGTCTTTAAAAATCTGAAGTTTTAAATTCAAATATGATTTTCTAATTTATTTTTCTAAATTTAGTTCTTGTCAATTATCCACCTGTTCCTTTTGCAAAATGTATTGGATTGCTATTTTTAACCTTGTTTGATCAAATTTTTTAGATGATACAATCTGCAATTTGACCTGAAAGGTACTGCGTGGAGTTTTATTGGACCTTTAAAAGTCATTAAATTTACCCCCCCCCCAAATGCTAAATAATCAGACTGAAAGTAATTCTGTCATCTTCACTGATGGCTTGTAGTACTCTAGAAGTCTTGTCATCTAGTTATCATGTAGTCACTGGAGTAAAAGCTTGTAAGCTGATGGTAAACATTGAACATGAAACACAGAAACATATTTCTAAGCAGATGTTATTCTTCAAAATGAATTTTACCCTTTGAAGTGATCACATGCTGACAACACACATTGATTCCACTGTTAAGCATGTTTGGGTCTCTTTGGTATTATCTTCAGAGTCCATAAGCCACAGAAGAAAATTAATCTTGTACTTTTATTCATAGCTCATTTTTTGACCCAAAATAGGATCTCCAATCCTGATCTCCCATTTTATTCATATAATTATCTCATAATTTCTTTTTTTTTACTATTGAGTAAACACATCTTTAAAGAAAAGAGGTCTCCCTGCCATTCATGTTTTAAATGCTTTACACTCTGAAATGAATTCCAAAAGGGGACAGATCCAGAAAGTATGTGACTCAATGGTAGTCTACTGGAAAAACCATGTAATTCCCTGAGCAGATTATCTTGCAAGTGAGAACATACCTTTGGACGTAAATCTAGTATACTGGGAAAATCAGCCACATTGCACTCTGATTTTATAGAGGGGAAAAACTGGGTATAGACTTTAGAGCCCTGCAGACTAGTTCAAAAAGAGCTCTCTACTTGCCAACTGTGTCATATCAGGTGCCCTTCTGAGCCACTATTTCCTTAGCTTTGAAATACAGGTGTGAAAATCAGCTTTGTAGACTAGGTTAAGAACTGGTGTCAACCGATGGCAATGCCTGGGATTACTCCAGGCTCAATGAATGGCGTCATAAATGATGTCAGTGTTATCCAAATATCTGTACATAGCTCGTAGAACACTTTAGCTTCCTTCTGATTTAACTCTATTATTGGACATCAACTCTTACAGAAAGAAATGGATGTATGATGAGGTTTGTTGAAAGGTTTTTAAGAAGGATCAGGCTTGACTATTATCGACAACTCAAAAATTTATTCCAAATAAACCAAGGTTATTAAAGAAAGATACTGAACACAATCATCATGTTGAGAAAACATCTCTAGAGACAGCTGAGTTGTACATAGCAAATCAAACCAGGATGGGTGTGCGCTTTCTGTCCAGAACGCAAGCTCACTGTGAACTATCCCCTTATTTGAGGGAATAGCTCTAATCTACAAAGTTTATTATCATAACTCACAGGGTTTGGAATTTCACTATTTATGCTAATAAATAGTGAGGTTTAACCAATTTGGGGGTTTAACTAAAAGCGGGGGGGAGCAATTATTAAGTTTCAAAGCTAGAACAGAACCCTTCCTCCTCTACAGTTGGGTTAGAATTTAGCCCATTCTCTCCTGACCACAAAAATGCAGCTGGTAATTATCTCAGGCGCATCTGAGATTTCGCCATGTATAGGTTTTTGTGTTGGCCTATGTTATCAGAAAGAGTTAAGTTTTCTTAGTTAGCTGGAAGACTTTTTGTTGTTCTTCTGGACAGATTCACAGTATTTCTTTTAGATAGATTATTAAGATTCCAGGGCTTCAACTCTAGAAGGACCCCTGGAATTCACAGCCCCGTAAACATGGCAGGGGTAGTGGTCAACTCTTGCTATGCGAATGAACCTGATATCAGCAGATGTTCCCCCAAGACCTCCTTGAACTGCATAGGCTGGTTCAAATAGATTATCTACATTTATTTTGGAACATAAAATAAATGAGCAATAAGATGAATGATGTATTAGTTATAGTGACAGGAATGGGATGTTAACAAAGAAGTGAAACCAGGTCAAAATATGGGCCATCTTCAAAATGTTAAGTTTCATCTTACCCATCTATTAATTGAAAGTATTTTTGCTATAGTTGAACTTTTAAGAACCAGATTTCTTTTGCGATGCATGTGTGTGTGTGCCTGTGTGTATATGTGTATATACACACACACATATATAATAACATTATATATCATATCCTCCTTTAAAAAATATTGTATGTGCAATGTTTTGTTCTAAATTTGGGAAGTATCTGAAATAAATATTGGAAGGTATAAAACTTATCTGAGAAACCTTAACAAATGAAACAATCTTGTATCTTCTCCATTTTTCTGGAAATTTTAGAGCCAAGTGTTAGCCTCATAAAGCCTGAGAAGTCTGTTTAATCGCTCCTATTCACCATTTTAATAAGCTTATTATAAGCATCAGATAGTTTTATCCACTTACTGAGATGAAACATAAAGTCTTACTTTGAATGGATTACCTGTTTGGAGGAAAGACAGAGCCAGAAACCGTTCCCACTGCCAAGAGTCTGTGTCCACCGTTCCTCCTGCTCTCAGAGTGCTTCCGTTCTCGCTATTCCTCATAGACTCACTGCATTAACCTCCTGCCAGCATGGAGCCCATAAAATTCCTGTTCTGTAAATCCCAAGTCATCTGGTATGTTACTAAAGGATACAATTTGGGGGACTCTGAATATGTCTTGAATGCTTTTAATAGGACCATACATTTTATCACATATATATGTGTGTGTGTGTGTGTGTGTGTGTATTCAGTTCTTAGTTTGAGTTTGGTTTTTTTTTTTCTTTTCTTTTTGGCGTTAAATAAAAGGGATGTATGATTTGATTGTTTTATTTCTTGATTATTTTTCAATTCTTTTTGGGTGATAGAATTTGGCCACTAGAATGGAGTCTGGTGGTAGCATCACAAGATTAAGAGCACAAAGGAACAGGAGTGAGACAGGGTTGTTGTGAGTGGAGTTCCCACTGCTTCCAACTGGCTGCCACATGTCCTTTCCATATTACTGATAATCTCTAAATTATATCAATCCAGTGTCCTGGGCCTCTGCCATATCTAGACTCAAACTGTTCCACTCAGCCCTTGTTTTTCCTGTCTTAAGTCTTCCCTGCCTCTGGTGCCTTCTCTCCAAACCCATTTCTGATTCTGTGCCCCTTACAGCAGCCTTTCCCAAACTAGGTTTCATGTGGTAGTGACTTAGGATGTTAATTCTGTTCAAAAGTCGCTCATTGTCCCAGTGCTGGGTTAAACCAAAGTGGAGCATCTTTCTTTTTTTGCTAGATAGTCGGAAGTATTAATACAAAAGTCAGAGTTGTGACCTAGGGTGGGTGGGGGACAATATGCAACATTTCTCAATTTTTTTTTAAATAAAAAAGCCTTTAAAATTGAACAGGGCACCTCCTTAGACAAGCGTTCCATGACACACACTTTGGAAAATGATGGGCTAAAGCATAAAGCTGTATTTCCTTGGCAAGCCATACAAGGCTACTGCTTAGCTTTTGAAATTCTCCTTCTGCCAGGCCCTTCCTTTGCACAATGCTTGTTAACCAGACCAGCCTACCAAACCTCTTCCCAAGGTAATGCCCCACTGCCTGACCACATGTCATTCCCATCCTCCTGGGTTGTCCTTCTTCCCAACAAATCCCTATGCAAATTGCTACTCATTCTTTAAGACACAGCTCAAGGGAACCCTGCCTAGGAGAATTCTCCCCTCTCAATGCCGAACAACACTTAGCATAAGAAGCAACTTTCAGGCCTTGTGTGTGGATTACTCACCTTATGAACAGTAAGGCTGTGTTGAGTCCTGCTGTCTGTGCCAGGTACTTATTCATGGTTTGGTCATTTTTTTGCTGCCATGGTGCTCTTCCTTACCCTCATCTTAACTCTTCTTAATATTTGCTTCTTCGATCCTCACCAGAGTGCAGTGGCCGACTGGGCTGCCTCCAAACGTCTGTGCTGGGCTGAGCTCTGAGCTCTGAGGTTACAGCTTTTGCACTCTTCATGTGCTAATGTCTTTAACATAACGTGGTGTCATGGGAGGGCTCTCCGTCAGGAGATCTAAGATCTTTCCTTTCTCTAATCTTGAACATGTTGTCTCACCTCATTGAACCTCAGTTTGTTTATTCATAAAATGATAAGACTGAAATGTAACGATCTCTGGGGAGGATGCTTCTCAGCTCCAAACTTCTGAGTCTAAGCCATCTTTGCAACTGTTTTTAAAGTAGTGAGTTGGTTTGCAATTGAACTAGGGAAGATTTTGAGAAAGTTTTCTTCCTCACTTTTCTACTCTGATTGATCTAAAATCCTTTCTTGACCTCACTTTTTGATCCTTAAAATGCAGTTGGATATTCATGCCAAGGTTTCCACTGGACTTTGTAATTAGAGAAGCAGAAAAGATGTTTATGTCTTTAGAAAGCAACTGAAAAGGTTTTTGTTTTGGTACTTTTTAAAAAAAAATTACACTCAAGCTTTTCAAAGCAATAATTTTCTGGTTCTTAGTGGCTGTCTCAAAGAGTTTTCCTGAAAATATTTCTTAGGGAAGACAGAGAAGACTCCCACCCAGTTAAATGTTCCAGCTTCCATGATTGGCCCTGGAAGGGGCTCATCTGTGTGTTGAGGGGGTCCCAGGTTTGGGCTCCAATTACAGCAGTGGGATCAGGGGTCACCAGGCTGCAGGCTTGTCAGGAGGGACTGGCCAAGGGAAGCATTTTCTTGAGCACTTAAAGCAGAAGATGAAACAAAATGTGTTTCAGGTAGGAAAGAGCTGTGAGCTGGCCCCCAAGTAAAGGTTGCACATGGTAAATCCTGACTGCCATGGAAACAGCTTGTCACTAAGTAAGCTGCTTGGGAAATCTCTGGCAAAATATTCCATACCTGCCATTTTATATTCTTTTATTACAAAGCCACAAAAAGTCCTTAATTTTAAGAGCAGCACTTTTTCAACATACATGTTAAGTTCTTGGGATAAAAATGAAAATAGGAAAAACCATTTTCATGTTGGTGAAGTCATCTTTGTCATTATCCTCATCAATGGCAGTAGAAAGATTTATACCTCCCCAGCACGGTGATGTTGCTTTGCGGGTAGAAGAGTGGTTATGGAATAGAGTCGCCATTCTCACGGCTCCTTGTCAGGAGAGACAGTGAAGGTGTGGACAGACGTTTTCAAAAGTGTGACCTATAACCTTCATTTGTTTCTCAGTGAAATAGGCTTTACTCTCCTAAAAGTGGTCGATCAGAGGTAGTGTTGAGACTCCATTTTGGATTTCTTTTTCTATCTTCTCCTCAATTCCATTCATCCTATTCAAGTGGGGGGAGGGGGAGAAAAAGGAGGAGGGGTGGAATGGGGGGGAAAGGAGGAGGGGAGGCCTCCGCTAATGGGCATGGTGTGTGGGTGTACAGCACCCCCC
>NW_003852428.1:10494534-10497239 GCF_000181295.1 Otolemur garnettii | reverse complement strand
GTGTGTGGGTGTACAGCACCCCCCCCAATGGGCACGGGTGTGGGTGTATAGCACCCCGGTGCAAAGGGCTCAACTGTAACTCGGACTGTCCCTAACACCTGCAAACAATGTAACCTCGTCATTTGAACCCTCACAGTAATCTGAAATAAATAAATAAAATGCATAACAACTTTAAGGTATGTGTTGAAACTCACAGAACTCAGCAAAAAAAGGGCTGTATTTTAAGATATGTAAATTTACCTCAATAAATTTAAAATAGTTTTGATCAGAGTGAGAACCAAAGTTTTCAGTATAATAAAATGTCTCATGTCTCATAATCTGCATGTCCGGCTACCACCTGGATTTTGTTTCTGAACTATCACCTGATCAACTGTTTTTGACATACAAGGTGGGAGAGGGGGTGGGGGAGAAAAGGACAGTGGCAAATCCCGAATTTTTAGTATTTTTTCAATCTGATTTTTACCTTAACCCCTCTTCTGTAGCTTCATGTCCTAAGAAAAGTGAGAGTGAAGGGGACCTTTCACTTGGAACACTCAGTGTGTCCGCCTCTCTGCAGTGTTTGGGCCCCAAATGGAACACCTGACTTTGTCCCTCCGTCCTCTCTGCCTCCTCTGCCGGCCTCGCCAAGTTGGCCCGGGGAGGCCGAAGGGATATTCATCACAGTACAGCCGTCTCACTGCCAAGTTCTAGTCAGTTTCAGCAATATATGTGAAAACCTCCAAAGCAAACACAGGGAGAGGAAATCAAAATTAAATTAATCCTCTCCAAGGATAAATAAAGCATGGATGCCTTGCTCTTGAGCTTACAGGGTAGAAATTAGAAGGACCATTGCTTGGGCTACAGTGATACTGATGTTCAGATTTCTGATTCTTCAGCCCAGAAAAATAGAGTGATACAGAGCTACAGAAATCTAAGTTCCTTGCTGGTGTCGACATACGTTAGAAAGCACGCCTCAGTGGTTGGGATTTATAGACAACTTCGAGACAGCGTACATGAGTTAGCAACAAAAGCTGTCACGTGAAAACAGCCACTGCGTCTTGAGAGGCACAAGACTCTTGCTTTGAGCATATGCGGACGTGCATCTGAGTCCTTCACAGTCTCAGGCAGACACAAGGGGCTTTGAACGTCTAGTCCTCATTTTGGAGAACCAGAAAAATGAGGGTGGGGAAGGAGACTCAGCTTTTCTTCACACGGTGTTGCGGGACAGCTGAAGATTCAATGGTCTCCCTCAATTTTGATGCCTACTTGAAATTGTTTAGACTCACTTTGTGATGGTTTTTGGACCAAAATCTGAAGGGCAGTTATAGACTTACTACAGGTACATATTAATCTACTAATTTTTCATCAGCTTAATTAAAAATCTTGGTTATTTTTTTTTTAAATCAATCCTCCCTGAAAGACAAGACCAAAGAAAAACCTCATTTTCTTTTACTCAATGCTGTTAAAATACCCTCTAAGTTAAAACCTAAGTTAATAGTAAATGAGCTATGATAGGTAATACTTTTGCCTTCCAGAGGCAATGCTTCTTCCCATGGTTATTAGAGATGTGATTATAGGTTATTTTTTGTGTGTGTGTGACTAGGTCTTACACTGTATCACCCAAGCTTATGATTGAACTCAAACTCTTGGGCCCAAGCGATCCTCCTGCCTCACCTCAGCCTCTGGAGTAGCTTAGACCAATAGCATGTACCACTGTGCCTAGCTACAACTCCTAATTTTATTCATCCAGTATATTTATTGAATAAGTTACACATCATTCTGATGACTTTTCTATGAGACTGTCTCTATATTCATTTAAATTTGGAGCCTTTTAACACTCATATTTTGTTGATTTTATTTCATATTTCAGAATGGTGTTCTTCTCACACACAAATACAAATGCCAAAATATATTTCTGAATACAGCTGGGGAAGATTACATTTTTTACTTTAAAAAGAACAGTGACATACTTACCTGGCAGGGGAGATACCATAATCACGAAGGTGGTGTTCCCAGGGCGAGGCACTCCGGATGTGCTGACCCCTGCAATTTCCCCAAATGCGGGAAACTCGACTGCATAATTTGTGGTAGTGGGGGACTGTGTTTGCGCTTTCCCCTAAAAAAAAAAAAAAAAGAAAAGAAAAGAACAGTGACTACTGGAGATTCTTCAATGAGATTCACTGGATCCCTGAGGAAGTGAGTAATATTTTAGCTGGTGACACTGGTGGCTCTGTGTTTTTGGAGACATCCTAGAGAACCATGTATTCCACAGAATAAGAGTTTGTCCAAAACATCTAATAATTCAGGTATGAGGGGGAAAAAAGATGATGATAACACTGAAAATTGAATAAAACAAAAGATATTTGTATCACGTGTGGAGTTGAGAGGCACAGGAAGTGGGTTTATGTTTGTACCATTAACATATGATCAAAATGCCCCAAGAAATGGTTGGAGGAGCAGAGATGTAGATGACCGAATTCATAACAAATAAGTTTTAATTGAGCTTTGACATTTTATCTGTCTAAGGAACAAATATCTGCATGTGACTTGGTGGCTGCTTTGCATGTTCACACCTGTAAACATTGGAAGCCAGACACAGCACGCCCAGTGCTGTCCCACCCTGTGTCTTCATGTGACAAGCCCAGTGCTGTCCCACATTGTGTCTTCATGTGACAAGCCCAGTGCTGTCCCACCTTGTATCTTCATGTGACAAGCCCAGCGCTGTC
>NW_003852428.1:10482571-10494155 GCF_000181295.1 Otolemur garnettii | reverse complement strand
TGTGACAAGCCCAGTGCTGTCCCACCCTGTGTCTTCATGTGACAAGCCCAGTGCTGTCCCACACTGTCTTTAATGTACTTTTAAAAGGCGGCTAATTTAGCATGGATACTGGTCCTTTCTAAATCTCCTCTTGGAATTTGATCCCCAGTGTTAGGAACTGGTCCCAGTGGGAGGTGTTTGGGTCATGGCAGTGGATCCTTCGCCAATGGCTTGGTGCTGTTCCCAGGAGTGAGTGAGCTCTCCCTGGGTCAGTTCCCAGGAGAGATGATAGTTTATAAGCCATGCCACCCCAATAGTCTCTCTTTTGCCCCCGCCCTTGCCACATGATGCCTGCCCCCTTCCCTTTCTCCAGGAGTAGAAGCCCCCTGCAGCCCTCACCAGAGGCAGAGAATGGCAGCTTGCTGCTTGTGCAGCCTCCGGCACCATGTGCCAAATAAACCTCTTTTCCTGGGAAATTACCCAGTCTCAGGCGTTCCATCAGAGCAGCGCAAAGGGACGAAGACAGCAGCTCTTCCTGAAGACATTTTATTCCAGTTGTCAGGAATTGGTTGTATTAGATTGTTAGAAACATAGACTTCATTTCCATTTGGGGGGCAAAATACTTTTAGCAAATAAAAAGGTGATGAAGTTATTAAAAAAAAAAAAAAACCCAACAACAACAGATGTCTTACATGTGAGTGACTCCTATAGATTTGGTGCACTTGTGCGATGTACAACCTGAATAACTGTGCCAGGCAGCTGCTTCAGGGAGAAGTTATGCTGAGACTGGTAATCCATCAAGAAACTTGGGGATTGTGTGAAGAACGTGACGCATCTATATAGACAGGGCAGTATTTCCAGAGGACAGTATGGCAATCTGTGTCAAAAGCATTATAAAAAGGCATACCCTCTAATTCAAGCAAATTTATGCAAAAAATATAGTTAGAGACATGATAAAGATTTCTCTACAAGCTTAATCACATCAGCATTACTTCTGATAACATCAACCATAAAATTTGAAATGACTTAATATTCGTCAGTAAGGGATTTTTGTAAATAAAGCAAAGCATAGCGTTATGCGTGTTTAAAGCTGAGATCATGGAAGAAACGTTCTGTTGAAGAAGTCCTGAACATATCGAAAAGCCTATAAAGGACATAACTGAGAATGTGTGATTATAAAATCATAAAATTGAGTATGTATTTACATACCCATATACATAGCCTAGAAAAAAGACTGCGAATAGCCATTGCCACTGGGTTGGGCAATAATGGGCAACTTAATTATTTTTCCTTCTGCTTTTATGTTACTTTTCTATTTTTACAAAAATGTATTACTTTTATAATGAGAAAGATTAAAAATAATTGGTTTTAATATAGCCATTTATCCTGTAATTAGATTTTTACCAAAAATAAAGACGGATTACTGTTGTCTTTTATCTTTCCTTTATCTCAATTTTTTTGCCTTTGTTAGGACGTAGGAATAACAAGAGTAAGAACATAAGGAAATGGGATTTTATTTTATTTTTTTGGAGAGGGGCACATGACTGATGTTGCCCAGGTGTGATGACATTTCTCAAGGGATGAGAAACCTCTGGCTTGTTTCCTTCAAAGCGGCTTAATGCAAACACAGCATGTCATTCACCAGGTGATCCAGGTCCCTGTTGTTCTGAATATGTTGTTGTGACAACTGACACTGGCAATGTCAGCCATGTAGTACAGTAAATGTTTATTGGCTGATTGTATCTTACACCAATGTAGTCAGTGGTGGGGGTGGGGGACGTTCTGCTCCATTGTGCCATTTAGACATTGGGAACCTAGGCTTTGTCCACCGTAATCAAAGTGTAGCCCCCAAAGTTGCCACAAAATAAGAGATAATATTTAGGCACCTGCAATGGCAATCATTGCCAGACAGGCATGGCCTCCCTCACCTCTGTCCACATTCTATTGGCCAGGTCTTACCTTACTTTAACTTACCTGCAAGCGAGGCTGGGAAATGCAGCCTTTATATGTGTCCAGGAGGAAAGTGGAACAAGTAGATAAATGTAGGACTAGCACTTGTACCTAGTGTAACTTCATATTCAGACAAGATGATTTTTGTCTTTATTCAGAAAGAATAGCATTTTAATATTCTGTTTGATTTTGGCATACAAATAAAATACTGCTTTTAAATTTTATTCTTAGTAACCTACTTAAAACCTTCTTTTCAAAGCACATTGTTCTACAGTCTTGGTATGGAGCTGAGACAGTCTGGTCGCGTTTATCAGGGAGTAAATGATGCCTAAGAACATGGTAACAACGTTTCCCTAATGCAACCCCCAAAGGGCTATTGGCTAAGAGGAGCGCTGTTTAATAACGGCCTTGTGTGTCGACCACAGGCTACATCTTGCCTGCTGGAGTAAGTCTGTTACCCCATGGCTTCAGAAGTGTTTATGTCTGATAGGAAACACTTCAGCTTACATCAGACACTGGCAAAACACTTCCCTTCCTGAGATTTTTTTATTTGCTGAAGATGACAGTTAAAAAAAAAAAAAAAAGCGTTTGAGCATTTGGAATGACGTGGTCTCATTTTTCAGATCTATAGCCTTAGGTAATGTCCAGTCATAATAAATAAACTGTAGACCTAATTATCCTTCCTGTAATGTTTACAAAGCCAAGGGCAGGTTGGAAGTAGAGTTGGAGAGGCCGATGAAAGGTGAAGGTGTATTGCTTATTCATTTTGAACACAGGGAGGGAGTTTTCATTTTAAATGCAGAATTAATTAACCACTGCTTGTGGGCAGCTAGTTCCAACTGCTTCCAGTCCCTGGAAACCTGGAACTTTCCGTCTGTTTTTTGTAAAGCCCCTAACTCACAGAGTTGTTTATTGTTATTTTTAATTAATCGGCTAAAAATGCGTCTGTTGAGAATGTTGTGTCTCTACGAGGCGCTTTTGGGTCATGTGACTTTATTCTGGAAATTGGGTGTGACAGTGAGGTTGGCCTGTATCAGGGATGAACAGGGACCCGAGCAACTTCAGGGAACCACCTCACTCTGCTGGTACCAGGCTGTCCATCACCTGAGGCCTCTCTCTGTGGGCCTGTATCACCAGACACTGTATCTGGGCTCAGGTCCTCTGGGCAAGACCCCTTTAAGAAGATTAAAACCATGTATTCTAGGACACTATACAGAGGGTGGAAATTTTAATGCCTTTGGGAAGGAAAGAAATTTATTGCAGTCGACATCCTCTTCCAAGTATATCTGTGAAAGGGCAGCCACAGCAATGACATGTCACAGCCCCTCTTCTGCTCCCGTAGGGATTTTAAGAGAGCTAAGTAGTTTTAGACCAAGAAAAATGATCCCTCTCTCAGGAGTCCAAGACAGGCCCCAAATTCCTCAGCACATAATTTTAGTGAAATCCTCTCCTTTTAGTGACTTGTTTGCAGTTTGAAGATGGGAACTTGAAGTTGCTCCTTTTATCTTCCTCTTACTTGTTTGGATTCCTCTAAATTCCTTAAATTCCAATTTTCTCATATGGAAAATGAGAGACTTTTGGCACCTCCCAAGGGCTACATAGAGAGGGTTAAATTTAGCAATACGAAGCCCCTTTAAAGTTTGAAGTGATAAAAAATTAAAATGTTTTAATAATTTTCCCACATTGATTATTTAGATACATTTCAATGAAAGGTAAATTCTATGGTAATTTCCTGCCCCCACTCCGTGCCGCCCACCTGCTCATCTGTCGCTCCTGTCATCCAGCTGTTCATTCCCCTGTTACTGCTGATACACGGTCTTCATTAATCATTGTGCACATTTGGGGGGGTACATGAAGGAATAGGCCCAAGTATCTGCTCCCAGAGGTCTGGTAAGGAAGGTCACTGAATGTCACCATGTAATACACGTTATGAGAAATGGACATGGGAAGTACCATCAGGAAAAGATGAATGGTCCATCCATCTGCATGGGCAGTGGGGTCAGATAGATGTGCGTGATCTGGGTATTAAAGGATAAACAGGGGTATTCAAGGCCGGGGATGGCAGAGATTTAAGGAACATGAATTAGCAGTGGGGAAATGTGGTAGGTGGAATAATGGCCCCCAAGATGTCCATGTCCTGATCCCCAGGATCTCTGAATGTGTTACCCATCACATGGCAAATGGGACTTTGTAGTTGTGATTACAGATCTTGAGATCCTGCATTATCCAGGCAAACCCAGTGTCATCACAGGTGTCCTCCTAAGAGGACAAGGGTCAGAGTCAGAGAAAGATCCAGGACAACAGAAGCAGATGTCAAGTTACAGAGACTGGAAGCCGCTGGACTGCTCACTTAGGGGATGCAAGAAGGGGCTGCAAGCCAGCGAATGCCAGTGGTCTCTAGAAGCTGAACACATCAAGGAAATGGATTCTCCACTAGAGCCCCCAGAAAGAACTCGGCCCTGTGTACACCTTGACGTTAGCCCCGAGAGATCCATTCTGGCTTCTGGCTTCTGGCTTCTGGTGCTGTAAGACTGACAGTTTGTGCTGTGACGCCTCAAGTTGGCCATTTGTTAGAGCAGTAGTAGTAAATTAATGCATTTGAATAAGAGCTGCTCCCACATCATGACCTCCTGGTGTCTCCACCAGGCCTGCTGCACTGCGAGCCTGAGGTTTCTATGGTTGAGTGAAGTGCATGCGTGAGTGAGAGCAGGTGGGAGGCTGGGCTGGGGACATGCAGTGGGCAGTGAAGATGCAGGTAGAGGCTGGATTACAGAAATGTGTTTGGAAAGGAATGATCTGGATGGAATCCATTGACAGAGCTTCCAGTGAGGGCTGAGGGAATGAGATGTTTCTTTTTCTTTAGCATGTGAATAATTTTTGTAAGGTTTTCTTTCATTTTAATGGGTAAAGAAAATATTTATTGCCAGATGTGGCAACTCACACATGTATTCCTGGCAATTGGGAGGCTGGAGTGGGAGGATTGCTTGAGGCCAGGAGCTCGAGACTATCTTGGGCAACAGAGCAAGATCCCCTTCTCCAGAAAAATAGAAACTTTAGCCGGGTATAGAAGCACTCACTTGCACGTAGTCTCACCTACTCGGGAGGCTGAGGATTGCTTGATCCTAGGAGTTTGAGATTACAGTGAGCTAGAATGCCACTGTCCTCCAGCTTGGGTAACAGAATGAGACCCCATCTCTATTAAAAAGAAAAGAAAACATTTATTTATAATACTGTTGAATATCAACTAAAGGAGAAAGAAGAATTCTGGGTGGGAAGGTGTGGGTTCTATATTCCTCTGTGCCACTAACACATTATTGAACCTGTGATAAGTCATTTCTGCTTTTGTTCTCATGAGACCATCTCAGGCTTTTCTTAGCCCTAACATTCTGTCCCTGTGTGTCAGTGTCACAAAGTCGGTGGTGGCATCTGTGGATCGTCAGGCTGTGACCTTTGTTTCTGTCCTCCTTTCAGTATGCTATGTGGCACTTAGTAGGAGTAATTGTTGGAAGTATGAGTGGATCGGTGAACAAACAGGGGGGCACAGTGACGTACCACAGGGAGTCAGAGAAGAAAGAGAAGGTTCTTTATCTAAGCCAGTGGCGATAAATTTGGGGGTAGTTAAGGATGGAGGGATACTCCATGTTGTTTGGGAGAAAATTTGCTAAATTTTTAAAATATTCCACTTGTACTTCTCTGAGTGAAGAGATTTTTTTCTGACTGTGACACTGAGCAAGTCAGATTCCAGCTTATCTAAGACTTCACCTGACAGCAGCATCCATCAGACAGCAGTAAATCCCCGGCAACAAAGACGCCTCCGTCTGGAGCACGAACAAACCGTAAAACTCACGACTGCGGCTGGGAAAATAATGTTTTCCAATTCTTAGTTATGTTTATAGTGTGAATAAAAGCTGAGATGCAGGCTTTGTACATGACATTAAATGCCTAAGGTTTGCACATGCTTTTTGGCTACATGGCTTGTATAAAGGAAGGATAAAGACAAGGATTTGGAAGAGACTGCAGCTACTGCCGCTGAGGGAGTTTCGTCGTTCAGGCTCACGTGAGGGAGAAGAAAGTAACAGAAGCATCTCCAAGCTCACGGTGGACAGAGCTGGATCTGAGAGGCCTTCAGGGGACAGGAATGATGTTTACTAGTTCAGATGTCAGGAAGACACGTCTACAGGGGGTGGTGGAATACGCCATCTATTTCTGTGATGCCGCAAAACCGAGCTGGATGGGAGGGTGCAGAGCAAAGTGCAGGCTTTTAAGAAAGGTAGACCTGGGTTCAAATCCTAACTTTGCAAGTTACCAAGTGTATGACTTTGGCCACCGTCCTCTGTGCTCATCTGTAAGGTGGGCCAACAGTGTCCTCTGCACGGCATTGTTACTGGGAGTCAGTGACAGAAGGTCCACGCAGAGCTTTGCAGTGCACTTGGCACATAGGAAACTCTCACTACGTGTCGTTGTTGTTATGAGCAAATCCACGTCGTGCATTAGACCTTGGAATGTCTTACCGTGATCTAATCTCAATTCTGCTGTCACCAACCTGGTTTTCGAGTTGGCTAACTGAAAGCAGAGCAGATGTACAAACACACAACAATAGTACCAGAAAAAAAAAAAAGTTTTAACAAAGGCCCTGTGGGTCTCCTTGCCAGAGAACAGTGACCAGATGTTGTGGTTTTTTCAGGAATTCTCTCATGAGGGGCCCTTGGACTTCATGTACTGAAACCTCTAATGGACACTAGTTCCAAATGCTTCCAGTCAGCCGTCTGGCTGACTTTGTTCCCTGGTCACCTGTTTGTTCCCAACCCCAGATCTTTCATTTCTGGGCGGTTTCATCCAGACTCACTGCCCTGATGTGCGGATGGGCCGGGGATCTTGATCTTGTCATTGGGGATCCTAAAGGGCCGAGTTTATCTGCTCATTGTGTTGGACACTGCACACTCAGAAAGCCTGCATGTCATGAAGCTCACACTACACATTAACTATTGCTACATAAATTTGACAGCACATCACAGAATAACACTGACTAGGCCCAATATCAAACCAAACAGCATCTCTGTGGGCCTTCTGTCCAAATCACCCCACCTTGTTTGCAAGACTATTATCTGAGCCAGGGACCTGTTCCAGGTCAGCTTGTGTTCCTTTTCCTCTCTAGTCGCTCTCTCTCTCTCTCTCTCTCGCTCTCTTTTTTATCAGTTTTATAGGTTCTTTTTTTTTAATTTTAATTAATTTGTTTATTGTTTGGGATTCATTGAGGGTACAAAGAATTAGGTTGCACTGATTGTGTTTGTTAGGTAAAGTCCCACTCTCGTAATTGTGTCCCACGAACAAGAGGTGTGCCATACTCTCTTCAGCTGTGAAAAAAATTCATCAGTGCCTGGGGTGTTATTTTAATGGCTGCATTTTATCCAAAACGTAAATGTACATAATTAGAAAAAAGCTCTCGATTTACATAATTTTCAATGTAATTTAGAAGGTGAAATTGAATGTTTTTGGATCTGTATCTTTAGTTACTAGATTTGTAATAGCTTGGAAATGCAGCGATGCTTGAAATATAACTTTTTGGAAGGAAAAAGTATAAGAAATTGTGACCTCCTTAGATTTCAATGGATTGGATCAGTGAGCCAAGAAGTACAGTGACCACCCACAGGAGCTTCAGCCATGGTGCCGTGATAGTCAAAGACTTGGCCTGGGCTAGTCAGGATTAAGTGCAGACAGTTGCTACCTGGGCCAGAGAAATCCTAGAGCCAGTCTTGTGAGTTTAGCATCTATGCAGCGTTCCAACTCATTGAGTTCCCCAACTCAATGCCCGGCAGGTTGGGGATCCTATGTGTTTAATACCACTTTGTCTTTTACCATAATACAATTTTCTCCTGCTCACACTAAGAGCATTATAGGCAAAAACATTAGAGAGAATCAGAATCCAAAGCCACCCTGGATTGGCATAGGTGGTTATAAGAGTAACAAAACCCCTTTATAGGAAACTGTATTTGGGAGTCAGAAATCCACCCAGACTGATTATAATTCAAAAACCCTGTGTATAACTCCTGCCTTTTGCTATTCACATGTCTGAGCTTAACTCCTGGAATCCTGGTTGTCTTAATGAATCTGAATCGTGTCCACAGAGAAAGGCATTCAGAGGTGGAGTCGGGGGATGAGCTCACCTCCCACTTAGAACAACCTCCTGTCCCTTTCCTGTCTTCACTGTCTATTGGAGACACCCACCTGCACTCACGGTTACTTATTAGTGTTCTAAATGCACTTAATGTGACGTGAGAAGAGAAATGGAGAATGATCATCTCATAGAACTGTAGGACTTTTTGCTTTAGTTATAATAGTGATAACTGGCTTTCATCTTAACTGGTATGTGCCATTCTTAAGGCGCTGTTTGGGTTAAAGGCGTGAGAACACATCTGATCATTGGGGTGATGGGAGGAGTGCATTAGACTTTAGTGGGGAAGGGGAGGAATGCTGACAACAGCTGACGCTTAGGAGAGTCCTGCAAATGATCACTGAGGAAATGCTCGTGTCCCGCAGGAGTTTCCGGCTCACTGGACATTCATGTGAGTGAATAAATGAGGTCAGTAGTTGCTTGAGTCTAGATCTAACTCTCATGTCTATATAAATGCGATTTTTGGGGGGCACAGATTGAATGTATGTTGAGTTTTGAAGAATGAAACTACCATGCACATTGGGGAATGACAGTACTCACAAATTAGAGCTTTCACGGGGTTATTCCCCATTTGAGTCACATCACAGAGGGTGTGACAAGCAGCGGCTCCCCACACAAGCATCTGTATTTACAGCTGGTGAGCTCAGGACGAAGCATGCAACTAATTATTGCATCTTCCTGGGTAGATGTGTTATCATTATAATTTTATTTCCTTCTCTTTCTTCTCTATTATGCAGTTAAGGCATGATATCATTTCTTTTGAAATTATGATTGCAGGTTAATATTCTTGAATGTCCTTCTAGGATGGTGAAGGGAACATATTGGTTCCAAGATGTGAATGTCGGGTCCCACTAGGGATGGGAACCATTGCTGAGGTGCTTACCGTGTCTTCAATATATGATAAAGGAATGATGACTCAGCCTCAGCTACTTGGTGGCAAGTCCCAATTTATAAATTGGAAGTCTGAGGCTTGCTTAGTGGAGAGTGGAAATGTTTCTGGAGTTGGGAGCTGGCATCCAAACCTAGGTAGGTCTGGTGACTCACACACACCACGCTCTTCACCACTCCATAGCACACCTCCCATCAAAGGCTCTGCTCTGCTTTGTCATCAGCCAAAAGCAAGGCCACATTCTCGCCCACACCAAGACCCTCAGTCTGTACTCGGGGGCGCTCCAGGTCAATCAGCCAGCACCTTTCAATAGGTGTCCAAGCTGAGAAAACTTGGGCAGTGAACTTGGGCAATAGCATCGTGTCCCCAAAGCTGAAGGTTCCTGACCATCAGTAAGACCAGAACATACTTGGTTTCCTCTTCTGATCATGTTCCAAGGCAGATGACAGTGGGCTGACTGCAGCTGAGCACGTGTGTGTCTGAACCGCGCCATCTGGGAGTTTTGTTTGGTGAAGGAGGAATGAGGCTGACAAGGCACAGAATTATCACCACACAGAGGGGTAGGAGAGGAACATTCTAGAATGCACACTGGAAGAAAGGGAGCTCTTCTCTATTTCCAGCTACCAAGGGGAGAGCCAGAGCCAGTAAGCCAGACTCCTTTGCCCATCTCTCCAGAGTCTCCAGGCCATGTGCAGGATGTCACCACCGTCCTCTTCCCACTGCCCTGGCTCTTGGTGGCAGGTCTGACTCCAGACACAGCAGGCCACGCTGCTGCTTGCCACATGGGGGTTGCACATTGTGAGACATCATTTGTTTGTTTCTACTCTTTTCTTTGCCCTTTTAAATATTATGACCATTGCTTTTTGCCCTTTGATTATTTCTTTTCTAAGGTAAATATTGTAGAAGAAGGGCATTTTTGAATTATTATCACTATATTTTTAGGAAAAACTCATATTGTAATAACTTCTGGTGTGATATAAGGAATAAATGGGAAAATGCAGCATGTTGAATAATTCCTACCTTCTTAGGTCATTAACAGGTCTTGGTGCAGAGCTTGTGGGGACAGCTTTCATCACTGTCTTTAAATAAACTCACTAAGCATCTCAGATGAGTATCAGTAGCATAACCTATGGAAATAGCTGTCACCTGGGGTGTGAGTAAGAGACCAACTTTGCCCCTCAGTCTCTTATCTCTAAGATGGAAAAATAATAGCTCCTCGGAAGGTAGGTTGTACTGGTCAAGATAAACAAAAACACTTAGAAGAGGACCTACCGCATAGTAAATGCTCCATAAATTGAGCTTGTGGAAGGAGTCACGACTGTCAAGGCCGATTCATTTCTTACCATGATCTCTCACAAGTTTGCCGATGAGGAAAACTGTCTCAGCAGATTTAAGTGACTGTCCCATTCAACTAATGATGGGTGGGGCTGAATCCAGTTGTGTCTAAACTGGTTTTCTCAACCTTAGCACAACTGAAATTTCATCTCCATGATTCTTAATTTGGGGGGAGATGGCTGTGTGGTAAATTGTAGGATGTTTCTCAGCATCATGGGCCTGTCCTACTAGAGCCCAAAGGCGACCATCAAAAATGTCTCCAGACATTGCCAAACGTCCCTAAAGAAGGGAGTTGTGTGCAAAATCGCCTCTGCTTGAGAACCACTGGTACAAACCCGTAGTTTTCTGTGCTTGTTACTGTCCTCTTTATATACAAAAATCCTGTTATTCTATATTTTTAAACAAATGTGTTAAGTGATGAGGCATTTCTTTAGAAACTTTTGCATTCCAGCTTTTAAAACTACAAATTTACTTTAAATAATCAGTTCCATGGGCGTAACTAAAACCCAATTCAATTAAAATAAATAATGATACCAAGCTAGGAAACTGTCCCTTTGTCAGTGATTAGAGTAAACATACATCGTTCTTTAAAATTCCCTTTCAGCACCATGGGCGTGAAAGTACTCCCCAACCCTGGGGAGATATCACTGGGTTCTTTAGTTTATTTTATTTTTAATTGGCACATAGTAATTGCATTTATTTCTGGGGTACAATGTGTCTTCTTGTACTTTGTATAATCATCAAATTAGGGCAATTAGCATATCCATCACCTCAAACATTTATGATTTCTTTGGGGTGAGAACATTCAAGTCCTGTCTTCTAGCTATTTTGAAATATGCAATACATGATTGTTAACAATAGGGGCCAGGATTTATTCTTCCTCTTGTAACTTCCAACATCGAGGACATCTCAGGGAGTAAAATAAGCCAAGCAGAGGATGAATGTGTATAAGCTCCCTCATAGGTAGACTCTAAAAACACTGATCTCTTAGAAGTCAAGAGTAGAATAGTGGTTGTCAAAGGCTGGGAGGGTGAGGAGGATGGTGAGGGGAGAGATTGGTTAGTCAACAGGTACCCAGTTCTTTTAATGTGCAAACCATAGGCGCTCAGTGCAGCTGCACTTGTAGGTTGGAGGAGAATGAATGGGGTTTCCTGTGCATGGAGTGTTGTTTTTTTTTTTTTATTGAATGGTAACTATGTACATTAATGCACTTCTGGGGTACAGTGTGGGGTTTTCACATGCAATCTGAAATACTTCCA
>NW_003852428.1:10427318-10482238 GCF_000181295.1 Otolemur garnettii | reverse complement strand
ATGTGAACATGAAGAACGTAAAGTCTCCATCCTTCTTAATGGCTGCATAGTATTCCATGGTGTACATATACCACAGTTTGTTGATCCATTCGTGGATTGATGGGCACTTGGGCTTTTTCCATGACCTGGCAATTATGAATTGGGCTGCAATAAACATTCTGATACAAGTATCTTTGTTGTAGTGCGTGGAATGTTATCAGAGAATCTAACCTTGTTGGCTTTCTTGTTTCCGTTCAGAGAAAGGATACCTCTTGGTCTTTATTAAAAATACTCAATTTGTATTTTAACAGGTAGAATGTTCCCCATGGGTGACATGGCTTCCCTGTTCTCCTTACTGAGACTTTCTAGCTGATGCTGATGGAGTCACCCGCTCCCCTTCACAGGGCCTGCAGCTTCACGTTCCAGGGTGATGGTTGGCCTCTATTCTTGTTGGACAGATTTGCTGCACTGTCCCCCTTTAGGGGCAGGTTTGCCCACTCACCTTTCTTTAGGACCTCCTGTGGCGGATATGCCAGGGTTGGCCCAGCCTCACTGAGTGGCTGCAGGGGCAGATCATAAACCAACTTGATGTTTCCCCTAACTGTAACCAACAGTGAGGATGGAGTAATTTTCGTATTCTGACCCTGGCATCTAAAGCTCTGAATGCACCTGCCCGCTCCAGCTGATTCTCTAAGCCTTGGCCTGAGTGCTGGCCTGTTGCTGTTCTGCTTTCTTCTGCCCTCTCTGTGCGGTGCAGGCAGCCAGCAGAGTTCAGTTTCCTCTGGTGGGTTCAGTTTCCTTCTGGGGCTGAATTTCTCTCCGTGGCTGTTTCCTTCTGTCCACTTCCTTCTTCTGAGTATATTTAACTTCTCAGCATGGTCACAGCCAGGGGGATGAGCTCTTTGAGGCTAGCTGTGCTATGATTTACCCCCAAGTGTTAATAAGGTCATTGACAAGTGTTTGCTTGGCCTAATTCTTAAAATGGTCCAGGGATATCTAAAGTCTTTCTCATCATTCTGAGATGAAGTTAGCTGAGAAAGGGGTAATCGGGGAAGTCAATATAACCTTCCAGTAGAAAGTAAATCCAGGGGGACTCTCACATCCCTCTGAAATGGGAGGCTTAGGTTTCTGACAGTGATCAGATTAGACTGATGTGAGATCAGGTGGGACTTTGTTCTGGTTCTGGGAGTGTCTCCTGTGGCTGAGGGCTGTGGTAGAGACTCTGCTGACCATGATGGGGGGAGGGCTGGGAGACAGAATATATGTAAGGGTATGAGCCTCTGGAGTAGGCTGCCTGGATTGGAATCCACTTCCTTTTCCTAATTAAAAGATCCTACAAACTGCTGAACCTCTTTGTACCTCAGTTTCCTCATCTATAAAAAGGGAATAGTAAGAGCATTTACTCTGAAGAGAAGGGAATTAGCTGATTTAATATATTTAAATAACTTGGACAGTGATTGGTGCCTGATGTTACTAAGCGTTAGCACTTGTTAGGATACGGCCAGGATGCAAGCAGCAGGCCTTCCTAACCAGGTTAGTGGCCCTTCCTTCCCACTCATCCACTCTCATCTTCAGGGGACTGCAGTCCACTCTTTCTCTCTTTCTGTTGTGTTTTCACAGCGATCCATTTAGTTCTTGTCCTTGCCTCTTGGTTTGTCTCTCTTAGGTAAATATCATGGAACGGTTAAGTCTCTTTTTCTGCGCTTGTAGTTGACTAGGACGGCCAATAAACTCTCCATCCCCTTTCTTCTGATGACAGACTCTTCCTGATGACAGATGTCTACCCCTAGCCACAGAACTTGATCCAGGCCTGAGGCCAAGTACCCACTGCTGCAGAAAAAAAAGGTGCTCCAGTGACATTCCAGATGCCCCATGAGGTTGCACATGTGACCTCAGGGGACTCACAGCTCTTCTAGGGGTTGCTGTGTGCACAGTGGACTCACAGAAGTCCCCTCTTTCTGCTGAGTCGCTCAGCTGGTGGCCCTGAATCAGGTGTGCTGTCGGCAGTCAGAGCGAGTGCTGCCCAAAGCAGGCTTGCGAAGAGGTGAGGAAGAAGGACGCAGAAGCCAGGCCCTCTTTCATTTTCATCATTTGTCATTCGCTACTGTTCCTACCTAGAGTCAGCGCATTCCCTGCCTGCTTAGTCATGTTCAGTTGGGCCCTTATCTTCTGAATCAATAGGAGCAATAACATAGCTAAAAACAGAACAAAGAAAAATGAAACCATGGGCTCCATCGGGACCAGCGCAGTGACAGTGTCTTCCCCTCTCTCTGACGCCTGCCTTACCTGGCATTGGGCTTGGGCAGAGGAATTGCCTGGTCGCTGGGAGGAGTGGAACGCCAGATGGCAGAGCTGATGCTCCCTTCTTGGTAAGTTACCAGGCTGCAAAGCTTCTCCACATGGCCTGTGAGCCCAGCCATTTGGGATTTTCACCTGAAATGGGCGATGGTGGGTGGCCCATGGTGTGGGACTACTGACAGCCCAGTGGCCTCTGGGTGCTGCTCTAAGACACCAGGTCCCCTGCTGGCCACCAGGGTCCATTTCCTTAGGAAATGTCGGATGGGATCCACAGTGCCTGCTTCCTCCTAACCTGCTACTTAAAAGTCGTTTCCCTTGCCCGGGTGTAGGTCTGCTTTCGACTTTTCATAAACTTTCACTCATTTCTTTTGGCCTCACCTTAACTAGCAAAGTAGGTGGGACAATTATTAACAACGCTGGTGTTAGTATAGATGGGGAACTGATGCCCAGGGCCCTGACCGTGAAGGGCTAAATGCCTGGGCCCCCTCATCCCCAGCCTGACACAGGCGTTTGAATGTAATGACGGTGCTGAGGTGTGAGTGACCCAAAGAGATGAAATTTAAGTGTCCTGTCCACTTTATATTTTACTAGAAAGTGTTTAATAGTTTAAGTAGACCTTGGAGGTCAGTTTGCAGGAGCCCCACAGATCATCTTTTCCTAAACAGTGACAGGCTGCCCTCAGGAAATACATCCAGGACAGAGGAATGTGAGCCAAACCTCCTCTGTCATTTTGACACCCTTATTAATGTACTGTGGTAAGGAATGAAACAATCTATTCATATGTGCTGCAGCTAAGCCTGGAATATACATTTTTAAGGCAGGAGGAGGGGAGGGGTTGAGCGAAAAAAATAAAAAGCTGAAGGGAACACACACACACATACACACAAAAAAACCTCTGGGTGGACTTTGCAACCATAAATGGTAAAACTAACCCCGTTCCACTGCCAGCTAGAAGAACAGCCGAGTAAGGTTTTGATTTACAGGAAAAGCTTAGCAAGGGCCTTGTAGAGAGCTTCATGCCTGCTATAAAAATGTGATTAGCTATAAAACAGAGAGATTTAACAAGAGCATTTAGGCATCGGCAACAGACCTGCTCGAAAATAAACAAAAACAGAAATCTCTTGTCTGTGTGTCTATCTCAACTCCATAAAGAACAGGCTAGGAGAATTCTTTTTCAGGCTTGTAATATAATTAATAACTTTTTACTTTTAGAGTGAAAAAAAAGCAAACGAGAAGATGACCTTGAACTTTGCCAATGACTTCAGCCTGGCTCTCATCTCCGGCTCTTTCTTCTGAGGCTCGCACAGTCCTAAGGCATGAAGAGGGATCTTCCCGAGGAGCAGCCCCTGGGTCGGCCCTCCCTGGACACTCAGCCTGGAAGGAAATAGAAGTGGGCAGGCGTCCAGGGCCTCAGGAGGGGAGAGTGTTTAAAGCTGCGAGTCCCCCAGCCCGCTGCTCCGCACGGTCCCTCTGCACTCGCTCAGTGACATGCCTGTGGTGCAGCCCTGCACTGGGAGGGTCTTAGGCCAGAGCCGGACTCGGTTCTGACTGATGGTCCTTTTGAGAGCAAGCGGCCCTCTGAAGTTAGTCTGAAGAGGTGCATTGGCTGGATATGGGAAGAGTAACTAAAATGCTTGCGTATCTTTGTCAACCATTGGGGTAATTTCCTTATGATTAATCACAACGGCCCTGATGTCTGGGTTTCAGTGTGCATCAGTCCCGTGCAGAGTACTTCAGATGGGCCCAGGTCTGAGAGCTGATTTCTGTGATTTCTGACTGCAGTGGCTTTTTCTGTCCCTCGACATACCAGGTGCGTTTCCAGCCATTGCTTAAGGCTGATGCAACTGCAGTGCAGACGTCCTCAGGAGATTTGTGTTTCTGCAGAGGAGGCACGCCTTCTGAGTCTTGGCGCCAAACACGAGATTCCCTTTTTCTTCTTTGTCGTCACCTTTTGTCCTTTGTCGCTTTCTTGCTTGTTCTTTTCCTCCTGAGTACATTAGGCCCCAGGCTCTTGCTGTCTGGAAATAGAACCCTGCCCTACTGGCATACACATGGCACGGTGTGGTTTGCGGCAAGTTCACGGTACTGTGCCGGAGATTAAGTAAACACCGTATACTTAATGTTTCTTAGGCGTAAAAAAACTCATCATTCTTTAAAGTCACCCTTCTAATGCCACTTCTACCTCAGTGTTATACACTGGCTTTGAGGGGAAGAAAAGAGATGATTTGGAATTGGAAGCGTTTCTAATCCAAGAATTTAAAATAAGCAAAACCATGATAGCACCTGGATTTTTACTTTTTCACCCGCTTCTTGTCCTGTAATTTGAACCTCAACCTAACCTCTCACTAATTAAGACTTCATCCTGTGTGTGCCTGTGTGTGCAAACTCATGCTCATATTATAATCATCCCGTCCAGCCTTGCCCAGCTGTGTTAGGATATGGCTCATGGAAATTTATCAGTATTAGAATTTTAGAAGGAGCCGCCTGTTAAATGACTATTCAATCTATTTTATGAAGGCTGCTTTATAAACGGGGTGGGATATTTTCTTTTCAAAATGGCTTCGGTGGTAATTTCTATCAGGAAAAATGAGATCTGAATTCATTCCACGGTCAACATCGAGAACCTGTGTTACGGTTCCCTCTGCCTGGAACCTCATCTTTCTCCTCCACTTATTCCTACAGAAAATGCCAGTTCTGTCTAGTCCTTCTTGGAGTCTTTCCCTCATACCCAAGTGGCACAAATGCCCCTCCTGGCTACCTTTCCCATGACATCTGTCTGCCTTCATTATAACCAACTGCTCTCACCAGGCAAGGGTTTGCTTAGTTTAATGTCCCCATTGTTTATCGCCTAGTGGATTATCCTATTTTTTTTTTAAGTAAACTTATTTCAGGTTAATGTGAGGGTACAAATAACCAGGTAAAAAAAATTAATTTTGTTGGGTTGAGTCCCTCTTGTATTATGTCCCCCACACAGAAGGTGTGCCAAGCATCCCCACCCCATGCCCTTTCTGTGAGAGCACCCCAATCACCCGCCCAAGTTACACTTCCAACTTGAATTGAAATGAGGTTTTCACCTATGTGGTCATGCATTAAATCGTCTGCTGGCTTCCTATTACTATTGAGAACATTAGGTAATTGCTTTTCCATTCTTGTGGGACTTGTTTAAACTGAAAAGCTTCTGTACAGCTAAGGAGACAACAACCAAAGCAAATAGACAACCTTCAGAATGGGAAAAGATATTTGCATAATACGAATCAGACAGAAGCTTGATAACTAGGATGTACAGAGAAATTAAATTAATCAACAACAGCAACAAAAAAAGCTAATGATTCCTTAGATCACTGGGCAAGGGACATGAGTAGAACCTTCTTCTAAGGAAGACAGATGAATGAATGGCTAACAAATATATGAAAAGATGTTCATGTTGAGTGAGGGAATGAAGGAGTCTGCTCCCACAGAAAGGGTGGTTAAGAATTCCACTGCAACCTAATACCAAACAGATTGTAGGAAGTTCCAGGAGTCACAGGTACCATGCCATCAAGGTTTATGCAAGTGTGTAAGGGTGAGATCGCCTCCTTTTGGGGACCAGAATGATTTCTATGGGGAGTGTGTTGTTTCTCTTGGGCCTAAAGGAATAGATTCTCCCTGGTAGGCAAAGACTGAGAAAATGTTCCAGGAATAAAGGATTATAAAATGGCAAGGTCTAGAAAGTCTAATATCACAAAATTTATATTCAAGAATAGAACGTGTTGGAAGGTAGAAACTCATAAAGGAGGAGTGAGCGAATGACAACACATGTTGGTGACACCTTTGGAGGGATCTTAAATATCCGACACAGAATTATGTTTAAATTTGAAGGCAATTAGAGAGTGAATGTAAGGTTTTGAGCCAAAGAATAAGATCGAAAGTGTGCTGTGAGATTATTGTGACCTTAGTATGTAGTGTCTGGAGGGCTAAAAAATTGAATGGTCAGAGGGCTCTCCTAACAGACTCTTTCCACATTCTAGAATCAAGGTAGGGAAACAAATTGGGCATGGAGAGAGTGGGGACAGAATGTTGCAGGTGACAAAGACATTTTTCTTGAGAGTTGACAGACCATCTGTACACACAAGTCTTAATTGAGCCATCAGAGGAATTTATTTGCTTCTTTCTCTTTTGGATATTTTTAAAACTTGTCTGAAAAACAAAGCTGTGAGATTTTGTCTTTTTCTTTTCCCCTGAGTGTGCTTAAACATAAACAAAGGAATTGACCTTCAACTTTAAAGCCACGGTTGTTTTGAATTCTGCCTAAAACCAAGTAGCACCCTAGAGCTAAGAAGTAAAGAAATGCTGCCTTTCCAAATGAGCAAATGCTTCAGCCTTGTTATTATGGTAACAATGATATTTCAAGAATATTCTTCTTGAAACCCATCTACTCCCTTAGAATGCAGAGGGAATTGGGTGATGATTCACAGCCTTTAAGTCACATAGGAAGTGGCAAGGCGAAAGCAGAATGTTTCTTCCTGAATTTTAATGTCTTCCAGAAGTCAGAACCCAGGGAGTGTAACTGTAAGCCGAGGGAAGAGCAATGGAGATGGAGTCCTTTTAGGAAAATTACCAATAACAACAAAAAACAAAGAATCCTCAGACCTCAGATAATCTGTAATCTTTTTAGTTTTTCATTTATGTGCTTTATTTTTATTCTTTTCATTGTTTTTCAAGTTAATATGAGGGTACAAATTTTTTGGTTACATTGTTCTCACTTCCAAGGTAAAGTTAAAGTTGTAGAAGAACTCTTCACCCGGGGGTGTGCTCACACCATGCACATTAGGTGAGATCTCACAAGACAATTGCTCTCCCTTCTCCCGCCAATTGCCCTCCCCTTTGCTAGATGATATTCGTGTTTTATCATTCATATGGGGGTGTAATTATTTATATATTGGTTTCATGTTAGTATTGAGTACATTGGAGTTTCTTTTCCATTCTTGACATACTTTGCTAAGAAGAATTGTGTTTCAACACCATCCATCTTTTCTTATGGCTGAATAGTATTCCATGGTGTACAGAGGGATGACATTCATAGGCCATAGTTTGTTAATCCATTCATGGGCTGATGGCCATTTGGTTTGCTTCCACAACTCAGCAATGATGAATTGAGCTCTAATAAACATTCTGATGCAAATGTCTTTGTGGTAAAATAATAGACCCCCCTGGCGAATGCAGAAGAAAGAAAGGAAAGGAAAGGAAAGGAGAGGAGCGGGAAGAAAGAAAGAAAGAGAAGGAAGAAAGAAAAGGAAGAGAGGAAAGGAAGAAGAATAAAGAAGAAAGAAAGAAGAAAAGAAAGGAAAGAAAAAAAGGAAGGAAGAAAGAAAGGAAAGAAAGGAAGAAAAGAAAGGAAATAAAGGAGGAAGACAGGAAGCAGGCAATCTAGCTTGATCAAGCTTAAAAGCTTCACACAGCTAAATCAAAGAACACAGATAGCCTTTGGGATGGGAGTAGATTTTTGCATATTATGAATCTGACAAAGGCCTGATAACTAGAATATACAAAGAACTCAAATTAATCAATAAGAAAAGAGCCAATAACCCCATTTCTAAGTGGGTAAGAGACTTGAACAGAAACTTCTCTGAAGATAACAGATGAATGCCTAACAAACACATGGAAAAATGCTCATCATCTTTAATCATCAGAGAAATGCAACTCAAAACCATTCTGAGGTATCACCTAACTTCGGTCAGATCAGCCCATATCACCAAGTCCCAAATCTGCAGATGCTGGCGTGGATGTGAATTGAAGAGAACACTTTCACGCTGCTGGTGGGATTGCAAACCACTGCAACCTTCATGGAGAGAAGCATGGAGAATTCTTAAAGAACTAAAAGTTGACCTTCCATTTGATCCTGCAATTCCATTACTAGGTATCTGCCCAAAAGAACAAAAATCATTTTGCCACAAAGACTTTTCTACCAGGTTTACTGCAGTTCAGTTTATAATTGCTAAGTTGTGGAAGCAGCTCAAATGCCCATCAACCCATGAATGGATTAATAAACTGTAATCATTTTAAGAAACAACTGATTTTTTCCTGAGATTTTTATTAAAGCATCACAACTTCCAGAACATGGTAGAATTGGTACACATTACAACTCAGTAGCTATCATGCGATTATAAATTATGTGTCTTTAACCTTGAGTTTACTAAGTTGCATACAGATGTTTCATGTACACATGGGTGTCAGAGGAGTTTCATAACAAAATTTTATTCATTTATCCAAGGAATCCTGATGCTAAAAAAGTAAGGAATCTCAGACCTAGAGTAGGGACTCTCAAGAGCAAATCTACACACCTCTTATTTTTACCATTCAATAGTAAAGTGAACAAAATAGAGGTGATATGTATTTTATTCCAAAATTTTATTTAAAACCATGGTGACAAATACTAGTTGACCATCTTAGATTGTCTCCAATTAAAAAAGGATTATCTCTTTTCTCTTGTGCTCTTTCAAGAGGGCCAAAGAGCTCCAATAATGTTTGTCATGCATTGATTGACAATTGAGTCCGCTTACTTAAGAAAGAATTTGGATTGTAAAGGTAAAACTTTTTTCATAATAATGCTTACAATTAAAGAGTTGCTTAAGTAATGGTTAGTTAAGTTTAAATCTAATCAATCAAGACATCCCATTCTTTTAGACAGGGTTTGCAAACGACCTATAACTGCTGGAGTAGCCTCGCATCTCTTTGCTTTGCAGGACACTCTGAACTACTAGGTCAGATAGATGGAACTCGGGAACTTGCATTTCTTTTCTTTTTAATTAAGCACTCCCAACGGATTCAGAGGTAGGTATTGCCAGAGCACATTTTAATCATCATGTGATGAGAATGTAACTAGTACTTTGAGGGAGAAGAGAATAAATGTCTAGGTATGTGTGACGTTTAGGAAGAGACCTTTAGTGGAAGGTAGACAACCCAGGTTCAAGGTTAGGTTCTATTATTCCTCCCCGATTTTCATTTCCTGTTGTATTATAATTGGAAATATATTAGTTTGAGGGGATGTTAAAATGAAGTACCAAGAACTGGACAGCTTAAAATAAGGGAAAAGTGTTTTCTTACCATTCTGAGGCTTGAAGTCCAACATCACAGCATGCGCAAGGCCGCGGAACTCTGAGACTTTGGGTAGTATCCTTCTTTGCCACTTCATAGCTGCTGGCCATGGCCCTCAGTCCTTGACAGTCCCTGGTAAGCAGCTGCATCGCTCCGGTCTCTCTCCATCATCCCTTTGCATTATTCTGTGTGCATTTCTCACTGCTTCTTACATGGGCACCAGTCATATTGAGTTAAGGGCTCACACTACTCCTATATGATCTAATAGCAACTTAACTAATGACGTGTCAGTGTCTTATTTCTAAATAGGGGATCACATTCTGAGGTTCTGCGGGTTCAGGACTTCAACATATCTTTTTGAAGGACACAAACCCATAACAAGGAAAGAATGGGTATGTGGCCAGAATAGGTTCCCAAATCAGAGTGAGTATCTGATCCAGCCAAACTGTCTAAAGGTCTCTTGGGAAACATGCTAAAATTATAGGTTTCTTTAAGCCAATCTCCAGATTCTGACTTAGAAAGAAGAGTATGCCTTACAATATGTAAATTCCCATTCCAGGAGTCCTGCCAGAGCATACCCATAAATGATGTTTTACTCAGTGTACAGGGTAAATGACAAGTTCTAACTACATAGAGCTCATGTAATAATCATGTGTAAATACATATACTATCTTCACAATGTACTTTTACCATGGGTTCATGAACTTTGGCCTGGCTAGGGAAGCATGGTTCTCAGATTATGCTTGCGATCGCCCATGCTGTAAAGGAAAATTACATCCTAACAATGGTCTTCATAAAATTGAACATGTTGTCAATATTTTGATTTTTCCATTATTTTAATTATCAAATGAGTGATAAAAACTGGGTTATTCACCCCTGTGATAACTGATTTATTCACATTAATAGTGGCAAAGGCTTTTCTTGAAGTGGAACTAAAATGTAAATGTGAGTTCACCCACGTCTCTATGGACTTCCAAAGGTCATGCATTTGATCAAAATAGTGTGTTTATAAATCCTCCTTGCAAGATGGAATACAGATAAATTGTAGATAGACTTGAAGCCAAATGTGCTCTTTGCTGCAGACATGCTCAATAATACGTACATTGTTAATCCCTGGCTGTTTCAAAGTAATTGTAGGCTTCTGCATGGAACCAATTTTCTGATTTTGGAGACTAAGATAATTCAAATTGCATGTCTTTAACTATGATAATAACTGGAGTCTGCCAGTGGTTACTTGTATGAGCCGGTCATGCTGGAAGAAAGAGCCGGGCCTTCGTGCATCTTACAAACTATGGTTTTTGTCTTTAGCCCTTTCTCAGCAGATGGAGTCTTGCCAATCCAAGTGTGTTTCAGAATCATTGGATTGCACGGAGAGTGAAATTTGTAATTTTCATTAGGTATTTGTTTTTTTCAAATAATGCATTTTGAAAAAGTAGTGTGGTTAATGATTATTGAATAATTTATAGCCAGTTCATAGTTTCCTTTGGTATTTTTAGTTACATTTATATTCCAGCGGGATTTTTTTTCCTACTGTCTTTGTTACCGATCTGCATTTAGTTTGCAAAATCCCTCTAGTACATTTGTCTTCCCTGGGGATGTTGCAAATAAAGTGAGGGACAGATTTTTGATGTTCTTTTCATGACTATCTTGTGCATAACTATTTTTCCTCAAGTTATTTCAGAAACGTTTTGTTTTGTTTTTACATCTGAATTAGCCAAATGCTCTAATCAGTTCCTGTATGCTGTGTGTCAATCAAGTTTAAGGAAGAAGATGACGCAATGCAGATGATATCTGTGAACATTTCTCAGAGTCGGACTGGAGATAGAATTAGAGAAAAGCTATTTACATTCATAGTTTTGGCACACCTAGTCTCCACTGAGACTGAAATCAAGATTTTCTCAGTTTTAGGGGTCACGCACCTCTTCACAGATCCTCTACACTCTGTGTCCCCAGGTCAAAAGCTATCAAAGAGAAGAAGTAGGAAAACTTCGTACCAATAGTCCAAAGACTACTCGTGGCTGTTTGCGTAAATTTGTAGAACTTCATCGGCAAATAGTAGATTAAAGCAAAGAGCAGCAAGTATAGGTCAATATCCACAGTTACCAGCTATTCACCATCGCGAAGTCATTGAGTTCTCTCCTGTCATTGTAGCAGTTCCTTCTGGCCACAGAGCATTTTTGTTGTGTACTTATTAATTATTTCATTTTTAAATATTTATTCAGTACTTACTGGATGCATATACTGGAATTAAACACCTGAAGAGGAGCTCTCAGTGTACATGAGGAGGTAGATAAATGAAAATAGATTTCCACACGTAGAGCGTGATAGATAATGTAATACTAGAAGAGCAAAACGCAATCAAAATATGTAAAGAACATAGCATAAAATCCGGGATGGCAAGACATCCTTCATGAAATGAGCACTATTATATATAATTGTATAAATGAAGAAGTTACTCTTGACCTTTATTAATATTCATTTATGTATTCTCTATGTATTTACTGAGTACAGTAGAACCTCTGTAAGTTGACTGCTCAACGGATTGTAACAAACTGATCAACGTATGGAGGTGGTCAACATAAGGAACTGGGTCTCCTGTACGGATAACATCCATGTGGTGCACGTCCAGTCTCTGAAAATCAGTCAGCTTAAGGAGGTGGTCATTGTAGGGAGGTGGACAGCTATGGAGGCTCCGCTGTAATACTGGGTATTGGCTCTGTGCTAGCCATGGCTGGAACATGGTTTTTGCCTTAAGGATTTGAAGATTAAGAGGAAGACAGCTAATTAAATGAAGAATCACAGCTGTCTAGAAGTGCTGCCTCAAGAACCATGTGCAGCACAGAAGTATCACTTGAAAAATCAATGAAGTGAGGCTCTGTGGTTTGCAAAGACCCGGTCTGCTTAAATGAGTGCAAATAGAAATGGCAGCACTGAAAGATGCAAAACTTTCAGAAACTCTCAAGAATGCTGGGCCTCGGGGGCCACTCTATACCTTCCTTTCTCTGGGTCTCATTCTGCTTCTTTCTGCAAATACTTTCCTCTAGACTGAGTCACTGATATTTTACTGAACAATTTACTTTTTTCCAAGAGGTTTCTTCTCCTCTTCCTCTTTTTTTAAAAAATAAACTTGCCTGTTGTCGTCTTCTTCTTCCTCTTCTTCCTTCTTCTTCTTTCTTCTTCCTCTTCCTCTTCTTCTTCTTTGAAGTCTGAAGTCTTTCTTTTTTTAGACAGAGTCTCACTTTGTCACCCCAGAGTAGAGTGACATGGCTTCATAAGTCACAGCAACCTCCAATTCTTGGGCTCATGTGATTCTCTTGCTTCAGCCTCCCGAGTAGCTGGGACTACAGGTGCCTTCTCCAATTCCCAGCTGTTTTTAGAGACAGGGTATTGCTCTTGCTTAGGCTGGTCTTGAATCCTGTGATCGCAGGGCAGTCCACCCACCTTGGCCTCCCAGAGTGCTAGGATTATAGGCATGAGCCACTGTACCTGGCCTTGCCTGCTAACTTCTTCTTCAAGATTACATTTTACATTTTATGCTTAACAAATTGGAAATTATTGACATTTTCAGCTGACCTTTCTCTATAGACCAGAATGTTTTTTGTTTTAATTGGGAAATTACTTTCTACTGTTTTTGTAAAGGGAGGGTGTTCTTAATTCTAGTTTTAGTATTGAAATATATCTATATCTATATCTATATATATCTTTCAGCCTGAATATTTTTACATTTTATTTACAATCTTAAATTTTAAACTGAGCTTGCAATGAGAACTCACAATAATATTCATAGTTTTACCTCCAACAGAATAGATTTCCAAAAATTTACTTTGATTCATTGAAGTACATGAAGAAAACCAAATTATTATTAGAGTTAACTTTATTCTCCATTTGAAGCATCCGATGACGCCGATGAAGAATTGATATCATTTAGGCTTTTGAGAAGTTCTTCTGCTAATAAAGCCAGCATATTGACAACTATTGCTTCACTTTTTATATGTGCACAGACAACTTGGAATGGGAATACAAGCAAAATTCATTTAGCAAAGCACTGATCTGAGTGAAAAATCATGGCTTATGAACCAATATATAAATTGGCCTTTTGCAGTAGCACCGATTAAAGTGTTAATTTTAGACACCATCTTCCTAAAATAACTTCTAACCTTTGATGGCAGCGATGAATGATTCTTCAACAGACCTTGTGTCTTCTGGATTTCATGAGGTGAGAAAAGTTCCATTGAGTGGAGGCCAGAAGTGGTAATAAGTAAGTGCCAGTTTTGAGGGATGTGACACTTGTGACTCGACAGTCTTAAAATTTATTTTTTAAAATATAATTTTGCTGATCAATTTAGTCTCTTAAATAAAAATCACCTTACTTTAACTCAAAAAGTTCATAGCATTAATGGACATGGCCATAGAATAATAAACACAATTTCATTTTCCCAGACCGTAAGTGTAGAATCAGCTGATACTGCGCAAAGCATCTAAGCGAGGTCACGTCACCATCCGGCAGTGGCAGGTCCTGGTTTCTGGGCTTCAGCCTTGAGCAGTAGTCTTGTGTAGCATCAGGACTCTGACTCCTCTGCATTCTTGGTCCTTCAGTGCCTGGGCTTCTGTGCCTTCTGCTGCTCCAGTGGCTCAGGGTGAGCGCCAGATGTGTGCTGGGAAGGACTGAGGCAGAGGGAGATGAGCGAGACAGAAGCTTTGGAAGAGAGGACAGGTCACTCTGTCACCAAATTTAAATCTTTTTGTGCTTCTCATTCTCATGTCAGCCTCGGGAAATTCTTCAGTCTCTCAGGACCTCAGTTCTCACATCTATTAAATAACGTGAGACATGGCACAAAAACCCCCTACCTTTGATAGTAGTCAAAGATACCAGGCTCTATAATTCAACGGTAACACTCTTTTCTTTTCTTTTGTAGTGTTACGTACTGAAACTATAGCCTATTTATTTTGACCTTTGAGTGAGTATAGGAACATTCTTTGAAGTAAAAATATTTTCTTCTAAGAGTAATATCTATCGATTATGTAGATTATCTAATCGATTATCTGTCTGTCCATTATGTTGAAATCTTATTCAACATAAGGATTCTGAATGATGATTACAGAAAAGCAGCTTGATGCAGAGCCCCACGTGGTGACATCAAGTCTGTGACTTGGATTACAATCCTGTAAAAATCACCCACATCTTCCTGGTAGTGCCCAAGTCACAACATACCAAATGTCTTCTTTTTGATCCCTTAGTTGGAGTTAAATCCTACTACAGAGTAGGCTGCATGTTTTATTTATTTTTTAAAATCCAGAATGCTCTTTGTCATTTGACAGTACAACATATTAAACTACTTAAAATGCTTGGCCAGTGAAATCACATGTCTGAAACGTGGTGTAAGTTACTGTGCACTTGAAGGCAGCACTGGGTTAGCTGGTCTCTTTTGTCTTGCCTGGTTTCTCCACCCCAGGCATTCCCTCCTCTCTCTCTCTCTTTCTTCCATCCTAGTAATTCCAAGTACTTACCTTAGGCATGAAGCAGATTTCTGTGCATAGAGCATTCATTTATACTGGCAAGAGAGATTAGGTAAAAAGAAATTATTGAGGCACGTTTTATCTAGTTTAAATGGCTTGGATAAATCATGGTACTCAGGACTGCCCTTTCCTCTGATTTTGCCTTTTCATAATTCCCTATGATTTAAAGGGGCATTGCACTGAATCTTTATAAACATGTAATTATCTAACTTCTTCCCAACTTAATGTTCTGACATCAAATCCAGAGCTATGGCAGCCTCTGTGTCAGAGGTTAGATACTATGATGTACACATGTAAAGTCACACAGGAAAGGGCAGCGCCTGTGGCTCAGTGAGTAGGGCGCCGGCCCCATATACTGAGGGTGGTGGGTTCAAACACAGCCCCAGCCAAACTGCAACAAAAAAAAAATAGCTGGGTGTTGTGGCAGGCACCTATAGTCCCAGCTACTCTGGAGACCGAGGCAAGAGAATCGCCTAAGCCCAGGAGCTGAAGTTTGCTGTGAGCTGTGAGACTCTTTCTCTCTCTCTCAAAAAAAAAAAGTCACACAGGAAACAAGCTTACAAGGACAGGGATTTCTCTGGTTTTACTGTTATGTTTCTCTTGTCAAAAACAGAACTTGGCACATAAGGATGCTAAATTAAATCAACGAATGTGAATGTGACCTACACTTGCTGCAGGGTGAGGACCACACCTCTCTCACGTAACTTCGTGTCTGCAGCCCCCATAACAGTCTCTGCCTCTCATTTGTCGCATGAGTGAACGTATTTACAGACTTGATTCTTGCTACTAAAGATTTGGAAATCTGTTTTGGAAGACAGAGTGGCAAAACATTAAGAAAAAGAAAGAAACCAGTAACAGGCTGGGACTATAGTAAAAAAATGATCACAAGAAAGTTATATTTTAATTGTCAGAGTAATGATGTGAACCATGCCCTGGAGGTTCAAAGCAGGAAGATGACACAAAACAAAATGTAGTCCCCAGCAGGCTGACACTGTGAGATAGCAGTTGATTGAGTGACTGGGTGACTAAATCCTTAAATCCCTCTACATTCCACATAGCAGGTGGTGAGGAGTCAATAGTGAATAAGATGGATATCACACTTGCCCAAATTGAACTCATTATGTAATAGGTTCAATGGATAATCTTCATTTTTAATCGTCATAAAAATAAACAAGTAATAAATAAATGGTAAATTTTGAAAGGAGGGGAAAAAATGGAACATTAAGATGAAGAATAATATGGGGCGGCACCTGTGGCTCAAAGGCGCCAGCCCCATATGCCAGAGGTGGTAGGTTTTCAAACCCAGCCCCAGCCCCAGCCAAAAACTGCAAAAAAAATAGATAAAGAATTATACTAGGGAATCACTCTGGGGAGGGTGAATTCCAAGGATGGAACATGTCAGCTCTAATATTGCGGACAGAGGAAGGAAATTTGCACGTCCTTCAGGCAATAAAGCGATATGGAAGCCCGTCCCTGAAGGCTCTTCTACCTAGATGTGAAGACGGAGGTAGTTCTGAAAGGTATCCGTCAAATGGGAGATGAAATCCAATGTGTGGAGAACGCCTTGGAATGCATCAAGTAGGAGTGGTTCCGAATCTGTTTCAGCTTCATCACAGGAATGATGGTGAATTTAACTAAGATAGTAGCCGGGAAGGCCCGGTGTGGAAGGATTCAAGGTAGAATGAAAGGGTTTGCTGTTGAATTAGAAGCGGATGAGGGTTAGGGGCCGGTAGGAAGGGAGCATTCACCTGATGTCTGATATAAATAATGGTGGCTAGTGCTGCTTTTTACCAAGGAGGAAAATGCGGGCTGGAGCAGACAGATCTGGGGTGGAGGAGCCTGGATGGTGGTGGGCAGGTCAAGGTTGAGACGCCTGCTAGACAAACGCAGAAGAGTAGGGAACTGAAGGTGTGACAGGGGGTCTCAGAGGAAAGGGCTGAACTAACGGTAGAGATATGGGCGTCCTCAGCAGGTTGAAGGCACAGTTATGGAAAGCCAGCAGAGCAGGTTAAAATTCATATTAAAATTTACAGGACAGCTGACTGGAACAGTGACTCATGGAAATGCTTCCTCTATTATTTTATCCAGTCTTTCACCCCCAATCTAGTCTATTTTCTTTACTTGCCGTAGGTCCCTTATCTGCCCACACTTACTCTTCCTGACCACCAGCCCATTCTTTCGTTCTCACACCTGCCCGGGTTCATGCCGCGTCTAATACCTCACCTTTCTGCTCCAGCCCATCCTCCTTTCAATCTCCTCATCTGGCCCATCCTCAGCTACATTTTCTCCTTGCTGTCTCCCCTTGCTGTCCCGTATCTGCTGTGGTCCACCAATGACAGTGTCCTGGCAATATCTGTTAAATTAAAGATAATATCCTAAAGTTCTGCAACTCTTTTAAGGTGCAGTTTTCCTTTTGATAGCATTATATGCCCTATTTCAGTAAAAATGATGCTGAAGTCTGGTGTGGTGGCTCATGCCTGTAATTCCATCACTTTTAGAGGCTAGGCCAGAAGATTCCTTGAGACCAGGAGTTTGAGATCAGCGTGGGCAACATAGTAAGACCCTGTCTCAACAAAAAAAAAAAATTTGAAGAAGATTAGCTGGGTGTGGTCATGTGTGCCTATAGTCCCAGCTACTTGGGAGGCTGGGGCAGGAGGATCACCTGAGCCCAGGAGTTTGAGGCTGCAGCAAGCTGAGATAGTACCACTGTATTCCAGCCTGGGCCACAGAGAGAGACTTTGTCTCTTTAAAAATGCTCTATTAAAAAATGATGCCTATTTTAAAAAAGATCTTTTGCAAAAATGATGCTGAATCTTTAAGAAAATGATACTGAGTTTTTAATAAAGGTCCCTTAAAAAAATAATACTGAATCCTTACAGAAGATGGAGGAAGAAGAAGAGAGAAAAGGGGGACAGTTACTGGTTAGACAGCTTTATAGGCTCGGTTGCAATTCACATGAGAATCAGGCCATATGATTTATTTCCTTAAGACATCTTAATGGTATCTTCAAACAATACCATGAATTAGAAGCATTTTCTCCAATGCTAGATGACCAGGTTTCTTTTCAACATTCGAACTCTGCTTGTAACACTGCAAATCCCAGATGCTCTGATACTCTGTTCTCAGTCAGTGGTTATTGATCAAATGGCATTTGTTCTATAAATATATCCTAAGGTTTTGAGAAGCATCATACCATGGTACCTGTGCCCTCCCTCACTGGAGGGGACACACCCTCACTGCTACACCTGTTTCGTCCATTCATTACCCCAACCCCAAGTTCAGCCATAGAGGTACTGAGATCTTAGATTTTCTCTTAAGTTACTGTCTCAACCTAACAAGTAATTTTTTTTTTCAAAAACAGGACAATTTATAGTAATAATTTGGATCATCCATTGCCATGTTGAGTTTTAGACTTCAAATGTTCATTATTGAAGGTAAAATCAGCTCGTAACCTCTTTCAGATATTTTTTTCCTATTCTCTGATCCAGGAAGGGACAGTGTATACAAATTTTGCAGATACTTTTAACATGCTTTTATTGCTTGCATAATTCTAAGAGTGAATTCCCCTTGAAGGTTCACATTTAGCCTTGGAACAAGACTTTCGTCTGTTACTATTTTGCTACATTTTAGAAAACAATATTAAGATAGTTTTTCTACTTTACCAGGATGTCTAGTTCTCTCTGGGTACCCATATTAATGTAGATTCCTCTCCTTTTCAGGGAACAAACTATGTAGTTTGAACAATCTGAATGAAGCCATCATGTTTCTAAACGGACTGTCCTTAGAACAGGCATATTACATGCAGATGACACCTGGCCTGTGCAGGGCTTATGTGACTGAGCTCTCTTGTGTACAAAGATGCTCAAGACAAAGGGAGGATGACAGATTTTTGCATCTGCCAGGTTGATGTCAACAGCTTTAGGAGGAACCCACCAACTCTGTGGAATCAGAGGAGTAGAGTCCTGGGAGACAACAGAGTCCCCTAAAATGTTGTCACAAAGGCAGACTAAACAATCTCAGGAAGGAACAATCACATGATTTTCTGGAGTCTTCAACACTGAAACCTTCTGGTTGGATCTGTTAGAAAATATTCCCTCTTGAATATCCCCTTTCCCAGAACAACGAGGCAGTAAGTCAGCTGGTAAATAATACCCACTTTTCAGAAGTGGGTTTCAGTGCTGGTTTCCTAGAGAGATCAGTGGATCGTATCAAGTGTGCGTGCGCGGGGAGGGGTGACGTGCCGTCTGCCTTTAGCGCGTATGTTTCATTAGCACAGACATTTTCCCGGCCCTCCTGGCCTCTCCCCACTTTGGGTGTTCATTTCTTCTCACCTTCTATTTTTATCGCACTGTGCTGCCTTCTCAAAGGACTGCACCACTTTCCCCGCCAAGACCAGCTTTTTAAAGGTGCAATAAGGGTCTCTCTTGGTTTTGAAGTCCTGTATTAAAATATTAACTTTTCAGTCACCTTCAACAAATATTAATTAAGCGCCTACTCTGAAAGCTTTGCAGAGGATAGGAGGGGAAGGCACAGACCACAGGGGTACTTTTCATCTGCTCTGATCTGAGGCATTGCCTGGATCAGGCCAGTGCGTGTGCCCAGAATCACGGCAGTCTTCGTAGCAATGTGGGAATGTCCACGTCGCCAAGGGTAGGGTGGGATTTGTCCCTGTGTGTGTCTCCAGTCACCCTTTATGTCAGTCAACCTTTCTCCTGTTTACCTCAATTTTCCATCCCATCTATAAAAGCATCTCTCCTTTTCTTTTAAAAAAATTTACTATTATTATTTTAATTTCAGGTTAATATAGGGTACAAATGATGAGGTTGCATTAAAGTTCAAGTTGTAGTTGAGCCTTTAACCCAGGGGTGTGCCACATCCCCTAACTTTGTGCAATCGGGTGAGAGCTCATTTGAATATGATTGCTTTTCTCTGGTGTGGGCATGTCCTGGATACTTGCGTTTCCTCTGCATCGTGCAGTGGGGTGAGCCCAGCGCCCCACCCCTTGCTTTCCTTTTTACGGCTTTATCTTGTTCTCTTCCTAACGTGTCTGACAACTATTTATATTTGTAATTCTGTGCCAAAAAAAAAATCATGCATTTCCCACGAGACCTAAGATGCTTTTCTTCTCACCATTTCTCTTCCAGTTGTAGATCTCTTCATGCCCAGGGGCTGGGCGGGTATCCGTTCAGGCATGGTGTCTGGCTACACCAGTCTCTATCCAAAGAACACACATCTGACTTCCTCAGGCAAATTCCTGGGCTATCCATCTTTCCCCAACATTGTCTGCTCTGGGCAGTGGCTATCCAAGTAGCCTCGTCATTAGAGATGGAAAGAAGCGAGGTCAATCATCTGGTTTCTATTTCTCAGCTAATGAGACAGGGGCACAAAACTGTAAAACAATAAGTTTTGTTTCCAAATGAAAACCAGATATTCTGAATCTCAGGGAAGGGCTTGGTTTGCTCTCTGCCCGTATGTCTCAGCAGATGCGAAGGGCTAGCTATTTCTAATTGTCACCAGTCATCAACTCCATCGTTTCTTTGCCTGACAAATGAGTGATCCAAATAGACTTTCAGTTACCTTTGCTGGAAATTCCAACCACAGTGTGCACGAAGCCAAATGTGAGTGCTGATGCTGCTGGTGCCAAACGCCGCATCGCCTGACATCCCTGTGCTAAAGATCGTCTTTCCTGGTTAGTTTTTGCTTCGGGGAATAAACAATCAGTTATCAGATCTCCTAACCATCTGTAAATGTCCAAGACATTATCCTCAGAAGAAAATATTTCTTTCCCTCGTTTCATTTAAAGGAGCTTGAGACAGTAATCCAATGTGCTTTTCCTCTGGGTTCCATGTGCTTGAATTCTCTAAGCTACATCTTTTTCTTTGGGGTTTTGTTTATTTGTTTTCAAACTAGCAGAGCACATTAAAGTTTTTGGATATAAGAAACAATGCTTATTGCTTAATAATACAGTATTGAAATATTTAAATATAGCTACATTTATAGCAATAAAGTGATGTGCTCTAGGGTGTTTGGCAAGGGATAAAGATTGGGAGTTGTCCCAGAAAATATTTTTGTCACATAGTTGGTCATTGACTCAGATGGCAAGAATTCTGGAATCATGCTTGCATGACACTGTCGACTGTCTGGACACCATTTGGTTCCTTCGTATTGAACAATAAAGGGTGTGTTTTAAATGGGGCACCTGCTTTTGGTAAGATTCTGGGGCCAAGGTGAGAGACATTTCTGAGGACGTGTAAGATCTTGCTCTGCCCACAAAGAGCTTACAGTGTAGTTGACAAATTGAGACATTACATTGTGCTCCCAAAGCCATCATTAAAAATGCAATTCCTGTCACCCCCCCCCTTCACACATAGATAGAATCAGGCCACTTACCATGTCGTGGCTGTGCCTCTGTCTTTGTCTCCACGATCCCACGTCTGAATTATTGCCATAGCCTTCTGTCTTGGTCTGTTTGTGTTGCTATATCAAGTCACTGTGACTGGGTGAATTATAAAGAACAGAAATTTATTTTCTCATAGTTCTGGAGGCTGGGAAGTCCAGGACCAAGGCCCTGGAGGACTCAGCATCTGGGGAAAGCTTGTTCCTCATACACTACCTTCTTTCTGTGTCTTTATATGGCAGAAAAAATGGAAAGACAAAGGGGCCTCTTGGGCCTCTTAGTTTTCTTGGGCTCTTTATCAAGGGCACTAATTGCATTCGTGAAGATGCAGCCATCATGATTTCATCACCCACTGGCGGCCCCACCTCTTGATGGGTCCTAGGTCCCGGCACATGTGTGTTGTTGGGGCATGCATGTTCAATCACACGCTTTCCAATCCATGTGTCCAGTGCTTCTCCTCTGCCTCCTTTCAGCCTATTCTCAACATTGTAATCAGCATGATCTGGTTAAAAAGAAGTCAGATCACATCAGTTCTGTCGAAAACCCCTAGGGGCTCCCTGATGCACCAGGGTAGAGCCAGTGTCCTTGCGGTACAGACAAGATTTCAGGTACGGTGGAGCCCCTCACACCCTCACAGACGCCCTCATCTCAGTGTCTACCCATCTTCCTCTCCCCCACTCGGTCCCATCCATGCTCATCTTCTTGCTTCTCCTGGACTGCACCAGAAATGCTGCTCCTCACGGCCGTGGAACTCACAGACCCCTCTGCCTGGAAATCTCTTCCCCTCAAATGGCTCTTTGCCTCACATTTTCTGGCCTTCAGTCATAGTGCGGCCGCGTCCAAGGCCACACTAGCTTGAATTAGACTCGTACAAGCACACGCACAAACGCACACTTGTGCTTTATTTTTTCATACAGCGGTCCCTATAGGAAGCCCTAATATTTGGTTCAGTATCTGTCTCTTCCCCAGGAGGAGATAAACTCCACAGAAGCACATTTCTTACTTTTATTTTGCTTGCTGTACCTTTAGCTTTCAGAACACAGTAGGAGGCCAAGAAACATTTTTTGAATGAGTATTTTTATTATTTCAAGCATGAAGTGGTTTTCTAGGGCTTCTCTACTAGAGTAGCATGAACTGGGTGGTTTAAAACAGAGAACTTTATTGTTTCACAGTTCTGGAGGCTAGAAGTTCACTATTAAAGTGTGTGTAGACATTTCTCTCTAAAATCTATAGAGGTGAGTGTTTCTTTGTCTCTTTCAGCTTCCAGTAGCCTCTGGTGTTCTCAGATTCATACTGCAACACCTCAAATGTGGCCTCCAGTATCACATGACATTCCTTTATTTAATGTTTTTAGAAAGAGTCTAATTTTGTCACCTTTAGTAGAGTGCTGTGGCATCGTAGCTCACAGCAACCTCACACTCTTGGGCTCAAGCTCTTCTTTTGCCTCAGATTCTCGAGTAGCTGGAACTATAGGCACCTGCCACAATGCCCAGCTATTTTTAGAGGTGAGGTCTCGCTTTTGCTCAGGCTGGTCTTGAACCTGTGAGTTCAAGCAATTCACCTGCCTTGGCCTCCTAAGTGCTGGGATTACAGGCGTGAGCCACTGTACCCGGCATCACACCACATTTTGTCATTTGTCCATATCTTCCCACGATGTGAAGAGTGAAGACACCTCTGTGTGTGTCCATGTCTTCTCATATGGACACAAGTCCTATTGTATTAAGGGCCCACCATGCCCCAGCAAAACTGCATTTTAACTAATTGAGCCTGCCCTTCCTACTTCCAAATAAGGTCATATTCCGAGATTTGGGGAGTTAAGACTTCAGGACACCTTTATGGGGTATACAACTCGATCCTTAACCGGTGGGTGGAGCCTGAAGTAAGTGGAGATGATGGAAATGAAGACACTGAAAACCAACAGCGGCCTGAGGATTTGACGGAACCATGCGCTGCACCCCCACAGCGGGGTTCGGGCCACAATTCTGAAAGACACCATCCTGAAAGCTATAAGGGTGAATGCCAAAATCCTCAAAGATAAAAATCCTTAAAAATCTAAAATTCCAAAAATCTCAGCCCTGAAAGAACAAAATCCCATAATTCTAGGAAAAAGAGTTATAAAAAATTTTTAAAATAGATCTGTTTACATTTTTGAGAAATTTATTTGACACAAACATAAATAACATGACAGAATACTTTCTAGGTTACTTTACACAATACAACAGGCAATAAGAACGTACATACTTTTGCAAGTGTAAACATTCAGGTATACTAAAAACAGTTGTGTGGGTATGAGTTATGAGCAGATGAACTATTCGTAACAGAACATCATATATAACTGCATTTATCTGAAATAATGCCGTGGACGCCCTACGACTTTTGATGTGATCCATCAAAACCTGGGTTGGTCCCCACTGCATTACTACGGCATACACAGTCCCCCAGGGAACAAGATCTTGACCAATTTTATCCTTCACAAATGCGGCTGTGCAAGAGGACATCTCTTTATTTGTTGAGTAAATTTTGGTTTATTTACATAGATGCTCAGTGCTTACACACAGCGGCAATGTTGGGGAAATGGGCTTTCCTGGTGTCATATTACCAAAAAAAAGAAAAATAGAGCTTATGATGAATTATAACGCTTTCATATAAAGAGAATTATATCTCCAGGATTGGAAATGATGAAATACATAACATAGCAAATTATAAAAAAACAATGTTGACAATTTAAAATGGTGAGGAAAAACCTAAAACAACAATAAAAAGCTAAAAAACTTGAAAATTATTGACATTTATTCCAAGGATAAATTATGGGGGGGTTGCACAGAGGTAGCCCATAAAAGCTGGCTGATGTTCATGATCATTAACTGTATTTTGGAGTCTTACATGAAAATATTATCAATCTGGTTTTCAAAGTCAGAAAAGACAGTCTGTGAGGCACTTGTTTCTTAGGAAGAGTCCAGTTTGTATTTTGTTTCATCAAGTTTTAGATGAATATTCCCACAGAGCCAAGAATTCATGTCCTACTACTTATAGAAAATAAAGTTTAAAAGTGAAAAAGGAAGATAAGAAACAGAGAAAGAGAAAGAAGAAAACAGCCTCTGAAGCCTAAGCCTGAGGCTGGCATTGCTGTCTAGAAACATGGAGTGGATCGAATAAAAAGGTGCTCCCTTGTCATCTTGCCTCCTTTTTTCCTCTGATACTGTCCTAGGTGACTATCCCACCAGCATAGCTCTGGCTCACCATCTACTTCGGACCCAAACCCTTCAGCATCTATAAGGTCTCTGCATTGATGGGGAGGGTCCAGAGTTGGAGGCTCCCACATCTGCTTTCCACCCTCCTTCCCAGAACCTGTGATCCTGTCACCGTGTAGGGCCTGGCCCTCCCTGCAGGACCCCGTGCAGCATCCTGACACATGTGTCTCTTCTGAAGCTTTTCTTTCTACCCCTTCTCACGGTAGTCGTGAACACCTTTCTTTTACGGGTACTTTGCTCTTATGCTTTTGACGACACTCATTACACCATGTTTTAGATATTGGTGACAGTCTTGTCTAAGGTGATCGTAGATTTAAATTTTATTAAAGTCTTTGAGGTTCCAAAACACTGTGATGTTTCAAATGCAGGAATTAACATTTCTCCATTATCTTCTGAGATAGCAGTGCATGATTATGGAAAAGGGTTAAGAGGCCGAGGCAAGGGTTGGAGAACATACAATTAAGAAATGTGGAGAAAGTGGTAGATGATAATATGTCTGTTTTATATTACACTTAGCTTCTTCTTCTTTTCTGTAAGCACCTACGCTCTCTTTGGGAAATAAATTATTTAACATTCCATGGTAGGCTGAATGATGTTTCCCCAGAAGATAACTGTGACAATGATAACTGTTTCCCTAGAACCTGTGACTATGTTAAATGGCAGTACAACTTTGCAGATGTGATTAAGTTAAAGAACTTGACATGGGGGGATTATTCTGGATTGTTTCAGTGGATCCCTTGTCATCATAAGGGTCCTTATAAGAGAGAAGCTGGAGAGTCAAGACAAAGAAGAAAATGCTGAAAGCAGAGAAAGAAAGAAGTCATCCTGATTACTAAAGTAGAGAGAGAAAGAGAGCGCACGCAGAAGCCTGCACGAGAGCGATTGGAAACTCTGGCTTTGAAGCTGGGGAACAGGCCACAAGCTGAAGAATGCAGGTGGCCTCTAGAAGCTGACAAAAGCCAAGAAACGGATCCCCCCCTTAAAGCCTCCAGAGGAAACAGCCCTGCCAAGACCTTGATGTTAGGACTTTGACCTCTAAAACTATAAGATGATAAGTTTGTGTTGTTCCAAATTATTCAATTTGTGACAATTTATTACAGTGCCGAGAGGAAATGAATACGCGTTTTACAGGAAGAGAAATTAAGGGTCTGACAGTTAAAAATAGAGACCACGGGTTGGCAATCTTTTCCATCTAGGACCAGGGAGTGTATAGGCAGGTAGGTGGGCCCTGTCACAACTAGTCAGCTCTGCCATGTATCAGGAGAACAGCTGTAGACAGCAACTAAATCAGGGGGCATGACTCTACTCCAATAAAATCTTATTTACAGAAATAAATGGTAGACGGGGTTCGTCTTGCTGGCTGTAATTTGCTGATCCTGCAGTCTAAACAGTGCCTTACCATCTCATATGCGGTGCCTCATCACATTCTGGAATCTGATTCTTAGGTAACGTGTCCTGTGCCCACTGAATTAGGTACAGAACATTCCACAATGTCCTGTAGTCGGTTCTCTACTCAGTATCCTAAAGGTGTTTCACTGCAGAAATAAAGCTCATTATTGACACTATACATGTCTTTAATGCCTGGGTATTTGCACATTTGCCAAAGTTGTGTCCTGGGGGTGTGAGTGGTAGTGCTGAATGATGTTGCCTTGATTTGTTCAAGAGAGAAATCTACTGTACTTACATGAAGCTACCAGTGTTTTTGATGCTAAGAATATGTATTTCTCATAAACGTGTATTTCACCAAGTAATGTCCCCAGAGGATGAAGCTGAACAGGAAAGCCGTATTTCTGTGCACAGCTCTCAGGGCTGTTAATGCTCTTTCATTTGTATGTGCTCCCAGGGACATCTCTCTGGAGGCACAGATTTGCTCAGCCGAGGAGGTGCTGTGCGGACAGTGGGGTTTTTAGCCAAAGAAGTTGTTGTATCTGGGATTTTTCTTGTGCTTCCTATTGTCCTCCTCTTTGCCTCGTGTAGCTAACCCCCAACATCTGTATAAATGTGGCAAGTTACAACGCCCTGCTTGTCCCTGGCTTGCCAGACACGATTCTGTCCTTGTGCTATTTTATATCAGGATTGAGTGACATAGCCGCCCCTCTGTGCCTCTGCGGCTTTCTTCTCAGTCCTTCTGGTTCATCCAGTTACAGCCCAGACCCAGGTCTTCGCCCCGTCCCCCGGTCAGGCCTGCGTGAACATTTCTTTACCCTCATCTTCTCCTTATAGAAGATGGTCAGTGGGTTAATTAACGTTGCATGAAGCCTTATCATTTGCATGATTTTTGTGTGCAACCTGAGAAATTATAGAACCTCCTGTGCAGAAGCTAGGTTATAATTTGTTTTTGGCTCCCAATACTTATGTGCAATTCACTAAGGAATTTTTGGTGGCTTATTGATTTCATTACTTGAGTCCTTTTTGATTTTTAAACATAGGTATAGGACGTTATATTAAGGAACATCCTGATGGTGTTTCTTGGAATCGTTACCTTCATTTTGCCCTTTAGTTCATAGCAGTGGTTCACTTCCTCCTTAAGATTCTAGAGGAAGAGTTTTACTCTCACTTCTAAATTTCTTGAATGGTTGTTATCTATGTCAAAAATCCTAACTGATGATAACATTTACTTAAACTTTTGGAAGTGAAGAATCATCAGGATTTATTCCTAAACATTTTCAACTTTGGCCTGACTTCACCTAAACCATTCTAGATGATTAAAGATTTTTATCTTCAAAAGCAAGTCCAGCATCTCTTGATATGGTTTGAGTCTCTGGTAAATATCTGCATGGAAGACCTAACACACTTGCCCGGCCTCCGTGAATAAACTGGTTGATCCAGAGAGGTGTGTTTGGAAACGTATCTCTGTTCCGTTTCCAGCTCCCTGAGACCCACTCTTCCTACCATGATGTCTCCTATGTATGATATTTACATTTTCAGCCTGATTTGGCACCTAGTAGGTATAAAAAGTAGAATTCCACCGAGGCTCCATCCCCCCAAATTCTAAGGATATTCAGTTAACATGAATAAATTCTGAGCACCTAAACCAGCCCTATTTAAAATTGTTTCTCTGCATCTGTTCCACTGGAAAAGTGATCATGATTTATTAGTGAAGTGGATGTTCTGATGCCCAGAGGTATTACAGATCAGTGATCAGGACATTCAAAGAGGCGGAAACTGCATTTAAAATGCTCGATGGAACCCTTGCATGTTGTACTGTTTGGATGAGGGAGAAAAGGGAGCAGAAAGTTGAGACTAAGTAATTACGTAAAATTAGACACAGACGTTGCTTCCTTTTGTACCTGCCAAAGATGCGGAACCTGAGTCTAAGTGATCTAAGCGTGAGAAAGCATAGGACTCCAAAGTTAACATAATTACCCTGGGTTCTTAAAAACTGCCAGTGTCCTGTGTCGTGAAGGACCAGAGAGCCTGGGACATGTTCTAGAATAAAGGATCCTGAATCAGATTCTTCACACAAACGTAAACAAACAAAAAATTCCCATATTGATAGGACATTATTGGGTCAATGTGGAATAATTAATTTGGACCGTGGATTAGTAACAGCATTGAATTACTATTATATTTCCTGCATATAATAATTGTATTGATGTGATGTGAGTACAAACATGCTGAAGTATTTTAAGAATTCAAAGTCACAAGCTCTGCAAATGACTCCCAAGTAATTCTCAATGAGAGGAGGTGTGTATGCGTCTCTACACTTGTGCACACACCCAGCCATGCACACGTGCAAATGAGAGAGAGAGAAAGTGGGGGAAAATGTTAACAACTGGTGAATCTTGATATATAGGTGTTCTTTGTACTATTCCTGCAAATTGTACGTACATTTGACATTTTTCAGAATAAGAAGTCGGGGACAAAAAAGCAAATTCCAGAGAGTCTTCCCCCTTGGTTTTTGTTTAGATATTAGTTCAGGTTCAGATAAAGGCAAGTGGACAATCCCCAAGCTACTAAAATAAGTGGTCTGTTCTGATCTTTTATAAGAGTTGGATATTTTGGTACTTACAGGCAAAGGCACTAAAGATTCACTAAATAAATATATCTTTGTATAGATTTGACCCTTTAAGGAACACCTCTGCCCACAAACTAAGCGAATCAATGGAATAATACAGCTCGGCATCTAGGCATTGTGATAATCACTAGTTTTTGATTTGGAAATGTTGCCCGGCTGAGAGTTATTGCTTTCAGCTGTGATAATATTGGGATTTTCCGCTAAGGGAAAAATACGTGGTGTTTAAAATAAATATCATCAGTATAATTTTTCATTATTGAGAAAACATAAATGACCTTTTTTTTTTCTTTAAACATTAAAATCTCCTGAAGGTTTCCTGAGTGTGTGTTTGGGGAGGCAGAATTTCAATTGACAGAGAAAATGAAAATCCTGGTGAGGGGAGGCCTTCAGCATCATTTTGGATGGTGCCCATGGCCCTTTTTGTTCATGGCCTTCTCCCAAGCACACTGGCCCCTCTTTCCTCCTGCAGCCTGGAATTTGCCCATGGAACACAATCAGTATGGAATTATAAGCTCAGAGGATGTCATTACTCACCTCCTCGGAACTGACTCAAACCCGCCTGTTCTGAAGAGTACAGTTGTCGTTACAGTTCCCAGGAGGCCCTTTTAAATGAATCACACATTTCTCCTGTGACTAGCAAAGGGTTTGAAGGCTCCTTCATGATGGGATTTCACACCCTCATTTTTTGTTCCTTCTGGAAATAATAGAAGGAGACTCAGACTTTGTTCGTAAGACCTCCCTCATTCCTACATGACAAATCCTTTTACCAGAATGTTAAGTCATTTTCTGTTTTCCTTCTGTATTCTAATTCTACACTCCAGTATGCTACCACTCCAATGTCTTGCTTTCTGGTTTTCTTTATTTGGCCATCCATTTGAGGATTGTGACATACAGCAACACACAATCAAAGAAACTGAACCACCCTTCCCTTGGAGAGTGGCGACTTGACTTTTCTTTAACAGTTGGTCAGTTAGTTCTTTTATGGATGTGTTTATCTTTCTAAAATCTTAACAAGGAAAGGCATTTCTTTGTCAATTAAAATCTGTGTGGCTTCCTAAAGGAAATATTAATTTCCACTAATTACTCCTGTAGGAATACTAGTGTCAAGGTAGCTTGTCTTGGTTTAGGCCTAAGATCAAAACATAATTTAGCTGTATTCTCAAAGAGCATCCTTGGAAAGGAGAGGGGACGGCTAGGAGAGAGATCAGAAGTAGAAAGCCTAATCAGCAGATACTCATTCCCTAACCCGGAGAGACCTGGCAGGTGAGAAGCCGGCGCACAGTCACATGGGTAACTATCGCTTTTTGTTTGTTCAACAGTCACGACCAACAGTCCTGTGTCAGGCCGTGGGCCCTGTGCTAAAGTCGCTCAAATAGCGCAATTGCCTGGATGTCTCAATTTGCAATCTTGGTTGAATTGCTGTGCATAAAATAGGATGTTAGCAATAAACCATAATATCAACACTAAACCAGTCATTCATTAGCAATCTCGATCATTAGCGTTACCTTGCAAGTATAGCAATAGGGAGCCCACATTGTATGGACCCCCCAGGACGTTTTCCTTACAGGCTTCCTTTAGGTTTCCCCCCTGAAAACATTACTCAAGGATCAGGTGGAAGAGGGCAATGGAGAGAAGAACTGAGGGTAAATTATACAACCAAGTAGAAGCTTCTATGTTGTAAACTTTAAGCCTTGATTATACCTACCTTGGATGGCGGAGTAAATGACTTGGCTTTTCTCCGTTCTTAAAATGGCCACATAAAACCGTATTGTGTCCATCACTTGATCAGTTTCTATTGTAAACCCTTGAGAGCGTAGACATTTGTGCAAAATATTGGAAAATAATCTAACAATTCACTAAAACGAAATGCGTTTTAAGTTGTAAATCTGATTTTGCATTTATAACTAGATAATGGTATCTCTCTCTCCCATGGATAATAAATTCAGTAATCCTCACTCTCTGAGATGTTTTGGCTAACAATTATTTCTTCTAAAATGGCCCACTATTTCCAACATTAAATGTTTATCACTTTAGAAACAATAAATCATTAGGAATCATCTGTATTTTTTCTGTTTCATTTCAAACTGGTGTATTAGAAACAGTACAATATTATAATATCATTATTAGAATAAAATGTTATCATAATTATTATATCATAATAATATATAATATAGCATATTCTGTAACAAGCTAGATATTTCCATGTGAAAATTATTAAATAAAGGCAATAGTGAGTCATGTGGGGATATGCTTGAAAGCGATAATTTTTTAATCTGTTATTCCTCTACTGAGTTATATTTATGGTACAACTTACCCCACAGAATAGTGACGTTTGTCTTTAATTCTGGAATATTTTACTCTTTAAAAATACCCCCTTCTTAAATTTCAAATATATAGTTTTGCTTTTATGATAGAATATTTATATAAGGTGTAACCCTTTGACAGAGAAGGTATGCGTCATGCCCATTCACACACCTCTGGGAAGCTCAGTGTTTTATTTTATTATAGAGACTAGGTAAATTTTCATTTCATTTCCTGCTTATAGACCATATCTTGGATTTTCAAAGATTTGTTTTTCACTGAAAATCTGTGCTAGAAACAAGGCATCCCCTTCTAAATTCCTCTAGGCCTGTGGTTTTAAGAGACCTGTAAGTATTTAAACTGTTAAAAGACTTAGTCCCAAGTACGCAGTTATGAGTTCTAAAAGTAAGGGTCACCAACCATGTATGGAAAATGACCTGCGTAAAATCATAGCCAACAGGGCTTAAGACATTACGAAGAAGATTGTTCTCTCTGAGTCCAGCTGTGTCATTTATTTTTCAAATAAAATTATTCCTATTTTCTTTTTCTCTCCCTCCCTTCCCCTCTTTGCACTCTCTGTCCCATCTTTAATTCTCTATAAGTTTCTTCCCATGATTGTACAAAAAGAAATAATTCCCAACTTAAAAAAAGGGAGAAAATCTTTTTGGGCACTCAAAACTGAGCCCTCCCAACTGTGCCATTTCTCAGCTCTGCCTTACAGTTAAACGTCTCAAAATGTTTTCTTTTCATATGGCCTCTCTTTCCTCGCCTCTGTTATTTATGTGTATTTTTTTTAGTTAGCGTTGCCATGATGTTTTCCAAGACATGCTTTTCAGCTCAGACAAAGATGCTTTTTAAGTAGGATTGCGTTATGCACTGTTCTTTTTAGTTAACCAAATCACTCAAAAATATATCATAAACGTATTGATATTGGATTCATTGCTATAATAAAAATGGCAGTCACTGCTTAAGAATGTACATCATTGTGCACTTAGCATATTACTTTCTTTTAAAGAATTATTTTCTTATGAAATGTTGTAGTATCTCTAGTAGCATGCCTCCAGAGCCCACAGTAGGATCACAAATGGAAGCCCACCTATAATTTTATAAATTTAACAAATATATGTTGTACTTATGAAGTATATCTTTTAACCTTGAAAAATAAAATATATCTTCATAATGACCTGGAAGGCTGGGTTGGAATTTAGAATTCCAGGATTCTTGGCCTATCCCTCATTCTTGCACTGTCTCATACTAACAGGAAACTTGCACACATGTACCTGGACGTAACAGCCTGCAGGTCCAGGCAGTCCCCCCCAAGCCCCACCAATGGCTATGCATCAGGATTTGTTGTGAACACAGTAATGGCATAATTTGCTCCTGGCCATTTCAGCATGGTGTTCTAGGGTCCAGGATTTCTATGTGTGAGCTTAGAATAAGATGCAGATGTTAGGTAGACACATCCCTTTGTCTAGATAACTTCTTACTCATTTATGAGAAAGTCATAAAATTGTTAAAAAAGAAAAAAAGTGGGAAAAATTCAATTGTTGGTTGACAGGGCTATGGATAATTTCTGTTATACAATGGACTACTATGAAGCAGTGAAAAAAGATATAAATATTTTATAAAATATTATGGTAAACGTTATGTGACTGATTATCACAGAATTCTTTATCAATTTGTGCTGTCTTGACTTGGTAGCCAATCCATGGGTGGCAACTGAGCATTAAATGCAGGGTGGATATTGGGTGATATTTTCACATTAACAAGTAATACAAAGTGAAATAGGAGGCAGCAGTCTTGTGTGGCAAATGCACCATTTGTCAGAAATATTAGTAGCTACTGCACTTTGTTGAATCACATAATAACTTTTGAATACTTTTAGGGTATATCCTCAATTCCTTTGTGCTATTTACCATGTGATGGCTGTGGATAGGACACACTCGTAAGTGTATTCTGCATTCTTAGCATGTTTCCCAAGACTCTATTAAATGTAGATAATCTGCAGAATAATAACTCAGGCCCTGATTTGTAGTGCTCCCGGTTTTGTCATCACTACTCCCAAAATGGCTAATTTCAAGCCACTGTGGCATCACCAAACACAGAGTTGGAAAAAGATGTGCAGTGGTACACCTGGCAGAGACCCCCACACAGGTACCAAAGACAGCCTGGAGTGTGTGGATTTTAGTAAAATGTAGTAAAATAATTAACCAGTGAAGAGTTTTTCTGTTGTTCATATAATTTGATTAATGTAAATTTATAGAATTTACTTTTTCATAATGACCACAGGTAACAACTGGCTTGCAAATTATTAAAAAATTTAGTAGTCAGCTACAGCAAGCTGGTTCAAAGCAGCTCTTAGCTATTACCGATTTACTGACTAGTCCCTATGAAGGGTCTCTAAGTTTTCTACTCTATTCCCTTTTCCTGTTTATTTTTGATGCATATAATACTGCAGTGATTGGTATAGCTTTACCATCTGCATTGGTATTTGGAAGGGCACCACCCTCACAGTTCTCTTCCTCAGGAATATCTTGGCTGTCCTTCCTAGGGCGTATCTTTGTACTTCCCTCTGCTATATACATTTCATAATTGTTTGGTACATTTTCCCCAAAATTTAATATTGCATAGCTCTCTATTTTAAGTCACTTTTGTGTCTTTTAAGGCACACAAACTTACTCTTTAAAACTTCTTTTTAAAAAATATTTATTCCTAAACATCTTCTTATATTTTTGGTGGCTGGTGTCAAGACATTTTTCTTTTTAAGCCAAATTTATTGAAGTATAAATCCCATGCAGTTTTATATACCAATTTTATAGGTACAGTTGGATGAATTTTGACATATTTATGCTTCTGTAATGACCACCACCACATTCAGGATGCAAAATATTTCTGTCACCCTGAAAGTTTCTAATTGCTCTATTTCAGTCAAATCATCTCTCCCAGGCCGCAGGAAACCACCGATTCACTTTCTGTCACTGTAGATTAGTTTTGCTTGTCTTTGAATCTCATAAATATAGACTCATACAGTATGTACTATTTGAGAGATTAGCTTTTTTTTTTTTTTTACTGAGTATATGTTATTCTTCAAATATCATACTTAGGAATTTGCTCATGGATAAAGATGAAATTTATAGTTTTCAAAGATGATTTCATTTACAGTTCTTTTGCCGAAGGCTTTTATTAGACCAAATAATTTGTCTGAGACTTTTTTTTTTTTTTTGCAGTTTTTGGCCGGGGCTGGTTTTGAACCCACCACCTCTGGCATATGGGGCCAGCGCCCTACTCCTTTGAGCCACAGGTGCCGCCCGAGACTATTTTTTCTAATGTAAATAATAATGAATTCAGAGCTAAGGATATTTTGATTTCTTCTGTTCCCACTCTTATATCCTTCATTTGTTTTTCTTGTCTTATTATTCTAGCAAGAATATCTGAAGTTTAATTGAAATTGTACTAGTTATTATTATTTTTTCTTAGTTTTCTTTAAGGGAATGCTTCTCCAGATTTCACCATTAAGTTTATGTTTATTGTAGTTGTTAAGGAGATTCCTTTTCAATCCAAGGTTGCTAACATTTTAAAAAATGATTAATGTTTTTTGGATGTTATTGCAATGCTTTTTACTAAGCTATTGTTAATCATATTTTTCTTTAGTGTCTTCTTTGTTTATAGATTTAAAAATGAACTTACACTTATAGAGCAGAGGTTGGCAAGTTTTTCTTTTCAAAGAACCAACTCTTGGTTTCATTATTTTTTCTATTATTGAACTATTTTTTTTTCGACCTCTGCTCCATTCGTTATTGTTTTCTTCCTTCTGTTAGTTTTGTCTTTGTTTTGCTCTTCTTTTTCTAGTTCCTTAAGTTATAAAGTCAAGTTGATGATTTGAGATCTATTTTTTTCCTCATCTTTTTTTATCCCCCCCCCCCCCCCCAACACACACAGAGTCTCACTCTGTCACCTGGGCTAGAGTGCAGTGACATGATCATAGCTCACTCCAACCTCAACCTTCTGGGCTAAAGTAATCCCTTGTCTCACCCTCTCAACCAGCTAGGACTCCTGGTGTGTGCTGATGCCATCATGCCTGGCTAATTTTTACTCTTTTTTGGTAAAGTTGGGGTCTTATTTTATCTCCATGGCTGGAGTGCAGCGACCCAATCATACCTCACTGTAAACCTCAAATTCTTGTGCTCAAGTAATCCTTTCTTCTCAGCCTTTTGAGGAGCAAGGACTATAGTTGCCCACCACCACGCCTGGTCTTTTTAGTTTTTAAATGAGGTGGATGTCAAACTCCAGGCCTCCAGTGATCTTCCCACTTGAGCCTCCCCACAGAGTGCTGGGATTGTGGGCATGAGCCACCACGCCCAGCCCTTTCTTGTGTTTCAAGGAAAGCATCTGTAGCTGTCGATTTTCACCTTTGTACTCCTTTCATTATGTCCCGTACATTTTGCTATGCTGTGTTTTTATTTTTATTCATTTATATTTTTAAAATTTCCCTTCTGATTTCCTGTTTGGCCCATGTGTATTTTTATTTCCACAAATTTATGAATTTTCCAGTTATAGTATTCTTCTATGAATTGATTTTTAACTCCGTACCATTTTGGCCTGCATAGATACTTTGTATACCTAAGGACCTATAAGCCTTTTCAAATCCCTTAAGACTTAGTTTGTGGCCTATCGTGAAGTCTAGCCTACAATGTCCCACATGTACTTGAGAAGAATGTATATGCTGTTGATGCTGAGTAGATTGTTGTATGTCTGTTAGATCTACTTGGTTTACTGTGGTGTTTAAGTCCTCTATTTCCTAAGTTATTTTCTCTCTGTTTTATCCATTATTCAGAGTGGGATATTTAAGTCTCCAATGTTAGTGTATTCATTTTCTTCTATTTTCTTACTTTTCTTTTTTCTCTCTTCTCCTCTCCTCTCCTCTCCTCTCCCTCCCTCCCTCCCTCTCTCTCTCTCTTTCTTTTCTTCCTTTTTTTTTGGAGACAAAGTTTTACTCTGTTGCCCAGGTTCAATTGCCATGGTATCAGCATAGGTCACAACAACTTCAAAATTCAAAATTCAAAAAGCCTCCTATCTCAGCCTCCCAAATATTTGGGCATATCATGCACCCACTGCCATGCCTGGCTAATTTTTTATTCTTAGTAGAGATGGGCTCTCACACTTGCTCTGCCTGGTCTTGAACTCCTGAGCTCAAGCTATCCTCCCTCATTGGTCTCCCAGAATGTTAGAATTACAGGTATAAGGTGCTGCTCTCAGCCTGAATCTCTTAAATTAATTTTTTATTTCCATTATTTTGCTTTTAAGCTTCAGGTTTTCTTTTTCTTTTTGATATTCCATACTGTTCATACCTTAGCTTTTTGACTTTTTCCATATAATTCTTTAGTTCTTTGAGACAGTTGTTTTAAAGCATTTGTCTAGATCTGCCATCATCATGTCGTTCTCAGAGACAGTTTTTGTTTATTAGCTTTTTTATTCTAAATGGAAAATACTTTCCTGTTTCTTTATATGACTTGTGATTTTTTTTATTAAAACTGATCATTTGAACCTAAAAATATTATTACCTCTATTTTTTAGGTGGAGAAACTGAGGCTTGGATAAGCAAACAGGCATAGAGAGATAATAGTGGACTATTCCATGAGTATTAGAATAAAATAATCTGGGGATAAAGCCTGGGTGAGTTATGTCCTGCAATTAAAGTTAAAAAAAAAACCAAACTAGGGTTTTGGTTTATAATTCATTCTATTATGAGATCAATCCTTGCCTGCTCTTCTAGTGCCATAGTTCTGAATGTAACAAATAAGGATCAAACCATGAGCCTCTGTGTACTTTCTAATTTTCAAAGATTTTTACAAACATCTCATCTTATCCTCATAATATGTCCTTGAACTAGTAATAATTATTTTTCCTTTTTTGGAGTTAAGTAAATCCAGAGTACATGATTTAAGTATCTGGAGCAGAGTGAAAAACTCATGGCTGATGAAGTTCAGATGTAAATAAATGTCTTCTGACTCCTCGTGCAAGACTCTTTTCCAAAATAGCGTAGATCAGGCATTTCATGAATTCCTTTCTGGAACGAGCAAATGGCTTGACCCTTACTTCATCTGGTTTTGTTCAGTGTTGTAGAATTAAGGATTGGATGATGAGTGACTTATTATTGTCATGGAGGATTATAATATTTAATGCATGTATGAGTCTAATATAATTAAATGAGAAATGTAATCTCTGTAGAGTTAATGTATAATAGAAGGCACTGAAATGGGAACTGCAACATATACTTAAGAAATTGGTTTTTTCACTGGACATAACAAGCCAGGAAAAATGACAAACAATTTTGTGTTTTCTTTTTCACAGACTATGTTCACATATACTTGCTGTCAACATTTGAAAGTTTGTTTTTGGTTTCTGAATTTATTTTTCTGGATAATTTAGCATTTCCACCCCCTTTTTTAAAGCACCATCAGAAAACTTGTGTGTAGATGATTGACTTTCAAGAGTTTCTTGGATGATTCTCTTTCCCAGAGTCCTACCAAGCCAATGACTTTTTCTTTTGATAACTGGTATTCTAAATAATGGCATGTAAAAGTTCTGTTCTTACCCTCTTTTCTTGACTATGACTACCTTTTAAGGAAGAAAAAAAAATGCTGTGATTTCCAACTGGCACTAAATTGATTTCTTAGCAGTTCATGCACCTGCTTCAATCAGGAAGAACACGGTTGCAGCATCTATCAGAAACAGCGGGTATCTTTTCTTTAAGCAGAGTTGACATTATGATTGTAGACTATGGTATGTTATATAAGGATGTAAATTATTAGTTTACTGATAAAAAGTTATATGTGATATATGATGTAAATATTAGTAGTAAATAGTAATTATTTATTTATTTATGACAGAGTCTCACTCTATCAACCTGGGTAGAATGCCATGGCATCATCATAGGTCACAGCAACCTCAAGTTCCTAGGCTCAAGTGATCCTCTTGCCTCATACTCCCGAGTAGCTGGAATTATAACATCTGCTATGACACGCAGCTAGCTTTTCTATTTTTAATACAGACGGGGTTCTTACTCTTGCTCAGTCTGGTCTTGAACTCCTGAGCTCAAGCAACCCACCTGCCTTGGCCTCCCAGAGTGTTAGGCTTACAGCCATGAGCCACAGCGCTCTGGCCTGTAATCATAATTTTAATCACAACTAACCTTTTTAATGCTTGCTATGCTCTACACAGTATCATAAGTGATTTAATTTGATTCACAACAAACCTAAAAAGTCAGTCCTAGCATTTTCCCATTTTGCAAATGAGAAAAATGATACCCAAAGAAGTGAAGCAGTTTACCCTATTAGTGAAATCTACCAGTTCCAGATTCCACATTCTTAACCATTTGCTGCACTGCTATATAACATATAATTAACAACAAAAACTGAGTTCCCATGAGAAACAAGTACAGCTTCCCCAAACTGCAAAACATTTAGAACCACTAGCTTATTTTACTATCCAGTCCACCAAGTTTGGTGGCCAGGAATATAGATACACATAGAATTCTCTTCAACCATAAGATGTAGAAATATGATAAATTATAAAGCTATGTTATAATTTTACATAGTCGCCACTTAATGAGGACAGAAATTTGTACTCTCAAAGTTTCATGAATTCTTTTTCTTACACGTGTACTGTGAAATCCATAACTGATCTGATTTGCCTATTTTCTTTGGCAGCTAGGAAATTCAGAACATAATTCCCAGGCTACCTGTACTAGTGTGTTAGACGTCAGTATGTCCTGGGTTAATCCTGTCTTGCCTTTATATTAGTTTCTTTCATCATGTTTCATGGGCTCTGGTTTCTTCATTCTGTTGTATTCTAAAAATCTTTAAGGCACCTCAGACTCTTACTGAACTATTTACTGAAGACTAAATACATTGAAAATAAAGCATATAATAGAAGAATTCAAAATGTGTTGTTTTACATCAAGACTTAGAATTGTCATAAGCTCAAATGTGAACTGTGGAGCTTTTCTAACTATAAAATTAAGTAAGAGAGGGTTGTGTTTGGTTTGGTTTTAGGAGCAGAGTATAGATACAATCGTAACGTTTCATAAAACCTTGTTTCAGATATAAAGTTTTGTTTGGGGGAAGCTCTTTCTAGAGCATATTTTTCTATGTATGATTAGTTGTGTGACATAAAGGGAAATTTTCCTCACTGAATAGTCAATGTTAAAGGTGAGTTTTCCCAGACCCACTGCAGTGCCTATAAAATACAGTTATTGTGGATGACCTAATAGCAAATGTAACCCCCACAACTTTTGGTAACATCACAATTGATTATTCTAACAATCTGGCACCTACAGAATGGAGATCAAGCCTCCATGCGTCTTATAAAGAAGAGGTTCAGATGTCATATTTTATACCAGTTTGTTAAAATCTCTCATCGTTGACATCTGGAGCATCTCATTCTCAGGGTACCTGGAGGATATGATTGTCTTGGCAGCCGAAACCCTAGAGATACAACCTAAACTGTGTCCATTCTTTTTTTGAAACAGAGTCTCACTATGTCGCCCTTGGTAGAGTGCCGTCACAGCTCACAGCAACCTCAAACTCTTGAGCTTAAGCGATTCCCTTGCCTCATCCTCCCAAGTAGCTGGGACCACAGGCACCTGCCACAATGCCCAGCTATTTTTTTTTTTTTAATAGTTGTCATTGTTGTTTATCAGGCCAGGCCAGATTCAAACCTGCCTGCCCCAGTGTCTGGGGCTGGCACCCTAACCACTGAGCTATGGTCCATTCTTAGTCGCAAGAGGGAAAAAGTAGCTCAAAGGAGAAAGATTATTTAAGTTTTCCAGGGAGTGAGGGGAAATATCCTAGGAGGGGGAAAAAAAGGAAATGGGAAATACTACTTCTAGATAAAAAAAATAATAATAATAAATGAATGAGCAGAGGACTTAGACCACTTAGTCCGAGCAGAGGGTAAGCCTCCTCCCGACAGCCCCTCCTTAACTGTGATGACTGACGTGTCACAGAGCCCACAGATTACTTTCCAGGCCAAGAGTTTGCTGTTAGTAAATGGAGATGATGAATTTTCTTGATAACTTGAATTCCTGAGTGTGCTGAGAGCAGAGAGGTTGAGGAGGCTGCGTTGGGGGCTCTGATTCTCTCACTGCGACTGGCAGGCAGCTGTTCCTGGCCAGCTCCTTGGACTTCATGGATCCTGTACTGTGCCGTCGGGCGCCAGAAACAACAACCACATCAGGTCTCACTTCAGGATTGAACAAAGTTATCTCTGTCCAGCATGTTTCCAATGCAATGAAAAATATGTATGAACAGATGGAGGAATTCACTTGTTCCATTTCCCTTTGGTGAATCTTAGGAGCTCTTTTGCCCATGAAGTGTTTGTTTTCCATACTTAAAAAAAAAATTTCCCCCAGATATTGTATAAAATTCAGTATTTGAAAGTTGGTTCTGGCAAACTTAACCAAATAGTTTTTATGTTAATTCCACAGATGTGTTTATTTGTACATGTCTAGAATAATTTCTGTCCTCAAATTACTGTTCTTTGTAACCAGGGCATGACAATAATTAGCTACTCTTTCAGAGTAACAAATAGTAACTCTATTTGTTAAAAAACAAAGTAAAAGCCGGGCGCAGTGGCTCATTCCTGTAATCCCAGCACTCTGAGAGGCCAAGGTGGGTGGATTGCCTGAGCTCACGGGTTCGAGACCAGCCTGAGCCAGAGCAAGATCTCATCTCTAAAAATAGCCAGGTGTTGTGGTGGGTTTCTGTAGTCCTAGGTACTCAGGAGGCTGAGGCAAGAGACTCACTTAAGCCCAAGAGTTTGAGGTTGCTGTGAGCTATGACACTACGGCACTCTACCAAGGGTGACAAAGTGAGACCCTGTCTCAAAAAACAAACAAGTAAAAACAGGAGAAGCTTGATTAATATAAAAGGAGTACTGTTGCCTTATGTTTACTAACCAATACCATAATCACAATGAAGCTATTTTTATTTATAATGAAACGTTCAGTGTTTATTCTTCTTTGCTTCTTTTATTTATATTTCCCTTTGCTATACATTATTTTACAGTTTTACATTTTCGGGAAGTATCAGAAGCCTGCATGTGAGATGCAGGACTTCTGTATTTATTTGCAGATGTGTATGTGATACTAATTTAGGTAACTATATTTTACCTAGGATAGGGTAGGGGTTATTTTTTAATGTGCATTTTAGAAAGCTTTTATTTTTTAATTTCAAATTACTATGAGAAGATAGGGTAGTTTATGGTCAGAAGGATGGCAAATGGTTAGTATTCTTGAAGATTATAATCTATAGAAACCTCACTTATCTAAACTATGATACTTGGCTATTTAGAACCACAACTCATGTCAAAAAGGATTTCTTTTCATGTAGAATTTTCTCCTTCAGCTTCCTAATGTCCAATTTGTTTATTTATTTCTTCATTCATTCATTCATTTACTTTCAGACGGAGTCTCACTCTGGCACCCTGGTAGAGTGCTGTGGATTCTTCATAGCTTACAACAACCTCAAATTCTTGGGCTGACATGATTCTCTTGCCTCAGCCTCCCAAGTAGGTGAGACTACAGGTGCCCTGCTATCTCCAGCTTGAGTGAATCCTTTTCTGTGCCTACTCTGTGTGCACATGCCTCGGTCCTCCCAAAACTTCGCGTTATGGCCCTAATACTTGTGATGCTACATGCTGTCTCTTGGAGCTCAATGTGACACTTACTGCTCCTTTGGGGCTCTCAAAAACAAGTCATGGATTTAAATCCCTGCTGTACATGTTACTAGCTTGTTAGACCTTGGGCAAGGAATTGAATTGCTATTATCTGTGTCCTCTTTGGAAAAATGTGGATTATTGTAAGACTTCCTAGGACTGGTTGTTGCAGGTATCAAGTGGGGTGGTAGGTGAGAACGAGACTTTGAAGGTCTGTCCCAGAGTGGACCATCGGTAATGTCCTTTAACTCTCCCTCCTGTCCTTCTCTCCTTCCATCCTCCCTTCCTACCTCTGTTTCTTGCCTGCCTTCTTAAGCTCTTGTGTTTAAATCAAACTTACTCTATTTATAACTCTGATATAATTTAGAAACCATTTATGCTTATGATGTACTTAATTAAATTCTGCTAAATATTTAAATAGCATTCATAAATGCAACATACTCATTTCTCTTTTGAAGTTTTTCAAGGATCTAATGAACTAGATGACCCCAACTTCTGGAAAAATCTATAGAAATATAATAAATTTAACGTCTGCATCTATTGACCCTTAAGATTTCATAAACATTACCATGTTGTTTATATACTAGTAAATTTTCCTTATGAGTTTCAAATTAAAATAACAAATGCAAATAAATTACCTACTCTTCAATTTGATAAATATGTAAAATAGCAAATATAAAACATACACAACTTATTTTTAAATGCAAACATGTTAAAGCACTGGGGCTTGCTTTTGCTTCATTACTTTGGCCCTTGCTCTCAACTTAGATGGTCTGAAGGAAACTTACACACTAAGAAGATGATTCTACCAGCAAATCCTGGCCCTCTCAGCTAGCGTTCCTCTTGCCATCATCCAGCTTAACAGCTGAAGAGTGCAATGTTCAAATTCTCACTCTGTCTTGCAGCAAGAGGGGGTGTACACTTTCAGCTGACAGGCTATAGACAGGAGTTCTTCTGTTTTTTATTTTGTCGATAGCAGGAGAGCGGATGTCAGCCTATTAATACAGATAAGGAGACCTCGTGATTATCATAATATCTAACACACAAAAAGCCCTCCCCATGTTCCAAAAACCATTGTATGGGCTTTCTGTGGTTTGATACCAGTACTTACGCCAACCCCATGATGGAGCTAGAATTGTCATTCCACTTCATAGGCAAGGAAATGGTAGCACACAGAGGTCACTAACTTGCCCATAGTCACACAGCCAGTAAATGACAGGGTAAAATGAGCCCCACCCCCCTAGTTCCAGAATCCTTTCTCTCTCTTCTCTGTAGTTGCCTCGCTCTGATCCTGTATCCTCTGGGTGCCCGAAGCTCTGTTTTATCTACACAGTAACATTTATGACACTGTTCCAGCTAATGGATTCCATGTGTGTCTCCCCAATTCACCGAGTGTTCCTCGAAGGCACATGGGGTGCCTCTTTACACCCCCAGCCACAGCCATGGTCTCCCCACAGATGTTCAATGAATACTTTAATGAATAAGTGACGCATTTATAACATTACAAATGCTATAACTAGCCTTGCTTTAAAACAAAAAACTCAGTATGCCAAACCCAGTGGTTATTTCTTAAAATTAAAAAGGAGTAAGCAGGATAGGAAAAATAATGACAGGCATCACTTGGCGTGTCACTCGGAGGGCTTGTGAGTGTGAAAGGCGTTGCTTCAAGGAAATAGTCCCGAGTAAGAGAAAGATTTCTTGGAATGTATTTTGTTAATTTTGCAATAAGCTGGAAAGAAACCAGAGTGTTTGAGGAATGCCTCGAGGTTTGCAGTGATGGTGGAGATGTGGCCGTGTCCTTCAGCTGTACGTCTTTATCACACTGCCTGGACATGGTAGGGTCTAAGAGGACAAGTGTCGTAGTTCCCGCTTCTGTTTGTACTTAGGACTTTCACCATAAGGAAGCTTGACGCTGCAGGAAGTAAAAGAATTCCTCTCGACTTCCTGGACGTACCAAAGCAGCCTGATGCCATCGCTTCTGGACTCCTGTGGGTCCTGGAGTATGTCACGCATCCGTACTCATTCTGGCAACACTGGACCACGGATAGCGTCTCCTGTTGCTTTTTATACTACGTAGGTAGAAGCGAGTTGCCCCTTTTTGTCAACTGGAGACCGATAGCAAGCACCCACATGTGTGCCTGACTTCCTTGCATGTTAGAAATCTGCCCCCAGGACGGGCGCCAAGGAGATATCCAGAACGCTTGTTTGGGATGCGATGTAGCAGGCTCATTCTACAAGGACGGCAGCATCGTGCAATAATTAGCACCTACTCTGTGGAGTCGGTTGGCCTGGGTCAAAGTCTGGTTCCATTTAAGCTGTATGATGTTATTTAAATCACAGCTCTCTGGGTTTTACTTTCCTTACACGTAAAGTTAGGGTAACATGAGAAGTGCTTGTGATGATAAAAGAGCATAAGAAAGAAAATGCTTTATTTGTTTATTGTGAACTGCACAGTGAAATTCCAATGTTTGCTACTATTTAAAAAAATATCATCAGGAACTGATCATACCTAATTTTGATCCCTGTTATTTCAGTGAGCGGTTTCCCCTGGGTTGTGAGTTGGTACGTTAGCTTTATTGGAAGTCTTTAGCATACAGGCAATTTGCCTTCTCGTTATCTACCAGAGGGTTAGCAGGAAACACTGGCCCTTCCCTTCATGTGCCACAATACATTTATTTGAAGACAAACAGCTCTCTTGCTCAAGAATATCTGTCTTTCAAAAGATTAAATATTCTTTCTTTCTTCTTTGTTATAAACCAGGCTTCTCTATTCTCTCTCTTCTTTAAACTTTACGACGATCGTTGCCATGAGACGACACCTACTTACTTTATCCAAAACCGCAAACCTGCCATCCACTGTGCTGTGCCCAGGTGGTGTCACCTTGGAGAGGAAGCTGAGATGTCCTTCACCAGATCTGGTAACAAAGGAGAGCTTGCATTGCACCACTGTCTTCTGTAAAGGACAGTGCCCTTCTCTAATACCTTGGCAAAGGTCTCAATCAAACATTCTGTAGAGAAAGAAGGCAAATGATAAGTCCCATTCAGATCCATGATTTCCCTTGAAGAAAACTTGAGTGTGGTTGGTGCGTGAGACCATGCAGAGCTGATGTCTGCCCAGAGACCTGTGAAAGCAGCACCACAGAGGCGCAGGAATCCAGCTGGTGATCTATAGAGAAGGGATGTCATTTATATAAGTGGAGGACATGCCCAGTTTCATAATGGGAGGCGTCCATTTGGTTTGAATGAACTGATAACTGTAGCACTTGGCTCCCTTTGTGTGGACAAATGCACCCTAAGTCCCGCTGTCTGTCTGCCTCTCCTTCCATAGCTCCTACAATCTTGGGGTCCACTCCAGCTTCCTCCAAGGGCTCCTCCCCACATCTCTAGCCAGGACCGAGGGTCAGGACTCCAAAAACTCCTGGTCACCTGTAGCCTTTCCCCCGCTTCAGCTGCCTTTTGCCCCTCTGATGTCTCCGGCTGTCACTCCACGGTTACTGGGCCGACCAGATAATAAGCTACTCACAGGTCTTTTGTTTACAGAGCTTTAATTCACATCCCTAAAACCCACTCATTTCAGTGAACAGTGTGGGCTTGAGAACTTTCACAGAGTTGTGTGACACCCAGCACCACAACCTAACTTTAGAACCTCTCCATCAAGATACCCGCAGCCATTAGCACCGACTCCCCATTTCTCCCCATCCGCCTGGCCTTAAGCAACTCATCTCCTTTTTGTGACCATAAACCTTTCTTATTAAGGGAATCGTGCAGTATAGGGCCTGTTGTGATGGGCTTCTTTGCCAGCTTTGTTCATGTTGCAGCATGGATCAATTACTTAATGTTTTTACTGTACAATAATGGTCCATTTATAGATCTACTACTGTTCCTTATCTATTCACCAGCTGATGGGCATCTGGCCCACTTCCACTTGGTCTATTATGAATAATGCTGCTGTGAACATCCGTGTACGGGTTTTTGTGCGGGCATATGGTTTCGTTTCCGTTAGGTGTACACCTAGGAGTGGAATTGCCAGGTTACGTGGTAACTCTTATGTTTAACCTTTTGAGAAACTGCCAGACTGTTTTCCACAGAGGCTACTCAATTTTACGTTCCCTTCAGCACTGTGTAAGGGTTCCAATTTCTCCACATCATCACCATTGCTTTTTATTTTCTGTTTGATGGTATTCATCCTAGTGGGTGTGAAGTGGTATCTCATTTTGGTTTCAAGTGGCTTTTAAAGTCTCCTTGCTAAAGTTGAAGCATGGGGAGCACGAGATATGCCCACTTCCTTACATCACAGAGATGGGCACTCATGGCAAAACTCTCTCCAAGTAAAATGTTATTGAAGATCATTCCCTAACTTTGAACCTCTAGAACCTTCTAGCTCTTAGAAGATGAAAACCAGAGTCACTGCGTCCTTTCCACAAGTTCTGAATCAGGGGTCTTGTCCTCCATTGTAACATGCTAGGTCTAGTGTCTCAGGCCTCCACTGAAATGTTCTTGTTACAAATAAATTATCTTGAAAACCACAGGCCTTCCACGACCCACTGCTGCCTCCTCATTCAGGCAGAGACTTCTTCAAACGTGACTGACATAATTCTAAATAAACACAGACTATTGCAGATTGTCATGAATCATAAATTAGGATGTTTATATATTGAATGAGAAATTACTTTTACTGGCAAATGGTTGTGCTTTTTCCAGTCTTCATAAATGCTTGCCTTTTTTATAAAATGGATTTGAGTTGGCTAACCAAAATACATAGGATAGACCAAAATAAAACCGCTAGAGAGGAAATTGGGCAAAAGAAAAATAAGCATAGATAAATAAAAACACAACCAAGGAACAGGTACCATTCACGAATGCTGGCCATCAGCATAGTTGTCAGAGGCGGTCACAGGTATATCTGAATTCTGCCATTGTCTAAACATAGAGAGGAACACATTCAATTTCACAATTCAATAGATTTTGGTGACATAAAAGCACATATGGTCAATAGTGACATGCTCGTCCTATTAATATTCCTCAATCCGTACAGGCGGCACAAACCTAACGATTATTTTATTTAAAAAAATCTATTCCTTTTAGAAAATCTTTTTATAGATAGAAATATGATGTTAGTTGATAATCTTACTTTGGGTACCATGTACTATTGGGTCTTCACAGTCACATTGAACACATCTTGAATCTTCCATGTATTTTTTTGTTTGTTTCTTTGCAGTTTTTGGCTGGGTCTGGGTTTGAACCCGCCACCTCCGGCATATGGGACCAGCGCCCTACTCCTTTGAGCCACAGGCGCCACCCATCTTCCATGTATTTTTAAATTAGATAAAAGTTCTAAATAATGTTCAGTATAAGATCAACGTTTTTGATGATTTACCCATTGGATAGATATGAGTGGTTGTAAATACTTGCACTTGATTTCTGAGATGGTTCTTAGGTGAATTTTCAGCTTAAAAAACTGACCCTCTCCCTCCCCCCACCAAACTTATAGTTAGATGATCAGGGTGAAATTGAATATTTGGGACTATTTCTTTGTCATTCTCCACATTTTGTTGGGGGATTCAGAGCTTTTCCCTTGTTCTGTGTTTTTCTTCTTTTCCCCAAATGCGCTGCTGGTGTGTATAAAAAGAGTTAAAGATCACAGATGTTCAAACCACATCTGGTTTGTGTGTTCTCGGAGGCCGGTGCTGGAAAGGCAAGGTGTGAGGTGAAAAAGGAAGGAACATATCACAGAGCTCAGTTCCCTTCAGTTTTATAAGGAAAAAGAAACTATTCAGAGGAATTACAACACCATTTACACAAGTACAAAGAGGTGCAAGAAAAGGACTTTTTTTTTTTCTCTGAAAAAAAACTTACCAGCGCAGTGGGCATGGTATGACCTCCCGATATAAAGCAGATCCACAGCATGGGCAGAGGCAGGGGACAGACACACTGCATTTCTGTCCTTGTGATGTCAAAGGGGAGTGAAAATCAGAGGCAATGGTTTGACCAGGCAGGAGTGAGTGATGTGTTGGTGCAGACTCCCAGCAGGGAGGGAGAAGCGCGCATTACTAAGCGTGCATATAGCCTGGCTAAGTCTGGGTCTGCTTCATGAGACCGTTCTCCTGTTTTCAGAGATGTTTTCCTTGAAAGCTACTTGATGGGAGGGGATTTATATATAAATACTCCCTGGGGAGAAATACAAATGGTTTTGTCTTTAATAAATCAAAATCTGAAAAGTATTTCCTACGGGTTTTGCTCCTGTGCTGGGGGTGGGGGAGGAAATAATATATCTAAATTTCGAAGCTGTTCAGACATTTTAAAATATAGAGCCTGGGGAACAGAGCAAACGCATCTCTCACCAGGAGGACGCAAAAGTTGCAGAATTTGGCTGATGAAACCTGCACCTTGCTTTCAAAAACAGGTATCTGGGACAGCGTCGTCTGTCTGCTTTGCTAATGGCTGTCCGGCCCCTCCCCATTCCCTGGAACAGTGCCAGTGCATAGTAGGTGTTCTTTTCAGGAAACCCAGAAGATGAGTTTTCAAGGATAAAGATGCTCTCTGATACGTCGCAGAGCCCTGGGACCTATGCTGTGAGTGATGAGACTACGTCGTAATTAACATTGAAAATATTTGGACTTTTTTGGTTTCTTCCTAGTGCTTGAAGCTTTGGTCCCCTAACCATTCTCTAGCATGTCTTTTAAATCCTACATACAATATTATGTTCCATTTTCCATAAAGTTTTCAAAAAAAGAAACTCAAATTCTTATCCCAAAATAAGAATCAAATGAGTCCAAATTAATGCATTTCTCCGTATTTTTCATTTTTTTCAGTCTAATATTTCGTTATACATATGTAGTTATTTGGAAATCCTGGGTGTGAGAGTATATACAGTCCCTCAAAAAATGTTAAATAAAATAAATGAATGCGTGATAAGCCTAAGGAGGAAAACTCCTATGTTAGCTAATGCAGTATTTTCACTTCTGTGTGTATTAGACTGATTCTTGTACTTTGCTGGTGATTCTTTTTAATCATCTATGGATGTCTAAACTCTTCAGGGTCTACCCCAATTCTACCCTGGCAGCTTTACCTAGTCCAATGATTATTTATGGAGATAGATCTTGCTTCCTAGAGAACATTGCCTAGACATTGCCTGGGGACATTTTGATGGGCACAAGTGGGGATGAAATGCTACTGGCATCTCCCTGGTGGACACCAAGAATGCTCCTCAACATCCTACAATGCACGGGGCAGGCCTGACAGCACAGTCGCAGGGCCCCAGAGGCCAATAGTGCCAACCTTAGAGAACCTTGACCCTTACATCGCCATTCATTTACTATATTTTAGCCTCCATGCTAATATTAAATATTAGCCTCCCTGCTCCACTTAAATATCTTCTATGCTTTCACTTGCTAGTTAGATCATGTAAGAACAAATGTAAAGCAATGAAGATCACCAGGCCCAGAGTAGCATGGGAGTAGGACTGACACGTTCTTTACATATCAAGACATCAAATTCAACTTGTGAATTAAGTGTGTAATTTGTCACCTGTTTACAAACTTGTAAAAGGTGTGTCACCTGTTTACAAACTTGTAAAAGGTGTGTCTTTGGTTCCCGCCCAGCAATGTTGATGCAGAAAGGTCTTCGTAAAGAAAATAACTGAGGAGATCTCTGTGGGATTACACATTACGCATCACGTTACATAGATGCCCTTGCGGCAGGCCAGATACCACTCTGAACTTGCGTTGGCAGAGCCCAGGGGACTCTGTCCCCAAATCTTCCCCATTTGGCAGGCGGATTACAAAAAGAGACCCTTTTCTGAGTTCTGCATTGCAGGCTGGGGCCCAGTTTTGGTGGGGACACACTGGCTGGACTCCAGCCTCATGCTGCCCCCTGGGCACTGCCTGCACAGACCTCAGCTTTGGCCCGCTTGAGGAACTTCTTTGGGATAAGGATCTTATTTGGTTTTTAGTTACTAAACAAATCTATTTTAAGGGGCTACTTTGTGTCCATTTTAGGTACTTAAGTATAGTAGGAAAAAAATAAGTAAACGTCTCATCTCTCTAGGAATTTATATTAAAGTAGGATTTATAACCTAGTGGAGCTTGCATTTTTAAAGTTGATGATGTAAAGCTAGTGATAACTATATACTTTAGGTGAAAAGTAATAAATTTGCAAAGATTTTTATCCTTTGGTACAGATAGTAGGGCCTGGTTTAAAAGGTACCAGTAGCTTGCTGTAGATTTCATAGCTGACCTCATTTTGGAATCTAGTGAGTATCCCTTCTCTTCTCTCCTGCCTCTAACCCTTGCCTCTGACCTCAAGTCTTTGCAAGTAGCTTAGTCTGGCAGCAAAGGAAGCATGGTACTTGCCATGTGACTCTTAACACTTCCTGCAGCCCCACCTGCAGTTCCTGGCAAATCTCTGGTTGAACATTTGACCCAAATGTTTCCTGCTCTCTTTTTGCTTTTTCGCCCTTGGGTACCCACAGCCTGTGTCTTGGGCCATATCAGGGAAAAGGTTTCTTGTGTGTGAACTTTTTTCTTCCCCTGTTTTGGGGGTTTTGAATTGCTACTTGCCCAAGGTCATGAGTGTCTGCTTTACTTCAGTTTATATATACCCCCATCACCATCCTTCTACTGCGGTCTTGAGGTAAAGCGTGTGTGGGCACAGAAATCCAAAACCCAAACCCATGGAGCAGGTAGCAGTGAGCAGCTCATGGGGGTGGGATCCAGCCCAGATGCCCGTTGGCCCAAGTGGGAATCATCCTCGTCTTCCCATAACATGGACGTGGCCAAACCTATATAATGTAAATGACTGAGTCCCGTCACTACTGTACTAAAATGTCACAGCTTTAAACCTATCCTGTTGAAAGAGAAAGAGAACTATTTTTTTAACTAATATTGCAGAATTCATTACTATCCAACACATTTCTGTTTCTGTGTTGTGTCCAAGGCGCTGTGATTCCTGAGCATGGAGTGCTCGCAAGCACATGGTCACGTGATGCTCAGTCACGCTCTTATTCTGTTACTTGTACCATCATAGCTGATACCCCGTTGAAACTTGGCTTCTGCTCCCATAAGGCTCTGGCCCAAAAGTAGAACTTTCCCTTTTCCCATTTTTTTTTTATCAACTGTCAGATGGTAACACCTGGAAATTGGGTTGCAAAAAGACCATCAAGAAACTAAAGGATGTTACATGGTCGATGGAGTCTACAGGGAGGGCTCCGGTGAACTCTGAGGATCAGATGAGAACTCACTGACCTGAAGGCCAGGCCAGACTTCATGTCACTCAGTGGGTTGTTCATAAATCGCTGTCTGAATGGTTTGAGTTCAGAAAACCTATGTCTACATTTGTTTATGAATCTGCTAAGGATTTTGGTAGCTTCTAGGTGAGTTCTGGCTCATTTATAAAAATTGAGAATATTAGAGACTGTAGTATTCATATGTTAATTGAAGGGAATTTAAATCCTATCATTTTGGAGAGTATTAGCATGAGTGAAAGTAGGTGAGGATCTTAGTTCTGTAACAATTTTTCCTAGTATGTATCAAAGGGAGAAATGCAGTGGACCTGATATGAGATAATAGCTCATCTTAAAAATGCATTTATACCTGGTGTTGGGAGTATTTGTTCCCACTATTCTTGGAGAAGGCTTATATTTGAAGCCGTATTTGTTTTGCTCAGATTAGTCTTAAACAAAAATGTGTCCCGGGGCTCATGATTACCTAGCAGCAGGAAACTGGTAATGGATTACAAATGGATAATCCACAGAGTGAGTCAAGATAAGGAAGAACGAATATCTCTGAGAATATCACAAAGTTAAGAGAAAAATCATTGTATCCCACTGAGTAAATATAAGGTTTGATTCCTCTTACAAAAATTTAAAGACCTTCAGTTTATTTCTTGCTCATCTTTGGCATTGTGGTTTCTAGTCCATACAATTTACATATCATTCCACGTGGAATGAACTTGGGGTGAAAATAGAATATAGAGGTAGACAGCATTACAAGGAAAGGCTTTTGAAATAAAATCTTGGGAAAAAAACAAAAGGAGATATGCGTGTACATTGACTCCCCAGAGTGTGTGTTAAATGAAGGAGCTGAGCTGGTGAGGGGAGCTGTAGGCCTCTGGTTTGTTGTGCAGTTTTCATGGGCATTTTGCAAGTTTTGCAAAGCATTGTATTTTATTTCATTTTTATCTTAAGTCATTGATTGAGTTTCTCCACCAAGACTAAGGAAGATAAAAAACAGGAGGTAAGAACTAAGGATTTCAAAATTAAATTAATTTCAAAATTAAGGGTTTGGGGGGGGGGAAGGATGGGTGGAAGGAGAGTAATTGGTGGGACCACACCTACAGTGCATCTTACAAGGGTACATGTGAAATTTACTAGGTGTAGAATATAAATGTCTTAACACAATATCTAAGAAAATGCCACGAAGGCTATGTTGATCAGTTGGATGAAAGCATTTCAGATTGTGTGTAAAACTAGCACATTGTACCCCATGCTTGCATTAATGTGCCCAGCTATGATTTAATTTAAAAAAAAAAAGAATTTGGATTTTTTCATAAAAGGCCAGAAACAATATGTGTCTTACTATATAACAAAAGAATTTTCAAACATTGAATCAGAAGTGCATTCTTTACTTTGGGTATGACCTCATTTCAGTAAATGTATGAATATTTATATGGATGTGTATAAATTTCATCCTACCCTCAGGTTCCCCAACCTTCTTTTACAGTCATGTCTTGAATTTATCAACAATAAGTGATCCTTCTAGAAGCTTCTCTGGGGACTATAAGCTACTCCTGGGAGAACTGTACTTTCACTACTGTTGTTCATTCAGAGTGAAGTGTCCAGGGATTTGTTCTCAGTTTAATCAATCTTTCTCTTCAGCAAAATGTTAACTTTAAGGCAAAGTTGTTTCTGCGGCTGTTGGAATAAGGCTTTGAACATTTTTGTCAAGGCAATTCAGGTAGCAGTTGGCTGTTTTTGGAAGCAGCCAGACTCCAAGAGCTGTGATTCCTCTCTCGTGCACAGGGCTGGAGTCCAGGGGGCAGGCGCAGGCTGAACACTCTGCCAGACACACTCTCCTATCTCTTCTTCCCCCTGTAGCGCCCGTGACTGATGGATTCAATAAGCACTTGAGTATCTCCTACTTTGTTCTTTCAGCAGAACATTTGTTTCTTTGAGAGCTTATTTTGGCAAATGAATAAATAGCTATCTGAATGAGCTCAAGGACGATCAAGGGGAATATTTGACCCCTACTTTAGAGGATCCACATTTTTAATGTTAGTATTTGTGACTCAGCAGAGCGACTAATCACATCTGGCTTGCTTTCTCCCTAGTCTGTGAGCATACATCAAAAGCTCTAAAATGTGCATACAAAGCAAGTTTCAAAGCTCTCCTTTATTGTCAAAATTCTATAGGATTTTTTAAAAATTTGCAGAGGAGGAGGTGTGGACAGGAGGTTCTCATGGACTTTTTTGTAAAGATGGAATCCATAGATCTACACTGTGGTGCTTTTTCCTCCCTCCCGAACTTTCGCTAGTATAAATCCACTGCTTATTCTATTATAGAGCAATATTAATCAGACACAGTGAGGGGCTTTGATCTAGTTCTCCTAATGGATGTATTTAATGTGTCTTAGAAGATTTACTTCTCTACAAAAGGAGCAAAAATAATGGAATCAAGTACTGGGATCAACCCCCTTTAAAAGGGTTATATTTATAAACTGTATTTATTAGTTTAGGAGAGGAATCAATAAATTATGGCATGATGAACAATGATACAGGTGTTTTTGGAACATGGAAAGCCCTAGGCTGGTCATTAGATGTAGCCTAGCCTTGACTTCACTACCAACTCGATGTGAGGCCATGCATAAGCCATTTAACTTCCATGGGTCTCATCACTCTCATCTGTGGGATAGGTAGGTTGCATTAGATCAGTGGTTCCTAAATTTGAGTGTGCAGAAGAATCACTAGGCCTCACTAGGGCTTGTCGGGGCCTGAGAATTTGCCTTCCTTCCCAGATCCCAGGTGGTACTAATGCCGCTACTCTGAGGTGCCACTTGGGGAACCACAGGATTGGATGTTTGCTCTGATTATTTCCAGAATTAACACTGGGAGGCTTTTTTATGCTCAGTGGCTAAAATGACCTATTAGCCTTGGTTGTGGTAGGTAGACTTCAGGAAGTGCTGCTGTAGACTTCAATAAGAGCAGAAATTTCAAGCAATAGTCATGTAATTCTGGGATGGCCCAGATACTAACAATGCCTCTGAACAGGTAGGGAAAGTAGGGAAAGACCTACAAAAAGATAACATATTGGAGTTCAGTGGAAGGGGCACCACGTGCTGGTGGCTGGAAGAAGTGGAGCACTTGGTTGGACTGATGATGTCAGCATAAATGATGTAACACATTTCAAGTGTACATATTGGGTACGGGGGCTGGGGGGAGAAGAATTTGACTGATGTCACAAGTTAGGCACTAGGTAACCAATAAGTGCCCCTTGTATTGCTACCATTAATGTAACTCTTAATACTCATGAGAAAATTATGCTATTCTAAAAATGAAAAAAAAAATTATTCAGGCTCTGGTTTTGTCTGTCTCTCCACTGTACTTCAGGAACAGTGAAACGAAAACATGTTCACAAGTATGTTCAATGTTAACTAAGGATAGTCCTGACTTTCTGTTTTTGTTGTCTAGACTCAGGCTCTCTTTGTGATTTGGAAATCATTAAGTCCTTGATTTTTTCAAGCTTTTCCCATAAGACGATCACGTTGTTCTAAAATACATTTCAGTTTCTGCTGTGAGGACACCCTTGCTCACAGCGACCAAAGGACATGACCTCTAGAGGCAGAAGTGCAAATGACCGAGAGATGGATTAACATAATTCATAGTTGAGATTGTTTTTCTTGATTGCATAGTGATGGGAAAGTAAAGGTGAGTGATTTGAGTTTGTTTTTCTAATCTCACATTTAATCTATGAGTACAAACAGATTCTGTAGTTTGTATTTGCAAGTTGAGGTCCAGTTTGTTGGGACATCCCACCCTCAGGTAGTGGCCGTATACCTGGGCAGTGTACCTGTTCGATGGTGAGTTTATTTATTAATATTTAGGAAATCTTATCTGCCTCTGTAGTTCAAGATTTCCAAATTATTGAAACACTTCCCCAGATTCCATAATGTCTCTCCAATGTTTATACTGCACTGGTGGCTGATAATATCTTTGCAAATATAAACTCTGTAAATCTTAGTAAAGGCTCAGATTAAGAGAGATTTAATTTTGTATTTTAATGGATACTGTGGTACTCTGCATTAAGGCAAAATATGTGATTGAGGGACATTAATAGATCCCATCCAAGAATACCTCTATATCTTTTATGGAAAGAAAGG
>NW_003852428.1:10396646-10426571 GCF_000181295.1 Otolemur garnettii | reverse complement strand
AAAGTATCCCAAGAATGAAAAAAGAAGTATCCAATGTACTCAATACTACTATGAAATCAATGTATAACCACCTACACTATCATATGAATGGCAAAACGTAACTATAGTCCAGAAAGTAGAAGGGAAGGGTGGGGCAGAGGGAATATGGGAGAAGGGAGGGTATTCAGGGTGACCTCACCTAATGTGGGTGATGCATTTCAAAACTATTAAGAAATGAGTATAATTGCAATGGATGTGTTACTTGGTTCAATGTAAACATTTCACATTGTATATCAAAGCAGTACCCTGAACCCCATAAGTGCATCATTGTACAAAGTTATGATTTAATAAAAAATAATTAATGATAAAAAAAATTGTGTTGTCCCATCTCCCTCACAAGAAGGCAGTTTTTGCACAACAATAAGCATAAAGCTCTCAGCAAACAGCTGTACTTTACAGACCTAGCAAGCCTCGGACTGTAATTTAACCACAGAAAATTTCAAAAAAGTGCATCCAAAAGAAAAACCCTTAGCCCCTTACCTTCCTTTCTCCATCCACTGAGGCATGTGTTTTCCTTTTCTTCTGGAAATAACTAATAAAAATCACTGGCCAGTACGAATTCTTAGCTTATCGGAATAAACCAAATGTATCTTACCAGTCAATCAGAGTGCTATAAAATAAACTCAGACAGCCCAGCACAGAAGGACCCTATTGTATAGTAGTACCTGGGCGTGGAAAAGAGCTTGTGAGAGTTGTGTCCATTGCATTCAGGTTCTACATTGAGGAGGAGGGAAAGAGACAGAGAGGGGGGCTTCCAGACTTTCCCTACTGGCTAGTTGCATTAAAAACATCTACTTAGTGACAATATGTCTGCTAACAAGTAAATTGGTGTTTCTAAGTATAAGAAGAATTCTCACAGTTCCAGGATTAGCACTAGAGTAATTCAAGCCAGTCTCCTATTGACATGTTACTGAAATCTTACAGGATTTTCCCACCACTAGCTCAGTGTTACCTCCCCCCAGCAATACCTCTAGATGGTATTTTACACAAAGGTATTTCACTCTAAACATGCAAACTCTATACATAATATTTAAAAATTCTTTATATTAAGAATTAGCCAGAAAACGTATCTCTAACAAAAAGTTTTTGTTGGCCATATTTCTTTCTGCCCACACGTAAATGGGAATATTTTGGTTAGTTTCATGAGAGCAGATCTATGCTCTTAAAATCTTATTTTCCTCATCCTTACAAGCATTTCAGTGTTAGCTGCAAGCCATCATTTTCTCTCCTTTTTCATTTTTCTAATCTATTGCTACCCATTTGGAAACATCTGTTCTCATCAACAGTAATGCTTCCAGATGGCAACAATGTCAATAGCAAAGGGTTAAAAATAATTAAAAGGGCATCCTGTTAGTACTTCCTATGCCCAGTTGAGCCAAATTACTCTCAGCCCTCTGTCTCCCTAAAGAAAAGGCAGATGTGAGTTAGAGTGTTGAGTCCTAAGGGGACTTGCAGCTCAAATCACAAGGTAGGCTTGAGTCACTATGTCTGGAACTATATGAACCATTTTCAGGTTATCAGCACTGGATGCAGGTCGTTTAAAGCCATATGAGTGGTTTTACTAGATGTGCTATTTTTAACCAGGGAAATGAAAAACTTCACAAGTCAAGTCCACGCAGAATACAAGGGTGTCCACGGGTATGAAAGGGTCTTTTCTAATAACTAAACTCATTACAAGATGAGTTTCGAGTCTGCTTTTCCCTGATTCTCAAATGTTTTCATGAACCCGGGCTGTCCTTGAGCATTGCTTAATGCTTTCCATGCAAATAATAAAGAAAGGGGGAAATGTTCGAAACAGGGATTTGCCAGATTTTTTATTATCGATTTATTTTTATTGTTGGGGATTCACTGAGGGTACAAAAACCAGGTGACACTGATTGCACATGTTGGTCCCTCTTACAATTGTGCCTTACCCCCAAAAGGTGTGTCACACAAGAGACCCCACCTCCTCCCTCCTGGGATTTACCAAATCTAAAGAAAAAAATGCTAGCCTACCTTTTTTATTATCTGTAAAAGTTAGGGCCAATAGTTTTAGCGGAAGAGGAACTATGAAGGTTTTCTAGACATATTTTTTGCTGGGGGAGAGGGTTGGAGGTAGGGAATTCTCCTTTCTTCAGCATCTGTGCCTACAGAGAATAGATTCAATGGTGTTTCTGTGAGCCTCCGAAAGTCACTCAGTGTGTGGATCAGGGATAAATGAACAATAGCTGCCTTGTCATGTTAAATTCTGTGTCTTACTCCTACTTCAAAATCCTTTCCTAGAAATGTGTGTGCCTGTGTGTTTTTCTCTAAAGGCAAGCTTTGTGGTTAGGAAAAGTTGTTGAAGTGATGTTAAAATAACTCAAAACCAGAGAAGCCTTTGCCTCAGTTCAAAGAGGCCATTAGGAGGAAATTGAGTAAAGCTGTACAGACTCTGAGACCTGGGCACTTACATTCCTTCACATTTTTGAAAAATGTTTTGAATTCTTGTTATACGCCTAGGAGACTCTGTGACTTCAGAGACTAATCCCAAGGAGAGTCACAGGGTCCAGAAGACATCAATTCCCCATGACAAACAGAAAGCTGGATTATGTTCCTGATGAGGCCCTATACAGACGTATTTTCTCAAAAACAAAATAAAATAAAATAAAATTCTTTGTGACCATATGTTTTGAGTTGTTGTGATAGAGATGAAGGTAGTATACAAAAGAATCTATCATCTTCTGTGCCTTCCAGCTCTGTCACAGGTAGTTACAGGATGGCTGTGAGCGACTGAACAAAATTCCCTCATTTATGAACTGAGAATGGCTAGAATTTCCATTAGGGTTCTTTTTAGAATGTAAGTAGATTACAGATGTAGAAACACTTTTGTGCACTTAAGGTACTCCAGAAATCTCAGAGGGCCAAAGGATGGAGCTAAGCAGGAATGAGGCCTGATTCGTGCCACCATCACGCAATCTCGGTCAACCATTTATGTGACACACTCATTTTTCTCCCCGCAGCTAGTTGATTCCTATTTTCACGTTAACAGACAAGTCAGACTGGTTCACTTTTATTCCTGTGTTCTCCTATTACATTCTGTTTGGCTTGGCATGTATTTCATGGTCAAATTATGATAATGATGAGAGAAATAGGAGGTATAATCAAGGAATTAGGTAACAAGGTAATGCTGATAGAGGCAAACTTAGTGACCACTAAGTGTCTTTTTTTTGTCTTTTTTATTGAATGGCAACTATGTACATTAATGCACTTCTGGGGTACAGTGTGGGGTTTTCACACACAATCCGAAACACTTCCATCAAACTGGTTAACATAGCCTTCATGTCATTTTCTTAGTTATTGTGTTAAAATGTTCATATTCTACTCTTAGAAAGATTCACTTATATCCTTGTAAGATAAACCAGAGAAGTGATCCCTCCAATCCCCCTCCCTCCACCCATTCCCCTCTCCCTTCTCCCTCTCTCCTCCCCATATTCTTAGGCTGTTATTAGGTTATAGCTTTCATATAAAATGTATAAATTACTTTCATAATAGGGGTGTGTACATTGGATACTTTTTCTTCCATTCTTGTGATACTTTGCTAAGAAGAACATTTTCCAGTTCCATCCAGTTCCATGAACATGAAGGACGTAAAGTCTCTATCTTTCTTTATGGCTGCATAGTATTCCATGGTGTACATATACCACAGTTTGTTGATCCATTCGTGGATCGATGGGCCCTTGGGCTTCTCCCTAAGTGTCTTTATCCAAATATCAGGGTCCCTCTCTTTAGCATCAAACTATTTTAAAAATCACCTCACACCTTACTCCAAAGATAAATAAATATCAAATGCTCAAGATATTTAAAATTTTTTAAATCATAAAAATGAGAAAAATCCTGTAAGAAGGCATTTAATATTTATATCATCTTGAGGAGGGAAGGGGTTTATAAATATACCAAGGACAGAATTTATCAAAGCAACTGTGGCAAGATAAAACATTATGATACTTTTAGATTAAAAAACAAATGAAATTAAAGGTAAGAAAGAAAATAGAAAAAAAGTTTTTCAACCTAAGAGAGTGGAAATATCTTAATGTATAAAGAATTCTTACGAAATAATAGAAAAGTATTTTAAAAAACCATTCACCAAAGAATAAATAAGTACAAATGTTTGAAAAACCATACTTTAAAATGTCTCTATTCACCAATAGTTTTTTAAAAAACTACTTTTTAAATAGCAATTAGATATCTTCAAGTTGTCATAGATTAAAATAAAACAGGGACTGCTCAGTGCTGAAGAGAAAGTGAGAACTATTCTTTTCCTGGTTAGTCTAGCTAGTAGGGTATCAATCTTGTTTATCTTTTCAAAGGACCAACTGTTCATTTCCTTCATCCTTTTTTATAATCAGTCTATTTCATTTAGTTCTGTTCTGATCTTTGTTATTCCTTCACATCTGCTAACTTTGGGTTTGGTTTGTTTTTGTTTTTCTAGTTTCTGGAGGTGTGATGTTAGGTTGTTAATTTCTGATCTTTCTACTTTTTGGAAGTAGGCATTTAATGGAAACAATAAACGCCATAAAAGAAAATCTAGGAAAAAACTCTTCTGGAAATTGGCCTAGGCAAAGAATTTGTGACTAAGGCTCCCCTCCCCAAAGCAGACTCAATAAAACCAAAAATAGACAAATGGGACTTAGTTTAACTAAAAAGTTTCTGCACAGCAAAAGAAATAATAAAAAGAATAAATAAACGACTTTCAGAAAGGAGAGAAAATAGTCACAAAACTCTCTGTTCAATAAAGTACTAATATACAGAATCTACAATGAACTCAAACAACTCAGCACGGGGGGGGGACCATTAAAAAGTAGACAAAAGAAAGGAACAGGTATTTTTTCAAAATAAAATAGCCAAAAAATGCTTAACATAACATCACTAACCATCAGAGAAGTGCAAATTAAAACCACAGTGGATGAACAAAATGTTGCATACACACACACTCACACACGTTGTGGAATACTATTCACCAATAGAAAACAACTAAATAATATCTTTTGCAGCAAATTGGATGGAATTGAAGGTCATTATCTTAAGTGAAATGACTCAGAAATGGAAAAATAAATGCCACATGTTCTCATTTATAACCTGCTCATCAGTTGATGGGCACTAAGGTTAAGTTCATATCTTTTCAATTGTGATTTGTGCTGCAGTAAACATAGTGCAGGTATCTTTTTGATATAGATACTTCTTTTTTCCTGTGTAGATACCTATTAGGGGTAGCCTATGGCTAAGCAAGGGCACAGAGTTATATAATGGACATTGGAGACTCACAAGAGGAGGGAGTAAGAGGGGATGAGGGATGAAATCTTTCCTATCATATGCAGTGTATGCTAGTCGGGGGATGGGTACACCGTCACCACTAAACAGTATGTACATCTAATGGCACTCAACTGCACCCCTTAAATGAAATAACAAAATAGTACCAAGAAACAAAAAGAAAAAGGTAACTGAATGTCTTTTTTGTTCGGCTTTGGGGAATCGACCATATTTATCTTCCAGAACAGCCGTCTGGACACATGCATTCAAACCCTCTATAGGCTACTTTGATCCATCTTCAAGGAAGTATTCAGTGGAAATAATCTGCACTATCTTATTTGTCTTTGGAAGCGATTCCCAAGTGGGAATGATTTTGTTCCCCAGAGAACATTTGGCAATATCGGGACATATGTTTGGTTGTCCCAGCTGAGGAAGGGGTGCTCCTGTGTGCATCAGAGAGGCCGAGGATGCTGCTGAACATCCTGTGGTGTCCAGGACACATCTCCTAAGAGAAAGAAGTATCCAGCCCAAAGTGTCAGTGGTACTGATACTGAAAAACCCTCATGTACGTGAATGTTTTCCAAAAGTGCTAAATATTTGAAAACAAAGTCCTCTTATCTATCTATCCAAGAAGACCTTCTTTTTAGCTATTTAGCATTTAATTATAAGAGGGACTCTGCCCAACAAATGCAAACATTGTAACTTAATCCTTTTTACTCTCATATTAACCTGAAACAATAATAAAAAAAGAAGAAAAAGAAAATCAAAGTCAGGGGTAAACACATTGTGGTGCTTCTGTATAATGGACCATTTTTCAACAATTACCATGTTACAGAAATACATCTACCTATTTATATAGAAAACTTTTCACAGGATATTAATTCTGAAGAGCCAGGTACAAAGCTATGTGATCCTATTTTGGGTTAAAAACTACAGACTTAATCCAATGTACCCAGATAGCAAAATGTTCACAGGAATTGACTCTGTGATGTTGAATGTGATGGGAGGCATACTTTTTGTCAAAATCTTTATTGTCTAATTAACTTGACTTTTTTCTACATTGACAAAAAATTAGTAAAACTAATTCTGATAATTTTTCAAAGAAAATCACGTGCATTTATAAATTAGTGTAGTTATAATTTTAGCGTTCATTGAGAAAATGCATGGAGAAGCAGCTGTCATAATTTTATTAAATCTTTTTAAAAATTGTATTAAATCTTTAAAATAGATGTGTAAATCAGACAAGCAACAGCATACATTTAAAATATGCTAATGTATGTATCTGCCAAGAGGTTATTACAGTCTGTTGGACTTGTTACAGTAACTACAGCCCCACATGACCCTGAGGCAGGAAGCAATCTGTTCTCTCCATTTCCTTTACCTGAGACACATCATGAACTGTTGATCAAGAGTTTGCAAAAATGTTTCCAAAGGTGAAGCTATAGTTTATACAATAACAGTTAATTTCTTAAGCTTTTCCTGCTCTTGAAATGGAAATGAGCTTATGTCAGAATGCTGATGTCGTTAGTATCATTCTGTTACTAGCAACTCACATGTTTAAAGCCTATTAAAAATTATGGATTCCATGCAATTCATACTATTTAAATTGTCAATCCACAATTAACATGGAATCCAATCCTATTAAATGATTTCATAATAACTTTTCCATCTTTTATGAAAATTGAACCATGAAGTTGAAAATGGGCTGTGATAATGAAATTGCTTTTCATCTTAGATGTGAATTTTTCCCAGAATTCCCAGTGACCACCTTTGAAATACATGATGTTGACAAGCTTCTGAATTCGAAGAAACATATTTTACTTGTAGTTATTAGCAAAATAATTGTGTTGACATTATACTTTGTGAAACAGAAATTTTTTTCTTTCTGGATTTAGTAATATCTATTTTAGAAGTGTGGATTATCTTATAACATGCCGCTCTCTGATAGGTAATGTTAATGTTAATGGCCATTCATTTTTACCTTCATTCCTTTATTCTCCCATTCAGAAAATGTTCAGGCATTAGTATGTGCTAAGAACTGGGAATATGACAATGATCAAGTGTCTGCCCTCACGTGGATTAAATTCCATTGCAGACTGGTCTCTGGTCACGAGGAGCTCACTTTCTAGTTGGGGAGGAGAGAGATAGGACCCAAATTATTTCAGTGCAACGTAATGCCTCCTACCACTTCATGCTGACCTGAGTGGAGATCGCCTGATGGATGTGACGCCTGGGTGTTACAAAGAAAATTTCCCGGATGGAAAAGCATGGAAATAGTGTCTAAGGATAGCCCCCATGTCAGCATTGGCTTTCTTTGCCCAAGAGAGACTGTATTTGTCTTTTGGAAAATGAACAAAATAAGGTATTTAACATTTTACTAGATGGTATCAGTAAATAAGTCCAAGACTATCATAGATTCTTACCACTTCAGAGCCAGAAGGTATCTTTAAGATTATATTATTTTTGAAATTATTTTCCCCAATCTTTTTTTCTTTTTTAAGAAAAAAGTTTCAGAAAGTCACAACACAGATTTAAGGCATAGCTGGGAGAAGCCTTCAGTCTCCTCCTGGGCAGGAATCAGCTGCTGTCCTTGAACATTCTGGACAGTTTTATGCTGAGTTATCCACACTTGCAAAGCATATGCAGGCCAGAGCTATTCATTCTTTAGTCATTTATATCACAGATAAAGATTAGCTGTGGTCTTCCCTGTGGGGTTGTGAATATATATTTCACCTTAAAATACATTGATTATATATTGATTTCAGTCACATATTTATTGTATATGCCACAAAGTTCATTTGAGTTAACTGTGTTTTGGAAAAACAAAAACAAAATACACTGATGAGAGAACTTCCTAGATGAAAGTATTCAGGTCCACTGTATCTCGGCTTTATTTCTACTCAGGTTTTTCACAGGCTTATCACTGCCTTCTAGATTGGGCTTTACCTAAGAAAGAAACTGTTTTTGACTTACCTGTATTTCAAAGAAGAATGGTATGAAATTCAAGGGACAAGACATTCTGGACGTGGGCACTTACTGTTTTGCAGTGCAAAGATTTTCTCCCCTGGAGTCATGGAATAAGCCAGAAAGGTAGGAGGACTTCCCCGCAAGGTCTCTGTTGGGATAAAATGGTGGAGAGAATGCAATGGTGGTAGCAATGAGGATGAGCTTATCTTTTAGGTCATAGATTGGGTCAATGAGTTTATGGAACAAAACAATTCATTCCTACTTAACAAAATGTCAAATGAGAATTATTTTACAAACCGTAAACGGATTAACAACTAGAGAATGAGGCATAATAAAAAGCAGCCATGTGTGTTTCAAAGTGATCTTGGGTGTTACCATCACAAGAATATTGCATGAATTGGAGCATGAAAGAATAGGAGATAATCATTCATCTTTCTTCTGGACAACCTCCTTCCTGTCCTGGCTGCCTCGTCCATTGTCTTGGTCAGTACAGGGTATGTGCGTGGACAGAGGAGTGCTTAGGCGGCAGTGCTGCCCTGACGTGGGAAGCAGTCTGTTCTCTCCATTTCCTTTCCGTTGCCTCAGTGTTGCTTTCTAAGTAATCTACAGCATTAATTTTCTGAGTAGGTAATTTCCTTTTCCCTCTCTTTAAAAATAATTGTTTATGGCTGTCTTGGTGCCAAAAATATCACAGTCTGGTGTTCAGGAAGGAGAATGCCATGAACGGGGAGTTGGAACTCCCAGAGATGTTCTCGTGCCCTGTGTCTGGGATTCCTGGTTCTTTACAACCTTGAACTTGGTGAAGTTTGACAATAAAAGATTTATTAGTTTCAGTTCATTGACTCTCTTTGCTTCCAGAACTACAACTTCATTCATTTGCTTCTTTTTCTAGAAATCATTTAAAAGTCAGCCCTCATTAGAAATGAGTTTAAAAGATGTTTGAATTGCTTCTTTGAATAAGAATGCTTTAGCTTCTTTTGACAATGTGAATTTCCAATATGAAAATGTCACTGCATTAAACTATTAATTGCTGTGTAACAAAAAGCCCCAAAGCATGTTAGAATAAAACAACACATGTCCATTATCCCACAGTTTCTCTGGGTCACAAGTCCAGGTAGTTGGGTCTGTGGCTTTAGGGTCTTAAAATGTTAGCTAAAGCTGTGAACACCTCAGGGTTGGATTGGAACAGGATGTGATTCTGGACCTTCCTCCCCGACGGAAGTACTGAGCTTTTCATGAGTTGCTGGGAGCACAGCTGCAATTCCTCTCTGACAGTTGGCCACAAACCATCTTGCATTCCTTGGCTTGGGAGCCCTCCAACATGGCTGCCTGCTTCACTAGAGCCTGCGGGAGAGAGTCTGCCAGCAAGGTGGAAGTCACAGTCTTTTACAGCCTAACCACAGACGTGACATCCCTTCCCCTCGGGCAGGTTCTTTTAGTTAGCGGTGCACTTGCAGGGGAGCAGAACCTAGGAGAGCACAAGTGGCATGAAGGGGGGTCATGAAGAGTCACTTTGGAATCTGGCACATACACTCACTTTCTATGAGAACTTCCAGTCCAGATATTTGATTTACTCATGTTAAATTCTAGCTCTATAACCTTGGAGAAATTCCTTAATGCCCCCTCTAGCCTCACTTTCCTTATTTATAAACATAAATCTGTAAAATAAGGATTAAAACAGTGCCTGGCTCTCCTAGCATTGTTTTGAAAGTTAATTCAAATAATTCTCGCAAAAACAATTAGCAGTATGTTCAAATAATGAAGTATTAACAGTGGTCTAAGTTTTTCAGAATGCTAAAATGCTTATAAAAACATTTCTAAAGAATTTTTAATTTGACCTCTCAGTTAATACGTATCTGAAACACATTATATAGTATCTTCCTAAACAGTTTATGCTAACCAGAATTGCATCTCGAGTATTTATGGCCCTCTTTGTAGAATTTCATTATTGCTTTGTGTTGGTGATATATGGTAATATTTTTAGTGGCCTTTGAGACGTTTGAAGTTGTTTGCCTGCTTATGTGACCCCAAACTGCTCTAAATTCTGAGTGCTTGTATCTGTTTTTTATTATTATTTTTTTCTTTCTTGATCATATTCTGCTATCAAGTACATTCCATTTTTATCCCTGGGATGCATGTAGCAGCCCTCTGCCTTCCAACTTTTTGGTTTCTCATGTCTTTCGGACTTAAAATGGAGAGGACATAATATGTGTTAGTGCTTGAGAGCATAAGCTAATCCTAGTGTGACTCTCACCATTCATTCCCTCTTGCTACCTGTGGATAGTAAGTACTTAAGTATTTAAAAGTAGTTCACCTCCCTGTATATATCATCAATAAATTGGTAAATTAGATTATGCATATATTTTTGTGGTGATTAATATATGATTAGTACAAAGTTAGTTCTAGCTATTTTACATAAATTATTTACATAAATTTATTAGGATGTTCTGAAATATAAACACCCATAAAGAGGCTATAAATTTGGCCCTCTTCATGGAACACAGTACACTAGCATCTGTAAAATTTTGATGGTTCAAGTATGGTGATGTTCCATTCTTGGATTACATCAAATGTAATTTGTGTTAAATCCCATAGGAATTCCTTGAGTAAAGGGAAAACTGGGGTACACATCTCATATCACCACATAGGATTCAGGGGGCGATTTTCTTTCTCTGTCTCAAAGTGTTACTACATCTTGGTTTCAAAGCTTCCTGTTCTATGGAAGGTATTTGAACTCACTTTTGAGTTGAAAATAGAACACATTATGCTCAGTTTAATCTGAATCCTCACTAGGAACAATTAATATAAACGACTGCATTAGGCAGAACCAATAGGAGTTATATGCGTACGTGGGGGGAAGAGAGGAAGAGAGAGAGAAAGCTGTATGAAAAGGGATTTATCATGAGAATTAGCTTACGCAGTTACAGAGGCTAGTCCCATGATGTGCTGTGAGAAGTGGGGACTCTAGTTGTACAATTGAGTCAGGGTCAAAGGCCTGAGAACCAGGGGAGCAGACTGACCTGGGAGGCCTGAGAACCAAAGGGACTGAAGCTATAAGTCTTAGAGTCTGAAGACACGTGAACTTGGCATTCTAATGTCCAAAGGGTAGGAGAATATGGGCGTTCCAACCCCAGAAAAGAGGAGGCAAGTTCACCTGCCCTTGTTCTACCTGGGCCCCAGAGTCTGAGGTGCCTGCCCACCTTGGGTCCTTCCTTAGTGCATTGATCCAAATGCCACCCTCACCCTCATATGACACACACTAGGAATAGTGCCTTACCAGCTACCTAGGTAGCCCTTAGCACAAGGGGCCAAAATCACCCATCACGCAAACCAGAGCCTGAATGTCAATATAGGGGTGGAAACTGTTTAATAGATATGGAAAAGCACAACATAGTTCACATTCCATGGATCAGGAGCATGACCGAAAGATATGGACTGAGAATGTTGTTTCATTTTGACCATGAGATCCTGTTCTTATTCTTATGCATATCAATTAGAGTAAATAAAAATATACACATAGGGAGATGTGTTCCCTCATCACACCTGTGATTGAGCGGCCCCTTTGGTGTAAGAGATAAGCACAGTGCAAGTGAATGTTATGAGCAGCTGTGTAGTCTAGAAGAAGTAAGAAGGAGGAAAGGAATGAGGGGAAGAACAGGGGCCTCCAGGAGCCATACGGGCCAGAGTATGTCCCAGTGGAGGGCAGGCCACTGGAGGGCAAGCATGGGAAAGGGCCAGAGTATGTCCCAGTGGAGGGCAGCCATAGGGGCAGGGACCTCAGGCTCACAGAGGGGAGAGACAGGAACATGAGCTCAAGCTCTCAATTTGGAACCACTGGCATCAAATCCCAGCCCCATCACTCAGTATGAGGGCTGAGACAAGTTATTGAACGTCTCTGCATTTCAGTTGATGGAAGCAGCCATAGAGTTTTGTGAGCACTGAAGGAAACATTTAGAAACATTTAGCTATTAGCAGAGTGCTGGGCACTTGTTAAGTTTTCTGTATATTTTCATGTCTTACTTTAATATAATCTAGGGCAGAAGTTTGTAAACTTTTTCTCTAAAGGGCCAGATAGTAAATATTTTAGGATTTGGATGCCAAGAGGCAAATTGAGAATATTATGTGTCTCTTTACCTAATTAGAGATAAGGAAAATTTCTTCAATGGAATTCAAAATACAATGATGGAATTGGATACAGTTTGGTTTTTTTTTTTTTTTTTGACATAGATCTACTAGTGAATGTAATGGAACTCTTCTGGTGGGAAGACGACTAATGAAAATGATGGAACTCTTTTTGTGAATCCCTTAATTGGGATTCAAAGTGACTGTTCTCTATTGCTAGATGTTTTGAAACTGTTCATCTGTAGAATAACCTTAGTTCACAAGCAGGCTGTATAAAAACAGGCCGTGGGCCAGATTTGGCCTGCAAGCTATTATTTACTATCTCTAGCCTTGTGGTTCTCAATTTTTCTTTTATGATCTCACTGCTGAGATAAACATCAGTGAATACAGACGGTGTTCACACATGTGACACACTCCCACGGCACGACCAAAATGTATACACTTCCCAGCACAGTAGCTGCAACCACACACTTTTGTGCGACACAAAAGAAGAAAATGCCACACCAGGCAAAGCCTTTAGTGTTATAATTAATCTAGTAACAAATGCCTGGGATGCCCATCACAGCGCATCATACCTGGCCATCATGGTGTGACACCAGGTTCCAAAATTTAGGCAAGGTCCCCATGTACAACCTAAAACCACAGCTGACATCTGCAAGGAACTTCCAGAAGAAAAGAGGTGCTAGTATAGGTAAAGGGAAGTTTTTTTTTCCTTTTTTTTTCACACACTGAGGACAATAAAATAGACAGCTGAGCTCTAGGATCAGAGGTCCTATGTCTCGGCCTACCAACACCAGCATCCTCTTATGTACCGATTAATGATCCTTTCCTGAGTTCCAGAGGGTAAATCCACCCACCTGTTGGGCATCTCTTCCTGGATCCCCTGTAGGTATCACAAACAGATGCCATAATGATGAACTCAGCATCAAGCCCCACTCCCGATAGATCTCGAATCTCTTTCTTGCTTTCCATCCCTAATATCACTCTGGTTCAGCCTCTCTCACACGACCACACTTACAACGCGCAGTGGCTCATCCCCTAGTTAGGAATAGGTTGAGTCTCCTTACTATGGGCTTTCGCACCCACATACTGGGAATTGTAACAGCCATTCTAGCTTCATCAATATGCACGTATTATACATGTTCCAGCATCAAAGAATTGCCTGTCATTCTCTGCAAACTCCGTATTTTTTTCTTGCCTCCTTCTGTTCTTTTTGCAGATAATTCTCCAAGTCCCCAGACCTGGAATGCCTTATATCTACTTCCTGGCTTTCCATGACTTCCCCTTTCCTGCAGGTGAAATGCAGGTCTACTCCTGTAGTACCAAGCATGTCTCACCCACCACACTGAATTATGACAGTCTCTGCTGTGTCTGTCTCCCCTCCTGTGCGTGGAGTGGCTTGAGAACTAGCACTGTGTCTTATGCAAAGGAACCACTCAGTTGGCGTTTAGTAATTGAATGACCTTGGCAGAGTTGGCCGTGTGGCTGTCGGGGCTTCATCACCACAAGGTGGAAGGAGTGGAGATAAGAGAGCAGGAGCCAGTGACCTAACACTTCAAAGGCTTCTCCTGAGCCCTCGTCTCCACCATCTTGGATAAATGCCTCACTGTTTAGAAATCAAATTGTTCCTGTGTTAAACTTGACTTTCATCATCTCTGGTGCATCCTTCTTTAGAACGTACTTGCTCTACTCAAATAGAAAGAGGAATTACTGACATTTTTATCCACCGATTTTTGTCACAGGATGGATCTTTATTTTTTTCTATCCTCATCAAACCAAAGTACTAATAGGCAAAAGAATTAATTTCCTAATTGTTAGGCACTAATGAAGAGACGCAATACACTGTAAACACACGGCTTCTGCCATGATGAGCAGGACCACCTGAGCGGAGGACAGCTTTTCTCTAAGAAGCTTTTCCTTCTCACACCAATGATAATAAACAATTCTGATTTAAAAGTTGCTTTAAGTGATTATGAAACAGTTGAACACTCTTTTGCTCTAAGGATCATATCCACAGCACAAGACAGGACCCAAATTAAGATTGGCCTCAGATTTGCTACTTCCGGGGCCCTGTCTGCCTCCAGGGAGCAGCGTTGGCCGTGTGAGGCAGGCAGGCTACACATGGCTCCACGGAGCTGCGCCCCTCACACCCCAAAGCACAATGAATATTCAGTGCAAATTCACAGGGAGACTCTAGGGATAAGGAAAAGCCGAGGCAATAAGACCAAGAAGCACATTACAGAAAAGCAAGCTGAAAAATTCAGAGGAGGTTCATTATACTAAAATATAATGTAAGCAAGTTCTCGGAGAAGTCGTATCTTCATTCCTCATGGCTCGCCTTTGCTAACTTGGCTGTTATTTTCAACATTATTCTATTAGTTACATGTGTAAAAACAACATCATGCTGTGGGGAAAATACATATTTTATAACAAAAACAAATGCCCCTGGAAAGCCTATGCACAGATAATACTGAAATAAATCACAGTAGAACCTCCATAGCTGACCACCCCCTACACTGACACCCCCTATGCTGACCGCCTCCTTAAGTTGACCGAGTTTTCATGGACCAGACATGCACCACATATACATAGCGGCTTCCACTGTATCTGATTGTGAACAAAGTAACATTTTAATCTAAAAAGAAATGATGGGCATACATATAGCAAGAAATCTTACAACATTCATACGTTTTAGTTAATAATGCCTCTTGTCATATTTTCCTCAAGAAAACTTTACTATATTTTGTCATGTTCTGTCCTCTTCAGCTTCATAACAGTACTTCAAAGTTATTTGTCCCAATTGCTTTGATTAACAGATTTACAGCTTAGCAGGGTCAGAATCAGAAATTTGTGAGGGTGTTTTGTTGTTGTCATCTCTCCCCCAGTGTGGAGGAAAGGAATACCTCTAAGTTACCTTTTTTCTTTCCCCGTGGATGATGTCCTGTGGGCAGTGTGCAAAACTCTAAAGGCAAGTCCTATCTTTTGCCTAAAGAGTAGCATTGTTACAGATGGGTTATCTCCTCACCTCCGAAGCAGAAACTTAGTAAAGAGTCAGAATGATGGTGAGCTGTCCTTTCTGAGGTTGTGCCGGACGGGGGGCTAGAACACCCACTGTGTGGTGCCCCCCCAGCATGCCACGGTTCTCCATTAGGCCCAGGCCAGGCCCGACTCCGCTCAGCTCTGCACCCCTGAGCACTGTACCCCCAGCAGTGGGGGCTGGTGTAGACTAAAGAGTAGAGCTGTAGATAGACCTCAAAGCCCAGAAGGGTGGACGTTTTGATCCATCTGACTTCCATTTCAGGGCAGGCAAGGCTCAATTTGTCAAAATGACAAAAACAGTGTGAGTCAATAAGATACATTGTTGAGGGTAATGTTCCCAGGTATTGATCCAAAATATTGGCATGATATTTAAATATATTTGCCAAAGTCATAAATCATTCTAATTCCATGAACAGACGAGCGGCCGGACCTAGAGGTGTAGGTGCTCCTGGGAGAGGCCTCCTGGCATTCTCTGCTGACTGGCCACATGGCCTTTGACAGGCGACTCTCTGTGCGGCCAGCTGCCTCCTGGCAGGGGAGGTGAGAAGCCTGCAATTCCAGGGACACTCAATACTTGGGACTGGAATTCTCTAATAAATAACACTGTATCAGTTTAGCTAATTATCACTACTCCAGCAGGTACCTTGAGTACATCCATCTGGTACCTTCAAAATTGACCCACTGTGGTGTGATGAACGTCTGTATTGTGAGCAGGGAAATCCTCCCAAGGAGAAATTCAGCATTACTCAGTATGAGATGCAGAAATCCTTCATTAATCGGTGCCCTGATCATCTGTAGCTTCTTCATGTAGAGTTTCTATTCACAACGTACTCATGGAAATGACGATCGACCAAGTCAACAATTTAATCCTACAGGCACCACATAAGTAATGTGATTTTAAAATTCAAGATGGCGTGTGCAAAAGGCTTTAAAATGGGCGGCTCTCGTGTGGTAACAACATTGAAATAGTAAGAATTTCTATCTTTAAAAATACTCCATGAAAGATTGGATGAGGCTAAGGAGACATGACAATAAACGCAGTGGGACCCTGGACTGGATTCTGGACGAAAGGAGAACATTAGCGTGGGCAGTTGATGACATTTGAACAAAGATTTGCAGAGTCATTGATAACATTTGCAGCAATATTATCTTCCTGGTTTTGAGAATTGGACTATTGTCATATAATATGTTAGCATTTGGGAAAGCACAATGAAGGGTAGAGGAGATCCCATTTGCTATTTTTGAAACTTTCTTTGTTATTTTTGCAAATTTGAAATTATCTCAAAGTTAAATAGTGAAAAATATTTCATGAATCGGATTTTTTTCATTATCTTATTCACCGTCCAAAAGGTCAGTTTAATTCTTACTGTAGTATTTACTTCTGATTATACTTTGATAATCTATAAGGAATCACAGACTATTAAACCTGGAGGGATTTGTTCCATTTGTTGGTGGAGAAAGGAAAAAAGAAAAAGATGTGTTTAGCTATTAGTAACTAGTTGCCAGGCTGTTGCCAATTCTGCAGGCTGCCTCCCAGTATTCACTTGCCTGTGCTTTCTTCCCATCCAAACCGTAATTTATTCAGGGCCGCAGGGTGCCCGGCCTGGGTAATGGAACTTCCTGGCCTCTGACTTCCCACTTTCTCTTGCATCTGGGGATGGACATGTGAGCCAGTTCTGGCCAATAATATAAAGTGAGAGACTGCAGGAAGGGCTTCTAGGAGAACTTTGTTCTCCTAATAAGAGGAACATGTGTATCTGGTACCCTCGCCCTCGTATTTTAACTACCTTGAATACAGCTATGGTTCATGGAATTCTGGCTGCTGAGTCTTGGCCATGAGGCAAAACCCAAGAAAACTGCAGAGAGGGCAGCACCAAGGCGATCCTCCAACAAGTAGCTACCAGACATTTTGGTAGGAGAAGAACATAAACTCTTATTAATTTAAGTCAGTGTTGTGTTTTTAATTATTGGAAGACTTCAGTGGCCATTGCAACAACAACAAAAATTAACGGATGGGAATTAATTAAGCTGAATAGCTTCTGCACAGCTAAGGACACAACAAGTAAAGCAAAAAAGACAACCTTCAGAATGGGAAAAGATATTTGCAGGGTATCAGTCTGACAAAGGGATAATTAGCGTCAACAGAGAACTCAAATTAATCAACAAAAAAAGAGTAAACAATCCCATCTACCACGGGGCAAGAGAACAGAACCCTCTCTGAGGAAGACAGATGAATGGCTAACAAACATTTGAAAAACTGCTCATCTTCCCTGATCATCAGAGAAATGCAAATCAAAACCACCCTGAGATATCACCTAACTCCAGTGAGACTAGCTCACATCACAAACTCTCAAAGCTATAGATGCTGGTGTGGATGTGGAGAGAAGTGAACACCTTTACTCTGCTGGTGGGACGGCAAACTGAAACAACCTTTTTGGAAGGAAGTATGGAGAGTCCTCAAAGAACTCAAATTAGACCTTCATTTGATCCTACAATCTTATTTGTAGGACCCAGAAGAAAAAAAAAATCCTTTTCTCATAAGGACATTTGCACTAGACTGTATGTCACAGCTCAATTTACAATCACCAAAATGTGGAAACAACCTAAATACCCACCAACCTAGGAATAGATTAACAAGCTGTGGCGTATGTATACTGTGGGATACTGTTCAGCCATTAAAAGAGATGGAGACTTTACATCTCTTGTATTAACCTGGATGGAGGTGGAACACATTCTTCTTAGTAAAGCATCACCAGAATGGAGAAGCAAGAATCCAATGTACTCAATTCTAATATGAAGGCAGCAGATGATCTCATACTAGGTGGAGGGTAGAAGAATGAGGGAGAGGGGAGGAGGGAGGGTCATAGGGGTCACAGTGTATGGCACACTTCTTGGGGGAGGGACACAATCATAAGAGGGACTTTATCTAACAAATGCAATCGGTGTGACCTAATTCTTTGTACCCTCAATGAATCCCAAACAATAAAAGAAAATTATTGGAAGCTGAAAACATTTCCAATTTATCTAGAAGTTTTACATAAACTAATTCATTTCATTCTTACAGCATAATTACCATTGTTCCATTATACAGATTGGGAGACTGAGGATTATGGAGATTATTTCATTTCTCATAGCCATAGAGCAGAGGGGGGATCTGTAACTGGCATCTCAGCATGCCTGGCTCTAAGGCCTTTCCTTTTTCACCGCACCACACAACCTCTGGGTGGTTATTTGTACCCAGCACATATCAGGTATTATGTTACATTAGAAAACCTGGCCAGAGTTACCCATAGTTGGGGGGTTGTATAGCTCAGCAAGTGAGGCTTTTAAAGGATATTCCACATCTCTAATTTAGTTTTATCATCGCACAATCCCGTGGAGCAGTTAAAACTACCTTTCTTCCTTGTTATTTGTACCTGAGACTTCTCTGCAACAAAAGCCATATGACTAGCCTGGGGTCACATAGTGAGTCATGGTGGGCTTGAGAAGGGAAACCAGCCTCTTGGCACCTTGCGAGTCTGCTGCAGTGCAAGATGTTTGCTGTGACCTTCTCTCGGAACAATACATCTTATTGATGCTCTCACTTTTCACTTTTATGATGCATGCAGCCTTGTCTGCCCTGAAATAGAAATCAAACAACTTTAACCAGTGCAAGAACATAATTTTGAATATTTTTAGTGAGACTCTAGTTTTCTTTGTTTTTTTTTTTTTTAATCAGACAAATATTGTCCAGCACACCTTCATGTGTGATGCCACTTTGTTCAGTATATACTTCTCAAACCTGTGGCCTCATGAGGTTAAGTGTAGGACATCTGAGAAGCCATCCAGATGTTTAGGAGAAGGACAGACATCAGGACGTCATGAACAGAAGAAGCTCTGGCTGGGAATTAGTGGATCTGGATTTCAGGCCTGTTCTTCTAAAACCTTGGGTGCTATACAGCATAGATCAATACCAAGGAAGGGGCTATTTATGAAAAATGTTTGCTGCCCTCCTCTGCCAGATACTTTATGTTTCCAAAACCACAGTTATCTGAATTAATGGATGGTCAAAAAATGCACTAATTTTTATTTTTAATTTTTTTTATTTGTATAAGTTTATGGGGTACAAGTGTAATTTTCTTATGTGGATGTACCGCACGGTGGCAAAGTCAGGGCTCTTAGGGCGTCCATCTCCTGCCTAACATACACTGGGCACATCGGGTACTTTCTTACCATTCACACCTCTCCCCCGCCCTTCTGAGTCTCCTTGTCCATCATTCCACTCGTACGTCCGCGTGCACAACTTGAAACCTGCAGTGATGGTTTCTCTGTTTCTGATTTGTTTCACTTAAAATAATGGCCTCCAACCTGGTTCTTTGTACCCTCATTGAATCCCCAACCATAAAAGAAAAGTATTAAAGAAAAATAAAATAATGGCCTCTAGTTTTATCTGTGTTGCAAAAAATGTGACTTTATTCTTTCATATGGTTGTATTAAACTGATTTTTTTAATAATGAAACGATCCATAAATGAACAAAAAGTCTCCAACCATTGATAAATTACCTGCAAAAGCTGCAGGAGGGTTACTGGCACACATGCCATGTACTCCCGATTTTCTAGCGGCGTCCACTTCCTCTTCTGCTCCAATTAGTAGTGCAGGCAGGTTAAACCTGAGAAAGGTGCTGTGGACAGGGTTGACAAGCGGTGGCATCACTGGCCATGTGTCTGGAGGCTGGGCTGCATAATGCTTGATATGTCAGCAAGAAAAGGGCGCTGGGTCGGATCCTTGTCTGGATTCAATGACAATCCTGCTTCCTTGGTGAGGGAACAGACAAAACCCTCTCTTTCCATAGCATAGGAGATAAATAGCTAAACTAAACAGCTTTATGTATTCTCACCACAGAGAGGCAAGATTGAAAAAGCCTGCCTTTGGAGGCCAACATTCTGAAATTAGAGCCCCCGGCTCAGCCACACAAGCTTATGTCAACTTGGGCCAGAGACTTAGACCCCAAGTCTAGTAAAAAGAGAATGGTAATACTCTCTTCATGGAGTGACTGCAAGAACTTAAAAACGTATTGGCATAGGTTGGCTCGGTGCCTGTAGCACAGTGGCTACAGTGCCGGCCACATATACACCGAGACTGGCAGATTCAAAGCCGGCCGAGCCTGCTAAACAACAATGACAACTGCAACAAAAAATAGCCAGGTGTTGTGGTGGGTACCTATAGTCTCAGCTACTTAGGAGGCTGAGGCAAGAGAATTGCCTAAGTCCAAGAGTTTGAGGTTGCTGTGAGCTGTGATGCCACAGCACTCTACTAAGGGTGACATAGTGATTCATTCTCTCTCTCTCTCTCTCTCTCTCTCTATATATATATATATGAGCATTTTCCTCCACTAACTCCAGTCACGCATTGAGTCTGGCCAGGCACTATGCTATAATCTATGTGTATATATATATATGGGGGGGGTCTAAGTCTCTCTCTATATAGAGAGTCTCTCTCTCTCTCTCTCTCTCTCTCTATATATATATATATATATATGTATATATATATACACATAGATTATAGCACAGTGCCTGGCCAGACTCAATGCATGACTGGAGTTAGTGGAGGAAAATGCTCATTTTCATTAATTGTCTACCGACTTCCACCCTTCCACCAAATACCCTTCCTAATTCCCCTTCTTCATCTCTGCTGCCTCTTTTTATCTCTAGCTTGACATGTGGTCTTTTAGTGCCACTTAAGTTCTCCAAAGACCTTTATAGGGAACCAGAGTTGTGGAATTTGTGTGACCTTTCTTTTCAAGATCTAAATGGGTGAAATTTAAACAGAAAGGAAAGGCCAGATTAAAAAAAAAAATGCATTACACTCATTCACTTCCACCCCACCTTACTGAGCTGGGCTTTCCTCCTATTAATATTTTATCATAAACATTTTCCCAAAGCTCAGAGAATTTTTAAATAATGAAAGAAATTATCAGTGACCCAGATTATAATCTACTGAGCTCCATATTGATAGCTGCTGTCATTTCATAGCAGGGCAAGGGTATATAAATGAGATGTGGGGTTGACACAATCCTTTCTGCGTATGGGAAGAAAATATTTCCTGGACATCTCAGTCAATTTGATCCAGTGGGCAGAAGAGTGCAGAGCTGTGGGGTGCCTCCCCTCATACAGATCCCTGGTGGTCCCATGTTCCTTCATCCCCTTTCCCTTTCTTTGCACGTGGATTCTGTATTCTATATTTTATTAGTGTTTTATTGTGGCTGCAGCAAATTACATTTAGTGACTGAAAAATATAAGCCTATTCTTTTATAGATCTGAAGGTCGAAAGTGTAAATCAAGGTGTTGGTAGGACTGCGTTCCTCCTGAGGTTTTGAATGGAAAGTCTGTTTCCTTAAATTGTGGGGAGGCTTCTAGAGGCCACTTCATTCCTCGTCCTAGGACCCTTCCTCACCCCATCATCACATCCCCTATTACTGACTCTGACCCACTACTTTCCTCTTCCAAGGACTCCTGTGATTACGGGGGCCCACCTGGAGGATCCAGGGCAATTTCCTTCTCTCAGTATTCTTACCTTGATCTATACATTTTACCATGGAAGGAAGCGTGTTCCAAGGTTTCTGGGATTAGGACATGGATCTCTTTGGGGGGATCATTGTTTACCCTATTGTATATATTAACCTAGATAATGGTTTTTATTTCAGGTTTATTGCTCTCCTGTGAGCTCCATTCCCCGGTTCACCTGCCTGGCCCTGACTTCAGAATCTATTTCTACCTTTGTGAATTCCGTCTCTGGGCTTGGCAGGCCCCCAGCATAATGTGGAGTCCATAGTTCTGTCCTGGCGCGATACATCTAGCCAGCCTATTGTTTTTCTAAGGTCATGTTGCTTTAATGAAACTATATTAATTTGATTACATGGAGATTTTTAAATTAACTTAAGTAATGACAATAATAATTTAATAAGAAGCAGTCAGTAATTACCAAGTATGAAAGCAACAATTTTTCTTTATCTTCTCTGTTCCCCCTACTGAATGTGGAGGTAGAAGTAGGCACATTATTTTGGCTGTTGTCCATGGTCCTGAACTGCCCCAGCGGCCAGGGTTCGGTTGTTTCTCTTGACCCCTAGGACAAAGACAACTTCTGTCCGGTTTCTCTCTCCTAGAAGTTCTGAAGCCAGTGAGGAAAGAAGTAGAGTTGTGAAAACTTTAGCCCTCAACACATTCATAATTAGAGAACAGAGAAACATTTTGACATAATTTTTAAATAATTGAAACTATGAAAAATGTATCACAATTGATCACAGTCTAAATACCAAATGGCTCAGCGGAAAGGTAGGATATTTGTGCACAAAGAGTGTGTGAGTCAACACATGCACTGGGCAAGAGACATGGGTTAAATGTGGTGATTAATGGGCTGTAATGAGTTGATAGCACAAAAATACTCGGAATTGGGCTTTTTGTTTGTCATTTGCTGGAAAATACTATGTTGTGTGATTTATTACATGTGTGTTTGTGTCACGCATTTTTGATAGCTCTATTGTGTTTTTGGAAATTACTGACCCACATTCACCCCCCCACACACACACGCACAGACACAGACAACAAGACAAAGATCGGGGGGAGCTGGTGGGGAATATCCTATCTCATAAAACTTTTCCCAATCTTCACCTCCATCACATCAAGCAAAAATCTATATTTTTGATTCTTGACCTAATCTGTGATATTTATTATTCATCAGCTTTTCATTCTTTAGGGATGGGACATAACGGGAATCAGAAACGGATTTAGGGTGCTAGATGTCAGTGATTCACATCATTTGGTAGAGAAGCATATAGATTTCACAAAAACCAGTTACTACTCCTTTGTTTCAGTTAATTTGTAATTTCAGTGAGGCATGACAATGGGCTATGAGCCAGGAATGTCTGAGGCACATATTTTTTATAATTAAAAACAACGATAGCAGTCTTTTTACATGTTGATAAGGTCAAGTCAAGGCAACCTCATTGCAATTATATTATCAAAGAATCTTGATTATTTTCCCACACTCCAGTCATTGTCAATTTGCTTTGGACACACCAGAGACTCTGGACATGCAGGTGCAACTGTAGTCTGATTATGTAATTTTCCACTTAAAATTACTGGGTTTTTAACAAATAAGGCTTAAAACAGATTTCAGTTTTTATAATCTGTCAGAGTTAAAAGTAGATACCTGCAACGTGTCCTGCCTTTCCTTATTGCAAAATGTGAGCCAAGGTTTTGTTCTTATACTTAAAAAAGAATAGTCATATGGTAATAAAACTGGACAATAAATAAATAAACCTGAATCCAGAGCCCTTTCTTAAGTAAAATATTCCAGAAGGAAGTCAGGGTACATACTGCTCAACACTTGGACTAATAAATTATGAGTTTGTGGCTCCTTTGCAGAATTAGCATCACACAGACACGCATGTAGGTTTTTATCCTCATTGCTGTTACCTCCCAAATCTCATTTGGCTCAGGGCACACCTCCATTCTATAACTAGTTAATAACGAATACTATGATGTAAAGTCCATGTTTCCATGGAAACAACCAATTATAAGTATAACCTGAAGAGATGGAAGACAGCTGCCAGAACCCTCCAGAGGAAAAAAGTGATCTGGGTTGGCAACGTCTAGAAATGTTGCCTGCTGAAGGCTTCTGCCAACTTCCCCTAGCGTCGGCCTGCACGTTATATCTGAACAAACATCTTGCACCCATTTGCTAAGCACTGCATCTGTAATACATTCTAAAAGGATAATTGTGTCTGGGGCTCACATATGTGATGGTGAGGCAGGAAAAAATTCTCACTTTTTTTTTGTATAATTTCTCTCATATGTTTCTTATAACTTCATGGCACCAACATCAACACTAGAGAAAGAAAGAACCTTAAGTGGGCTATTTCTTTGCAGAAGTATATTCATAAGTTGTATTTTAAATATTCTGGTCTCTGTTGTTTACACATGACAATGCAAATTGCTAACATTTATGAGGATACTCATTACAGAACTAAAATGAAATCTGTAAGCCGTCAGTTGGGAGTTTTGCTGTTTAACCCATGTCTACCTGTGGCACTCTGACAATAATCTGTGTATACCTGTGGCACTCTGGCAATGTATGCACCTTGATATTGCCTTTCTGAGCCCTCTGCATACAGCTGTGCTTTGTTTTCAGGAAGCTCAACCTGCAAACATAAGGCATTTCCAAAGGAGATGAATCAACCTGAAGATAATTCAGGTTGAAATAGACTGTACATACATCATTCCATTCATCTTACTAACCCAGGGATGGAGGGTGTTTTCATTGGCATTTTACATGTGAAGAAACAGAGGGAGAAAGGGCAGGGATTCACTGACAGTCACACACTAAGGTTAGTTGTGGGACTAGGGCAAGCCCCACCTTACACCTCCAGATCCAGGGATGTTCTCACTCTGCAGTAGGGCTCCCCTGCTAGCTCAGAATTGAATGCACCTGGGTATCAGCCCTTCTTATATCAGCTAACGAAGCACTTGAATCTTAACTCCAAAACGTGTTTATGCTTGAGCCTCATCACTTGGTGCTATGTGGATAACATATTCCCTATCATCTACCTGTGCCTTTCTCTTATTTGTACTTAACTGAGTGGAAGGCAAAAGAGTGGAACTGACAGTGATGGAGATCACGTTTAATTAGCATGAAATGATAAACAGCTGCCGTGCTCAAATCTGCTCATTAGGAGTTTGTCAGACTTACAGAATTACTAAACACATGGTATAGTTTTAAACTGCAAGAAAAGTTGAATCAGTATTTAAAAGCTTGGTACGTAGAATTCTGGGCCCTCGGAGACACACAAGAATTTCCCTTTTAAGGAAACTGGCTATATATAGTTTACAAAACCCTATAAAAAAGAAAAAAGCAGTAAATTCCAATTCCAAGGTTGAATAACTTTTTTCTTAGATTGCAATGGTACTGATTTGTGCAAGAAGCCCTGATATTAAATTTAATCTATAACAACATTTTTTATCTTCTCTGTGGCCGCGTTGGAGGAAAGTGGGAAATAAAACACAGTCCCACTTCCCCACATGAACATTGACAGTGAACCAAACCAATAAACCCAGAAAAGAACATTTGTACGTTCCCAAATTTAAATGCTTCCCCAAATATATATTTTAGGAACCAATATGTATTTCTATATTTTGGTTACCTTAATTCACAATTAGTCAAAATTCACAAGTGCAATCAACAAATAACTTAAATGTATTTCCTCTATTATTTTACATTACACGAAGACATAATGGCATAAAGTAAATTTATATAAAGGAAATTTATGTTTTAGAAAATGTAATGATCTTTTCTCTATAATAAGGGCTCATCAAAGGGTATTTCGAGCTAAAGTCCCATGGTGTTTTAACTTCCCGTTTCATTACCAGCTTTAAGTCCCAACCTTGTTCCTATGTAAGGATAAGAGTTTCTCTCTCCCTTTATGGAGAGAAGAGACTTTATCCTTTTTTCCTCAAATGCGCCACTTCTCAAAATCCCTATTTTGGGGGGCCTTTTTGTCTCTTTATTTTAATGTGGGTGGATGTTAACATCCAAATCAAGAAAGCCGGGGCCCACTCCAGTCAGATTAGTTAAGGATCTGTGTTGAGGACCACTGAGCTAATCTTTCTCCTAAGAAGAAATGCTCCTCTGCATTGTCAGTTCCGGGCCTGCACCTGTGGTCAAGATCCCCAATCCTCCCTTCTCAAGGGCGCTGATTGCTGAATCCCATTTCTTTCTCATCTTCAGCCTTCTTTTTCCCCACTCTTCCTCATGCTTCCAGGCAGCTCTGTTCCTCTCATCCTCAAAACTCAGTCTAAAAAGAATCTTTAATGGAAGAAAGAAATCCTCTCCACAGTTCAGGAAGCTGCAGACACAGTTGGAAGGGCTTAAGAAAGTCATAATTCCAGAAGCCAAAGAAACCAAAAGTGACACTAGCTGGAAATACATGAAACATTGATTATGCCTTAAGGTTCAAATGGAGGAATGACCTTCCTAGGGGTGATGTGTTACAGAACCCGAGCTCCTCTTTTCATGAGTTAGAGCATGCTGTTTCCTACTAAATTTGTGTGATGTATGGATCAACAAACGGTGGTACATGTACACCATGGAATACCATTCAGCCATTAAAAAGACACTTTACATCTTTTACATTTACCTGGATGGAGCTGAAATACATTCTTCTTAGTAAAGTATTGTAAGAATGGAAAAATAAATATCCAACGTACTCCTTACTAATATGAAATCAGTATATAAATAATTGCGTGCTCATAAAAACCATAAAATACTAATATAGTCTAGGTTGTGGTAGAAGGAAGGGGGGAGGGTGCTTGGCAGAAGGAGGGAGGGTCTGAGGGGGGATCTCACCTACTGTGCACATTGTGAGGGTGTATGACCTACCCCTGGGTGAGGGGCTCTTTTACAAATGGAACTTTACCCTGGAAGTGAGAACAATGTAACCTAAAAATTTGTACCGTTGTATTAATTTGAAATTTTAAAAAGTGAAATTAAAAAAAAAGAATAGGGCAGCACCTGTAGCTCAAAGGAGTAGGGTGCTGGCTCCATATGCTGGAGGTGGTGGGTTCAAGCCCAGCCCTGGCCAAAAAAAAGGAATAAATAAATTTATAGGATGTAAATTTGCTGTAAGAGATTGATTTTAGTCAACAGTGTTTGCTTTTCTCTCAGTTAATAGATAAAAGTCTTATTTACTGGTAATTGCCAATGTGATCAATGATATGTATGCTCTGAGTGGGTCTTTACTATGGTATGTTGAGCAAAGCAGGCAGGCCACGGCACTAGAAATGTGAAAGAGGCGCTGAAAAATGTAGTGGATCTTATAGAGGAAGAGCATAGGATAGTGGGTACCAGAGCTTGGGAAAGTAACGGGGGAGGGAGCAATAAAGAGAAGTTAGATAATGTGTGCAAAAATACAGTTAGGTAGAAGGAATAAGTTCTGGCATGTTACAGTACGGTAGGAAAATTATAGTTAACGATAATTTCTTGTATATTTCAAAAAATAGCTGGAAGAGTTGGGATTTTCCAACACAAAGAAAACACAGACGTTTCTTAGAGATGTGGTTCCCAGTGGGCGGTTTCCATGTCGTGCTACTCTCCATGGCCCACTAACAAATGCTTCATATCACTTGGGTGAAGTTTTACTTGGATTAAAATAATTTTAAGTATTTTTTAAGCAGTTTAACGTTTCTTAGATACAGTCAGCGAATTAATGGCAGTATAGCGTATTTTCACAAAGACATCTGCGTGGTCTTTTCCAGCTTCTGATTTATAGCTTTGCTCAAGAATTCTCATGAAAAATTTATTTATTCTATTGTGGAACTCAATAAGCATTTTATTTTATAAAGCAATTTCATTATCAAGATTGAACCACTTACCCTTGGGATACTTGTCTCTTCAGTAGAGATTTCTGAAATTTCCATTCATCACTCCTGTCTCTCCAAAGCTAATCACCCCTACTTCATTCCACATGTCCTACTTGTATTTATAAAAATCAATTAGAAAACTAATTGCCCCATCATGTGGGTATCAAGTAAGTTAAATGACTTCTCTCTGGGCAGATGTTCTTTAAAGAATGAAGGGACAAGAGAAGCCTGGCTCTACAAAGAAGTTGAGGGGGGAAGGGAGTAACTGAGTTAGTTTCCATTACCATGACTATATTTGTTGAGCATAAAGCAAATATTATTTGGTTTCATTAAATAAAGAGCAAGCTTAATGGTAAATGTTTTAGTGCATGATTACTTATTCAAAGAGCTAAAATTCAGCTTTGACAAGTTGTTTAAATTTGCTGAATTGAAGGAAGCCACAATTGAGTTACTGGGAAGAGCCTCAGACAGTATCTAGAAAACAAAACAAAAAACCCCACTATATACCCCACTATACTTTTTACTTTGCAAGTCATTCAAACTCCATGAATTCAGAATGTGTCATAATTTGAATTGGAATTATCCAAAGATTACTTACATCAGTTTTTAGGGAAAAGAACAATTTATTAAGTATGTGTGTCCAATTAACCAATTCCATCGTTACTAAGAATTTAAAATGGGCTTTAGAACATTGAGACAGCCACATTGTTTAGTCAGTAAGCCCCTCTAAGTCATGAAGTCATGGAGACCTATGTGTTTATCATAGCAAGTGGAATGAAGATTGTAGGATTCTTGGTAGAAATTACTCTATAAAAAATAAGAATGGCCAAGCACGGTGGTTCATGCCTGTAATCCTAGAACTATGGGAGGCCAAGACAGGTAGATTGCCTGAGCTCAGGAGTTCAAGACCTATCTAAGCAAAGTGAGACCCTGTCTCTACTGAAAAATAGAAAAACTAGCCTGGTATAATGGCAGGTGCCTGCAGTCCCACCTACTGGGGAGGCTGAGGCAGGTGGGTTGCTTGAGCCCAAGAGTTTGAAGTTGCTGTGAGCTGTGATGCCGGTGCAGTCTACCCAAGGTGATAGAGTGAGACTCTGTCTCAAGAAAAAAAAATTAACATGATTTTTCCATTTAGACTCTTCATCACACTTTGCCTTTTAACCTAATAATTAAATTTTAATATTCTGAAGGATTCAGTATAGGAATGAATGACCTAGGATTTAGCATACAAATAAATGAAAAGGAACAATCATTTAGTCAGATATTTGACCAGCATTAAGGCTCCCTCTGCCATATCACACTAGGAAGTTAAGAAAACTCTTTCTAATCCCAAACCTCATCTTGGTTGTGAAAAGTAACACTGTGATTCCATTCATCATAAAACCGTTTCTATGCTTCTAAATATTCTGTGATCTCATTCACTACCTTAAACTTCTTGGGCAGGCCCTACCTCTAAGAAATGCTGCAGATAGAGCCGTGATAGTAATTGCCAAGGCCCTCTGTAGTAACGTATCTCCCCTGGGCCACCGGAGACCAATATAAGAAGATAGAGGACTCCAGGAAGGATTCATCCATTAGAAATTGCAATCGATAGTTTACCTATTATGCTTGCAAATGTTAAGAGAAGTTCTGTAGCTCTAGGGAGGATTGCATTTGTGATAAATAGAAAAATAATCAGAAAAATCAAAGCACTTGATAAAATTAGAAAAATTAGAAAGCTGTTCAAAAAATAAAATGCAGGGCTGGGTGCAGTGGCTCATGCCGATAATCCTAACAGTCTGGAAGGCAAAAGTGGGAGGATTGCTTGAGCTTAGAATTTTGAGAACAATATGGGCAAAATCAAGACCCTGTCCTCCTCAACAGAAAAATTAGCCAGGCATTGTGGCCTGTGCCTAAAGTCCCAGGAACTTGGAGGCTGAGGCAAGAGGATTGCTTGAGTCCATGGATTTGAGGTTGCTGTGAGCTATGATGCCACTGCACTCAACCCAGGTTGACAAAAAAAAAAAAAAAATGCAGTCAGGGTCCACCACCATCTTATTTGTGACTAGAATTTCCATACTGATGGATACTGGTTTAACTAGAAAACATGGTATAAGT
>NW_003852428.1:10360478-10396265 GCF_000181295.1 Otolemur garnettii | reverse complement strand
GTGCAAGTGGGCAGTGAGGAGTGTGGAACATTTTTTTTTTTTTAAGTAGAGAGATTGGAGAGTGTTTGGTGCTGATGGGGTTGAAGAGTTGAAATGGAGCTTTCAAGGATGCAGGAGCAACAGAGAAAAATCAAAGGGTTAAAATCTCTGTGAAAGCAAGGAGGGATGAGAGTGATGGCTTTGTCCCCTGAAAAGAGGATGGAGATTTTCTCCATTTTAATGGCAGAGGCTGAGGTTGTGGAGGTGGCCATGGGGTGAAGGACACTGGTGGAAACAGGAATTCAGGACACAAATGTAGTAGAGACGCCAGGCAGGATGGAGACTGCCTTTGACACCTGCAATGGTCAATATCAAGTGAAACCAAACAGCGGTATGAGCCCTCCAGCCACATAGATCAGCTGGTGTATAGGCAGAGAGAGTTGGGGCCTTGAGATTTGGGTTCTCACAGGTGAATCCACAGCAGAAGACAGAAAGCAGGAAGTTGAAGGGTTTTGTGTGAGTGACCATGGTGGTGGACATGGACTCTGGGCTGGACAGAGGAAGTGGAAACAGGAGGTGACTGCAGAATAGTGAGGAAGCGCTGGGGTTGGTACATGTAAGTGTCAGTAAAGATTAAGAATGGTAATCCTGGCCCGTCATCATTTCTAGCATGTGATCGGGAAGGAAGATCACAGGGGTAGTAGAGACCTGGACACTGCAACCCCTGGGGATGAAAAGGTTCCAGGCATGACACTGCCAGTAGCTGTGGAGTGGAAGGAAAGGATATTGGAGGGGAGGCCGAGGAACTGAAAGGCAGGACACTGGATGCTGAAGTGTGCAACATGGATATTGCAAGTCAACAAGACAGCAGTGAGGAGGGGGAATGATGGCATAAGGGGCTGGTCCTCAAAGGAGCAGGACATAGCACCAACAGGGGGCTAAGAGGTCAGAAGGAGTAGCAAGGGGACCAAGGAGGGTACCTATGCCAGCTCTAGACCTTGAAGTTCAGGGGATAGTGGAGGAAACACATTGTTCACTGGAGTGGCCTGGGGGAGGGGAGCAGGAAGGAGCACACTCAGAGGACAGGTGGCGGTGAATACAGAGAGGTGGAGGGAGAGCTCAGAGACAGGTGGAGTGGCCTGGGGGAGGGGCAGGAAGGAGCACGCTCAGAGGACAGGTGGCGGTGAATACAGAGAGGTGGAGGGAGAGCTGAGAGACAGGTGAGGAGGTGAGGATGTGCTGGGTTATTAACTGGGAGCACCAGGGAACATAATGGGAAGGCTTAGCAGAGAAAGGAAGAATGGAGTTTGGTCATGAGACAGGATGTGTGGGAATGGGGATCAGGGGTATTACAGACTTCACGAGAAACTTGGACTTCTGTCTGGAGTCAAGGTAAGCAGGTCTAGGGGGCATGGTGAAGGACTCCTGAGGGTCTCTCATCAGCAGAGGGGCACTCAGTTCTACTGGGGTGACCCCAGACAGCGAGCTGGTGCTAAGGCAGTCTTTGTTTCTCCAGAAGTCTATGGTGTTGTCATGTGACTGAGTGGCCACATTCTCCAACTCCCACAGTAGTCATTGTCATTGCTTTGGTAATGTTACTTTAAAGAATGTAGCAGTATGGTGCTGTGTGGACATGAGAGGAAGGACTGGGTGTAGCAAGTGTCACTCTGTCACCAATCTCAGGCAGCTATGTCAGCCTTGGATTCCCCGTCAGAGAACAATATTAAATGGCCTTACAGGTCCTCCCCAGGTTTGAATTTTGGTTATTATAACATTAAACATGTGCTGGTAAGTTTGTGGCATTTTAAAATGAAAGATTTGGGACCATGTTAGCAAATACAGGTGCTTAAAGGTACTAGACTTATAAAGAACCACATAAAATGGGCTTCATTTGTGGACATTTGTACTATGTTTTGTACATTTATAATTTAGAGAATATATTTGTGTGTATATTTGTATGACACTACCGTCCCTTTAAAAAATATTCCATTTTTTGTGTTGGTCCATTCCTGTGAGCGTTGGGTGTACCTGTGTCCATGAATCAAGTCCACACGTACAGCCTGGGACTTAGTGAGCCAAGCTTCTACTTTACTAGCACAAGAGTCTATGCAGTTGTCAGCATTTTCAGAAAATATGATTATAAGGTCAAAAGGAATTACTGCTTGGCCTTCATAACTTCCCATTACCACCTGGATACAGAGCTTTGGGTGCTCAGTCTTGCTCTGACTAAATGGCTATTGAAGCAACGTGGGGAGAGAACCTGGAGTGAACTCCTGTCGCGGGTCCTCAGAGGAGCTGTGTTCTCTGTGGGTTCCAGGAGCTCTGGGTCAGTGCCACCCTGACACATGTTTATGTGTGCCTATCTGTACACAGACACACACTCCACCACGGACCTCTCACAGTAACAGTAGAGTCATGCTCTCATCAACATGTGAATCGCCTTTGCATCCAGTTCCGTGTAACACAGACAACATACCTGGAGGCGTTTTGTACACAGAGGAAGAGTGATCGCAGAGGAAGGGTGCCTCGTCCTCTCTGGGCCTCCCAGTGCCAATCATCCCCAGTTAAAGGAAATACTTGGTCACTTCTAATGTTACAAGTCATGCGCTTGATGGAAAGAGGATGAAAGACAACAAGGGTTACCATGTTGGAGATGGAGTCGAACGAGCAGCTGGTTGTATTACCATATCAAAGAGCCCCTGTCCCCTGATAATTCTCCCGACAAAGCAGCATCAGGACCTTTGTGATCAAATCCTCTTATGCCACCTGTGGCTCCCCAACATGTCGTGTGTAATGTGGCTGCTGTCTGCTCTGACCTTGCAGCAGTGTGAAATCCCAGCTTTGGCTGGCGCAGTGTGCGGTTCTGGGTGGCATCTGTAAAGCAATGGTACTTAATTTTCATAATAAACAGAAAATACTTTATAAAAACTGTATTTAATATTGGAATGACTTCATTTATCTGACTAATTGAGCTAGACTGTCATCGTGAAGTGAGTCCTTGGCAGGAAAAAAGCAACACACAAAAATAGTTTCTGCCCATGACCTCATTTTCTAAACTTTGTCTTCTCCCAGTATAAATTCTGTGCTCTGTGGTAGGTGTTGCCACAGGTGAGTTCTCAAGAATCATTGCAATACTGTGAAATTAAAAGCAGGTGGCATCAAAGGCCTTTGGGGAGGATTTCTTTCCCAAGAGGGTTTCCTTCCTTCCTTCCTTCCTCCCTTCTTTTCTCTCCTCAAAACAAAATAAAAGTGAAATATTAAAGAAGCTGGCATGATTGGAAAACTGATACTCAGAACTGGAATCAAACCAGATCTATCACTGTCTACATTTCACTCCAGAAGGTTTTGAGTATCGATGTTGATTATATTTTATGATGTTTTCTGTTTTCTTTTAATTGCCATCTATTTCCTTCTAGTTTTTATGTTCTTTAAATATCATGACCGTATTCAGGTTTCCGTGGGTCCTTGGTATACATACAGTGCCAACTGTCTCCTCAGTCCTGGATGGGTCATCCAATATGTAGTAAAACCAAGGGGCCGAAATGGAATAACACCACAGGATGGGATTTGTGGTTTAACGTGAGTTTGATATGGTTAGTGTAGTGCGTGAATTAGGTAGCTTGTAGGTACTTTTACAATCAAATAAAACTTGTGCCCAAAAGTTTTATTTAATTCAATTTAATAAAAAAATTGATTATCACATACATATCATGTGTAAGGGGGCTTCTAGGTCCATGTGGAGGTTATAATAAGTAAAATGAGCCAAATGGTGCCCTTTCTTCTCAAAAGTTACGTCCACCTTCCAACCACCAGAACCTGTGACTGGGACTTGTTTGGAAAAAAAGGTCTTTGCAGACGTCATTAAGTGAAGAAGGGTCTCAGAATGAAATTATTCTTAATTATACAGGTGGGCCCCAAATCCAATGACATGTGCCTTATAAGACACACACAGAGAAGTCCGTGTGAAGATGGAGACAGACATGGGAGTGCTATAGCCACAAGTCAAGGGACACGTAGGGCCAGCAGACGCCAAGAAGGATGCCTCCCAGAGGCTTCCGAGGGAGAGCCACCCTCCCCACACCTTCATTCCAGACTTCTGGCCTCCAGAAACTGTGAGAAAGTACATTTCTGTTATTTTAAGGCACCAAGTTTGATGTAATGTGTTATGGCAGTCCTGGAAAATTAATAAAATAGGTAAAAATCAATCCCCATTGAAGATCTCGTAATATATAATATGTGACAAGCTCTGCAAGTGTTAATATAGGGGTGAAGGGAGATTTATTTCAGACGAGTTGGCTGGAAAGGCCCTTTAAGATCAGAGGCTTTAAAGACGGTGAACAGAGGCTGTGCAGAGATGGGCCAGGAGGACACCGCAGGGGCCAAGACGAGGGTGGGATTGAGGCCTAGGAACTACTGGACAGTCTAGTCCTGAGAAGGGAAGTGACGTCATCAAAATAAACTCCGGTATCAAAAGAGGTTTATTTGTGCTCAGAAATACAGAAAACCTGAATCTGGCCTCTTCCCACTTCATTTCATCTAAAATTAAATGGACTTTAAGAAATAGATTCCTAAGAAACCATTAGCAACATGTGGGTCATTATGAAAGTTTTGAAATACACAAAAATCAAGCAACGTGGAGCCGTGTGGACGGAAATGAAGGAAGCCCTCCCAGCAGCACCAGGCCGCTAAGCGGGGTGAAATTGCACCGGCAAGTCAGAAAGGATGCCGTCGACTGTGTTTCTTGGAAGGGAAATAATGGACCATTACGAAGTCTGTGTCAAAACTTCAGGAGTCGCCTACATAAAAGAAATTAAATTTGGAGAGGAAAGAAATCATTTCGGGGGTGTTGTGAAAGGTCTCTAACACCGTGAGACATGCGAGTACCCTAGCATTTACCACACACTCACTTGCTATTTATGGGATTGTCTAGTTCATGCACAGCGGCCCTATGAGCAAGAAACGCGTTCTGTGCTCCTTTCCTAGGCCCGCCGTGTCGAATTACCACAAACCCGGTGGTTTACTGTAACAGAAATGTATTGCTCACAGTTTTAAAAGCTAAACGTCTGAAATCAGAATGTCAGCAGGGCTGTGCTCCCCTTGAGAGTTCTCAGGAGAATCCTGTGGCTTGTCATAGCTTTGAGTGGCTTTCAGCAATGCTTGGCTTTCCTTAACTTGCAGATCCATCCCTCAGATCTCTGTCTCTCCCACCTCATGGCCTTCTCCGTGTCTCTGCATCCTCAGATGAGGTTGCCAGTCATCAGATTGAGGACCCGATCTGATCGAGTGTGGCTAGACCAAAATCTGACATAAAATTGGTGGCCTCTACCTTTCTGCTGAATAAGGACGCAAACCTGTAGTGACTGTAAGTGATGTGGTTTTGCTAAAAGAATAAAACATGGCAGAGAAAACAGGAGAAGAGAAGGGGAGTTGGAAGAGAAAAGAGAAACTTCTCAAGTTTTTCCTGCAGGTATAAATTCAACATTTGTAGCGGGGCCTAGAAGGGCTTGTGAGATTTGGCCTCAGCCCACCTCCACCTGCTTGGACCCCGGGTCTCTCCCACCTTCTGTGGGTCCTGGACTCTTTACCTGTGACTGCCCTTCCCTCATCTCCACCTGCCTAACCCCAGCACTCTCCAGCTGATGGATTCAATGCCAAGTCTTTAAAAAGGTGGCTTCTCACCAGCTGCTCTAGAGGGCTTAATATCTTTCCTTTATTAGCAGCCATTATAATTTAGAACAATATTTTTAATATATTTTTTATGTCTCTGGTCTCACCTAGACCAGGAACTACATAGAGACCTGCTCACTGAAGTATCCTTGGCATGTATTTTGTGGGTACCTCTGTATGACAGCCTGTCAGAAAAGGCTATTGTCATGTTCAGCCTAAGCCTTCTTCTCCCAGAACAACCCACAGCTGCCCTTTCTTGCCACGTGATCCTCTCCTCCACCCCATGTTTGCTGAGCATAAAGGTGAAGCACAAACACAGGTGTTCAAGGCAGTCTCCCATCGCGAGCCTGGCTGGCTTTCAGACTGCTCACACTCTGATTCCACCACTAACAATCTCCTGACTCTGCCTTGAGATCAATCACAACCTTGTGCTCTGCTGTGGCTTCTACAGACAAGTGTTGGCTTGTGCTTTCCCCATTCTGTGAGGCCCTCCAATCCTCAGAAGATCCCATTGTGACCACTCCTGTGGCTTCCAGCATCTTGCATTAGTTTGAAGCCAGCTCCCTGGCTCTGGCCTGGTGGCCTGTGGCCAGCTCTCAGGTAGATAGTGTGGGGATTAGGGTGGACCAGGGGAGCTGTGGAAGACAACCTGAGCTCCCTGGCTCTGGCCCGATGGCCTGTGGCCGGCTCTCAGGTAGATAGTGTGGGGATTAGGGTGGACCAGGAGAGCTGTGAATCCCTTCATAGAGCTGATGACTTAGCTGTCGATAAAGAGCAAAGCGTAGTGTCGTGCTTCCAATGAAATGCATGTGGCACAGCTGGGTAAATTAGTGACGGGCAGATTCTGGACTTTGAACTTTTTCTAAAGCTGCATAAGACCCCATAACACTGTTTGTTCCTATTTAGATTAAATTAAACCAAAATCTCCAGCTCACTTCCACTCTGATGTTAAATTATCATTCTCCCCAAATGCAAGATAATACATTTTTTAAACGTAAGACTCAATTTTCAAAGTTAACCCTACCACGTACATTTCATGTTGTTAGAGTTGCTTTGTCCTTATATGTTTCTCCTATATGTTATAAATCACTGTATATGATTTTTTTAAATTAGAGTTTAGCTGGTCCACAATAGAAGGATGTTGGTGTCTCTTAAGTAAATGGAAACTTTCTTCTGAACATGGCATCTGGATTCCTATTGCCTGGAGCTCCATGATGTTCCCTCTGCTTTAGTTGTCTGAGATTGGTCACTTGTTCAACCTCTTTGTGCCTCTGTCTCCAGCTGCAAAATTAGAAATTAGAGTTGCCACAAGCTTTAATGAGGTAACAACCTATGTAAAGAACTTAGTGCAGTCCCTGGAACATTCTTCATGCTAAGTAAACGTTAGCTATTATTCCTGCCACCATTTATTATGACAGCCACCCACGCCTGCATTTTTCTTTGCAAATCATTTTGTCAGATGGCCACCACCCTAGTCACTGGCAAAATCATCAGGAACTAAAGAAAACTTCCTGTTACGAAGATTCCTCTTTCCTCTTCCTTATCATCATCAAATTAGGGCGTGACCTGAAAAGCTCACACAGACAGTACATCCTTTTGAAAATAACATAGTGCTGAGAATTTCCAGTGCACCTGATGTTGTGGAGCAGCTTTTCTGATGTTTAATCACCAATCACAGGAGAATTGATGAGTGTCGGTCTTGGCTCTAACAGACATGAGTCAGGAAATGAAGATGCAGAAGTGAAACTCCGCACTTCCAAACTGTGATTCATGGACACGGGAGAAGTGTTCTATGAGAGTCGTTCCGTGAGGACATCTGTTGGGACAATTACTTTAAATGAAATTAAACAGATTTGTTTTAAGGCTTTAGGCATCTTAAAATCCACTTAGTCATGGGATGTCCGTGAGTACCGGCGTCCCTCTGACAGAGTATGGGCTGTGCTGTTGGGGGCCCCGTTCTGAACTTCTTCCTAGGTCACAGTTAAATGTGTAAGGGGGGTGGGTTATTGCGTCTGTCTCAGTCTCATCCTCAACCCTAAAAGAGGCATAATACCTGCCTTGCAAGATGATCTTAGTGGTTAAAGATGACATGTTAAAATGCTAAGCGTAGAGCCAAGCTCCTAGTAGTGTTCTCCATATGGCAGATGAACTTCGTGTTATAAGCTGCAATCAGGATCGAAGGCACATCTCTGATCAGATCTAACAAGTTTAGTTCTGTGCTTCTTTGTTTCAGATTTTCTGCTTTCTTTGTGCATTTCTTCTCTCAATAAAGAATTTGATAACTCAAATAAAAACCATTTCATGCCAGTGTAAGGCAGCAATGTGGGATGTATACATAATCACGTATCCAAATAGTAAATATTATATATTTCATGCTCTGGGTGCCATCTAGGGTCCAGAAATGAATGGGCATGTATATAGAACATTTAAACAGCAAAAGGGGAATTGGAAAGAGTCTTCTAGAGAGACTTTGATGAAGTTGAAGTTAGAGTTAAGAGGGGCACTAGAAGAGACGGAAATTACGCTAGGGGGGCCCTGGCCCTGACAGAGCAAGGGCAGAGGCACTCCTGGGCTACTAGCCAGAGCTGGGAGAGAGCTGAGTCTTCAGAGGAAGCCTGCTCTGGCAGGAGAACAGCTGATCTGAGAGAATGCTGGGTGGTAAACACCTCTTCTGCCCAGCCTGTCCCTGCCGCTCCCAGCTCAACTCTGGTGAGGAGCCACAGAAGAGGCTTGATATGCAGATACAGCCCTTAAAATCTGCTTTCTGGGCATAGAACAGGGTATGGAAAGTTCCAAAGTGGATTTGCTGGAGCAAATGCAGAGTCTGTCTCTAAACAGTATCCCAAGAAAAAAAAAATCAGTTAATATCCGCTGTGCGAGCACAACAGGTAATTTTGGTTAATATTTAAGGGTTGAATCATTTTGTCATATGGAGCTTTAATGACAAGCTAACCATCGTGACATTTGCAATGATAAATGGCCAGAGCCCGTCTGAGTTTTGTATGTTCATAAGGGCAAGAAATATAACAGAGACATGAGACGATAACACATCTGCTGTTTTAGCTGTCAAAATAAGATGTTAAAGCCAACTATCCTTGATGCCAGCATGATGTGGTGCCAGGGAGCACCTTCCCAGGGGCATGAGAGGAAGCAGAAACTGGCGCATTCTCTCTGGACGTCTCTTTTTTGTTGGCTGCATCATGTTCACTGTAGCGCAGGTTATCCCGTGTTGGCAGGCCACCCAGAAAGGTGCATTGCTCACCATTCATCCTTCCTCGGTGGAGTAAGATGTGCCCATTTCCATTCAAGGTCCATCCTGGGAAACCATGGGAAGTTCAGCGTCTGAAAATCAAGCAATAGATTTCATGTTATTTCATCTTTGGAGAGAGTAGTTTCCTTCCTAGAGCCTTAAAGAGTGTTAAAAGTTCCTAATGCCAGTGCCATTGGAGTCACTTGCCAAGGTAGAAACTTTGACGGGGCCCAGATCAGCCCTGGACAGACGGCCTCCAGCTTTCTCCAGGGATGTGGGAAATTGACCCAGGGACCTTGCTTTTTTCAGGGTCTGCACCCTCCCCTCTCCTTAGCTCTGATACGGGAGCCAGGCGGATCCATTGACTGTGTCCTTGGTGCCGCAGAGAAGCAGCTGGGAGGGGTGGGGGTGAGGGATCCTGGCCTCAGAGTGCCCCGATGCTGTCACCAGGAAAGTTACCCACTCTGAAGTCCATCTTTTCTAGCATCAGAGATTGCCATGTGTATTAGTGTCTTAGATTCCTAGGCCACTATAACACACTACTGCAAACTTGGTTGTTGAAAACAATAGAATTTATTCTGTCCCAGTTCTGGATGCTGAAAGTCTGAAATCCAGGTAGTTGTCAGCAGACCTGTGCCACCTTGGAAGGCTCTACGGAGAGGTCACAACTCAGGCTCTGCCTTTGCCCTCAGGTACCTCCCCCCTCTGTGTCTCTCCCCTCGGTGTTTCTTATAAGGGATTATTATTGGATTTGGGGTCCGTGTGGATGATTCAGGTGATCTTACCCCAAGATTCTTAATTTAATTACATCTGCAAAGATCATTTTGCAAATAAGCTCATATTCCAAGGTTCAAGGAGCTAGATCACAGGCATGTTGTTTTTTGGGGTTTTTTTTTTTTTTGGGAGGGAGGGTCTTACCACAGTAGCAAACAAAAATCCTGAGTGTAAAGGTGTCTTAGGAGTTTCATGTACCACATAGTAACTTTTCAAGCTTATGTCTAATGATAATAATATAGTTTCCTCCATATGTTCATTTGTTAAACAAATATTTGAGTACCTCTCTTAAGCCAGATTCTAATAGCACCTGGGTATAGGACAAAAAATAAGACGAACTTGGTATTTTCCCTGAATGTGGCTGTGCTAGAGTTTCTGCAATCTGTTGTCTTAGATGAAAACACAACACAGCCATAGCACAGACCCTGAAACTTAAAATTCAGAGCCGTGCTGAGGTTACCCATCTTATCCTGCCTACGTTATACGCACACTTGGTCCTGTTTGCACTTCAGGGGCAAAGCATTTTTAGAAACAAAGCTCCCTCAAGACTTGGTCTGCCAAAACCTTTACTCCCCAAGATGAATCAGTCACTAAGTTTATGATGTTATCTTGTTCGAGGATATTTGTATGTAGCAAAGAACAATAGAGGGAGAAGCATTCTCTTTTCATATGGAGTGTAATTGTTACCTCTATTAGCTAAAAGCAGAATTTGATAGACAAAACCTGTACTACAGAACGCTTAGTAGCAGATTCACATTTGAAACAGATCCACAGAAACTTTTAACACCCAGACTCTTTTCATAATATCTCAAATTGCTCTGCTAATCATTTAATCAACTACAGTGACATCTTCTGGTTGAGGTGAGAGATTACTGGTCCACATCTTCTAAAGCAATAGATAATTACTAAGGTCTAAAAGAAAATAATGTTCATCAAATGTTTTGATTTAGGGCCTTCAGCATTTTATAGACTCATATCCTAAAATTACCCCCAAGACCGAACAATGAATGACAGAAACTTACAAAGGTCAGAACTAATAGTATCTCTGTTGATTTAAAATGGTTAAATAAAGCAGGAAAAGGGTTTTAAAGTTGCCAAGTCCTTGAGGGAAATATTGCCAGAGCCTTATAAATGAGATATTGAGGGTGTTTCTTTGTTGTTGTTTTAAATCACAGATTCCTGGCCCTTCCCTTATCTTTGGGCATGAGTCGGGTGACTGCTTTGTGACTCTTATAACTTTTATTATATTTTTGAACAAGTTTGGGATAGAAGGCTAACCAGAGATCACACCATTGTGTACTAACGTTAGGCTCCTTTATTCCTGCCTTATAACAAAAAGCTATTGTTTACAACCTAATAATAATGTAAGAGGGAAGAGGGGGAAAAAAACAACACAAAAGGTCTTTCCTCTGTTAGATAGAAATTTGGCTTCAATACAGGCCAGAGAGAGCAAGCAGGGTGCCTTTCCTGTGGGAGATACTTCTCAGCTATTCTTTGTAGCTTCGTTTCCCAGTGTGATGCCTTAGCAGGAATTGCTCATGAAACTTTTTACAGACCTGGCAAGATTAGGCAGGTGGGCAACAAGCCTCGGCAGCGGAGGCCTCTGTGGGCTGGGTGGCTCCTCCTCACTGGTTACCCCCCTTACCCCACCGGGCTTTGGTTGGTGTGTTTTGTCTTTCCACAGCCTTCTTTTTCTCCCAGGATCCCTCAAGAGCAACTTAGGGAGAGGAGAATCCATGGCTTTCACTTGAAGGGCTAGAAGACCTATGAGAAAAGATGAGGGAGTGGGAGCATAAGGGGCAGAATTAGAAAGACTTTCTCCTTCTGCCATACCTTGACTAGCAATTTTATAAACAGAGCTGTTTGCAGTTCAGGGGGATAGAGTTGAAATGTGCTTCATTTTGTCATGCCTAGGTTTTAAATGTGTATCAATTTTGGAAGCCTGAGAGAATTACCAAGAGCTGATACAGTCTGTAGGCCTTCAAGTCTGTAAGAATTCTTTTATTTTTATTTTTTTTTATTAAATCATAACTTTGTACATTGATGCATTTATGGGGTTCAGCAGACTGCTTTGACATACAATGTGAAATGCTTACATTGAACTAAGTAACACATCCATCACAATTGTACTCATTTCTTCATAGCTTTGAAATGTACCATTGCATTATGCGCATTAGGTGAGGTCCCCCAAAAGAATTCTAATGAAGATGTTTCAAACAGCCAGATATTACACTTGTCATATATTTACCTTTGTTATGATATCAACCTGCAAATTTATGTCTTATGAGCACAAACAATTTGAATTAAGAAAAGCCTTCCTTAAGGATTCAAGCACAGACTCAGCACCCATAGCTCATCAGTTAGGGCGCTGGACACATACACTGGGGCTGGCAGTTTCAAACCCAGCCTGGGCCTGCCAAACAACAATGGCAACTACAACAACAACAAAAAAATAGCTAGGCATTGTGGCAGGTACCTATAGTCCCAGCCACTTGACAGGCTAAGCCAAGAGAATTGCTTAAGCCTAAGAGTTTGAGGTTGCTGTGAGCTATGATGCCAGAGCACTCTACCAAGGGTGACATAGTGAGACTCTATCTCAAAAAAAAAAAAAAAAAGACTCAGACACAGAATTTTCTGCAAACAGGTGATGTGTTCATTCATTAAAATCAGTTAAAATGTTTTGCGTCAGGGATTTCTTTTCAAGAAGTAAAGGTAGATACTATCTTATTCTTTAGATGGGGAGGTGAGATTAAATAAGGAAGAAGATGATATCTTTGTTTCATCTTAAATATTTTGGCCCCTTCACAGATCTAAATGTACCTGAGTATATCACTGACTTCTAAGGCACTTATCAAATTGCCAACATAAATATAATATATCAGAAAAAGGGAGCATATCTCAAAAACTGTAATAAGAGTGAAGCCAAAACTCTCAAATTTCATATTCCCAGATGTTTTCATGATAATCTATAATCTATTTTTCCAGTTTTGAGATATCATCTAACTCCAGTAAGATTGGCCCATATCACAAAATCCCAAAACCAGAGATGTTGGTGTGGATGTGGAGAAAAGGGAACACTTTTACACTGCTGGTGGGAATGCAAATTAATACGTTCCTTTTGGAAAGATGTTTGGAGATCACGTAGGGATCTAAAAATAGACCTACTATTTGGTCCTATAATTCCTCTACCTGATATATATCTATAAGACCAAAAATCACATTATAACAAAGATATTTGTACCAGAATGTTTATTGCAGCCCAATTCATAATTGCGAAGTCATGGAAGAAGCTCAAGTGCCCATCAACCCATGAATGGATTAATAATATGTGGTATATGTACACCATGAAATATTATGCAGCCTTAAAGAAAGATGGAGACTTTACCTCTTACATGTTTACATGGATGGACCTGGAACATATTCTTCTTAGCAAAGTATCTCAAGAATGGAAGAAAAAATATCCAATGTACTCAGCCCTACTATGAAACTATAGTCCAAGAATATGGGAAAAGGGGAGAGGGAGGGGAGGGGAGGGGGGAGGGAGGGTAATTGGTGTGACCACACCTACAGTGCATCTTACAAGGGTACATGTGGAATTTACTAGGTGTAGAATATAAATGTCAACACAATAACTAAGAAAATGCTGTGAAGGCTATGCTAACCAGTTTGATGAAAATATTTCAAATTGTATCTAAAACCAGCACATTGTACCCCATGCTGTACACAGCTATGGTTTAATAAAAAAAAATTAAATAAATAAAATCAGTTAAATGTTTTGCTTCAAGGATTTCTTTTCAAGAAGCAAAGTGGATACCATCTTGTTCTTTGATGGGAAGGTGGGATTAAATAAGGAAGAAGATATCTTTGTTTCAAATTAGAGGGAAATAAGCACATATCTTAAATATTTTGGCCCCTTCACAGATCTAAGTGTGCCTGAGTATATCACTAACTTCTAATGTACTTATCATATTGCCAACATAAATATGATAGATCAAGAGAAAGGGAACATATCTCAAAAACTGTAATAAGAGTGAAGCCAAAACTCTCAAATTTCATATTCCCAGGTGTTTTCATGATAATCTATAATCTATTTTCAGTTGGTGACCTTACAGGGTGTTTTTCCTAGATAAGTTACTCAATGAGCATGTTTTCTTACTAAAGTGGTATGCCACTTGAAACCAAGCTGTTGTATTGCTCTGTTATGTTTCAGTGCTGTATCTTCTCTTGTGAATAGGTGCCTATAAGGTAAATAGTTAAATCATGTGTAAATCTTGAGGTGTAATGGGACTCTGAAAAATCAGCTCTGAAAATCTCTGAATGGTTTTTTTGCCACAGAAACTAAGAATACTTTGTTAGCTAAAGAAAGATAAGCTGGAACTCACAATGATGATAAGGGCACATTTTCCCATAAATGGTCAATGGGAAAGACCCACTGGACTCATCCCAGAGGGCAGGTCAGCCCTATAACTGCAACCCATTGGCCAAATCCAATAAATACTGTCTTACTGGAACACAGCCATGCTTATTTGTTTATATATCATTTATGGCTGTGTTTGTATTGTCTCATCAGCACTGAGTCATTGAAACTGAGATTGTTTGGCTTGAAAAGTCAAAAATATTCACTTCCCATCCCTTTATGGAAAAACTTTGCCAGCCCTTTGTCTACTGTGTTTTTTGAGAATCCACACCAGCTCCTGACCCAAATGGCCAAAGTGAAGACAGAGTCCTGGGTATAGACACAGGTAATTCCATGAAAGAAAAGCATCAAGGTAGTTAGGTTTTATACCCTGCTGTGACATCCTTTTCTTCCATGGCTGACAAATGAGGGAAATATGCAGAGCTTACAGTACCTCAACAGTGAGTATTTTCATTCCCACTGGCACCACCCAGGATTCACTGAAATCCAAGTATCCTTAATGGCCAATAATGATAACAGAAGTCAATGTCAAAATTCAGCAAAGACTAGAAGGCACTGAATGGATTTTAGAATTTGCATAATGAGATCCAGAACTACTCGATGGAAGATTCAGAGAAGCGTTTGCAGAATGGTTGTTTTATTCTCATTGATTCTATTTTTATTTATATAAGTGGCAGTCATAGTGAATAGCACCATTATCATAATGATCACTATCATGAAACAGTAAACATTTTTTGTCAGTTTTAAGAAATACCAATTATTTATAGATAGTCTGATCTACAAAGTGGATTTCAAAAATAAATGTAATACAGCTAAATGGTCATCTTAGCTATTGTTGTATGTTTCAGTTTTGCACTGTTGGTTAATCTCCATGCTGTAAAAAGAGAGTTTGGACAGAGCACACAAGACTATGGTGATCAATAAAATAGATCAGCCGGTCCCAACACTCTAAAGAGTGAAATGGTTTCCGTAATAATCAAGCCAGTTCAACAGGTATAATGTAGTGCTATCCCGGATGAACCTGACTGGTGCCCTCTCTATGGAAACATGGTTGTTGATGGCACCTGTTGCTGCTAATAGTTTGAATGTGCTTCCTTTGTAAGAATTAGAAGAAGTCATGCTTTCTGTGGATTGGTTAGCAATAGAGTCCTCCTCCTCTGGGCTGATGATGTCCTGTTCCATAGGGCATAGCTCAGTGAATTTCAGACTGAATTTCAGCCCCCCACTTGGGTCCCTTGGCCAAATGTCTGCCTGGAAAAAACCACATGTGGCTGTTTGACTTGGCACCAAACAGTGATAATGATAGTGAAAATAAATTTTGGGGAATATATCTTGTTCAGTGTATGCAACATTATAGCCTTGATGTAAAATCAGTACTAGTTAAATCATTGCATTTTGGATAGTTGGAAAGGACTAGATTTTAATAAAAACAAATTAAGACAGATTTCAATAATAGCCTACAATTTAGACAAGAAATTTGTGATGTCTGTGTTTTAAAAAATGTAACTTTATGCTCCTGAAAGAAATTTTATGTCCTAAAAATGTGAAGTCTTCTCAATCATAGGAAATACTGGCTTTTAGATTTGCCCAGACCTTTTAGGGGAAAGTAATTTGGGTTTTTTTCCACTTAATTTTCCAGATAATTGCTGTGGTTCCTCCCCATTTCTCCATTAATATAGCCCAGATGACAGAAGAGAGGTAGCAAAGAAAAATGTGAGCATGGAGATGGAGAAATAAAACAAGATGGCCATCATAGTAAGAGTGTTGTTGCCATTTCATGTCATTCTTTTGACCACAAGCTGTAGCAAACCATCCAGTCTGCTATTGTTCGTCATGTTCCTGGCAGACCCTAAGCGTTTTATTTGGAAAGACGGATGACCAAACATATCTGTCTTGAAACACACAGACACCCGTGGGCTTGCCAAGCCTCTGCCCACCACTCTGCCAGATTGAGACTCTCTCCTCTTTCCTTCGCTCAAGGATGTTGGAAAAGCAAATAAAATGCACTTAAGCACTCAGCTCTATGCTTTTCTTTTTCTCCAGTTTCCCTTTCTCTCTGGGTTAATTTAAGTTCTTCCATTTACGAATCTGACAGATTTTCCACATTGTTTGAATTTCCTTCAGAACTGATTAAAGTTTTTATAATTGAGTAAAAATTTGCAAAAAGAAGGATGAGATAATTTTATGTTTTTGTCTGTAAAAAAACAGTTTCATAGGATACACAAAAACTAGTAACAGAGATGAACTTGGAAAAAGTTTGCAGTCAGATAAGAGATGGAGTTGGATGAAGACTTTTCACTATATTTTGTTTTACTCACTTGTGATCTATGTAAATGTTATGTATTCAAAAAATTAAGTGAAAACATTTTAAACACCAAACCTATATCAGAAAACAGCAGTGACTTGTACAAATACTTTGTCAACATTTTCCCTCATGATAGAATCTTAAAGGTCTGGCAGTTACCCACTTTTCTGAGAGAATGTGGTAGACATGGTTATATAAGAAGCTGTTAATATATTTTTGACTCTAACGTTGCCTGATCAACTTGGAGGAGGTGAAATTCCCTGTCTGCAAATAAGGATTCTGACTTAGACTGAAAATCCAATGTAATGATATCTAGACAGTTGTGGTACCACATGGTGTGTTGATATAGTCCCTTTTACAGGAATTTGTTGCAAATGATCGTATTTTCCAAGGTGCTGACAATCAAGTATACTTGGGACTCATTTGTAAAGTGTGTAGGAAATGGGTGACAGGTACTGAATACTGGTCAGGCAGTTGAATACAAGGGTAAATAAGACCTTCTTTTTGCCAAGCAGAGCTCTCTATGTAACTGAGGAAACAGAAATCCAAGTACACAAATGCAATGTACTGTCACAGCGAGATGCCTGGTGCCATATAAAAGACAACTATTGAGTTCTGTGGAACAACAGAGGGACCCAGTGACTTTGCCTAAGACAGATCAAGAGAGAATGTGTGCCTATATCTCATTCCATTGGAACTTCTGGGAAAAGTCTTTTAGGTGCCTCTTATAATATTGAAGGTATCTTGAATTCAAAGACTTGAGGAAGAATTTTCAGTGCATCGTCTTAGTGAAGCACGTAGATTAGCATCAAGCCCTCAGAACGCCTGTTCCATTGCCTGGAAATTATATTCCCTTGGAGTTTCATTGATAGGTCATGAGAAAGTTGCTAGCTCTAACCATGTCAAAATGTCTCTTCCCAAACAATGCTCTCAGCAACTGAAAACATGTATTATTACAAAGTTTTTTAGGTTTTTTGTTTAGTGTTGTTTTGCATAATTGCTCAAACCGTGATGAATGATCTTTGAGCAAGGTTCTTTTGGAATTAGTTGGGATAAAAATTTTGGGAAGGGTTCTTCCTGAAAGTGAGCAAAGGGGAAGCATCTTAGTAACATTATCTTATCTATTTTTGTAGATGCATTGATATAGGAGAAGGAACACACAATGAAACAGAGATTATGATGGCTGTGGTGTAGGTGCTATCATTCTGAATATTAAGAAGAGAAATAGGTTGATTTTCTTCACTGCAGAATGAGTAGATAATAGGATTTCACATCTTTTTGTAATAGGCTTTGCATCCTAAGGCTCATCTTGCTTCTCAGATTCATGATGAAAGGAAACAAAATCCAAAAGGTGAAGATACGAGCATAGCATTGCTGTAGGTAAAGCTACGCCAATTGAGGGTGCTGCCTTTATTAATTGGAAATAAAAGAACAGAAAAGAATAAATTGCTATCAAATGAGTGAAAGATAGGCCCAGTCCTTGGGAATTCATGAAGGAAACAAACCAACCCTAAAGAAATTGAGCAGAGCAGGTAGGAAGAATTTCTTCTTTTCTGGAAACCTCAGTTTTTCCTTTTAAGGCCTTCGACTGATTGAATGAGGCCCACCTCCATTATCAAGGGAGTTGACTTTCCTTAAAGTCAACTGATTGCATATGCTAACCACATCTACAAAATACCTTTGAAGTTCAAACTAGATTAGTGTTAGATTAAATAAACAACTAGCCTGCCCAAGGTGAAGCATAAGGAATTTAAGGATTCGCCACTTACTAGAATAGAGGACAATAATAACTCCACAGGTCAACATCAGAAGGATATTACATTTAAAAAGATTACAAACTGAACCAAATATGAAGTCAGACAATTAAGTTCACAAACCCATCCTAGCAAAGTTCTACGTACCTCATTGCCGTATATCTCTAATGATCACCTTCAACGTACTCCCTTTGGGAAGCTGTTCACCAATGCCAGCACCTAGTCCACTCTTCAGAATACTGTTTCTAGGATGACTTAATTGTAAGACCTCATATGACGACATCTCTGATAGCCATTATCTCTAAAGAAGAGTTCCAAAATTGCTTTGAAGGGTGGACTAGGTGCTAGTGTCAGTGCATATCTCCCCAAGGAAAGAACTTGGAGGGTGATCATAGTGAGATTCAGCAGCGAGGTATGTAGCACTTTTTCTAGGATGAGTTCACAAGCTTAATTGTCTGACTTTGTATATGAAGAACTTTTAAGGGAAAATAATGTGTACTAAAAACATAATTTGGTCAACAGTGTAGCTTTATTCTGGTAAGAAAAGATATGTCATTTCCAAAAGGGTGTGAAGAACTATCTTCAGTATAAGTTTTTGTTTATTAACTGATGGGGAATCTTCCATCTTAGTATCTGGTGAAATAATAAAGGCAGAATTTTGAAATATTCTTTGCTGATATTTTAAGTATTCATTGAGGGAAAGAGGGGGATGTGTTTGTGTACCAAAGTGGGACAGGGCTGGCCTCCTACCTTTGGTTGTCTGGAAGTGTTTCTTATTGATCTCCTTAAAAGTGAAGAAGATTCTGAGTCCAAATAATCAGCATAAGAACTGCATTTCAAATTTCTGTGGTGGTTTATTTTGACTCTATGATTACTAATGCTTTATTGCATTTGATGAACTTTCCAAGACCCATATATTTATCTCCACTTTAGTGATGAAATTCAAAGATGTTGGGGACTTCTTTTTAACATGGCATATCCTAATGGGATATTCTTCACCACTACAGAGCAAAGAAAGCCTTCAAGATGAGAGATACTTCCACACAGTTAAGTTTTCTCAATTCTCACTTTTCCCTCATACCTTCGATCCAGTTCATCAAATCCGTATGGCTCTATCTCCAAAATCTGTCTTCAATCTGAGAACTTCTCAACATCTCCTCTGTTACAAGTTATCATCTTACCCCTCCTTCAGATCTTCTCCCTCTATTCTTCCTTTAAACAATCTACTTTCCACTCAGTAGCCAGAGCAGTCTTTGAGAAGCATTAGGCAGATCATGTCAGATACCTTCTGAGAATCCAGTCCTCTTCGGATCTAAGCCACACTGCTGTGCATGGCTGAAGAGCATCTCTCTGACCTCCTGCACCTCTCTGATCTCAGATCTCTGCCCTTATGTTTGACTGTTCCCCTCCTTCAGTGCTATCATGACCTCAGGACATTTGCACCAGCTCCACTTTTTTACTTGGATACATTTATGCCAGGGTCCCACCCCAGGGGCAGGGTCTGTTAAGACCTGTGGATCTGGCAGTGGTGGACTGAAGAAATGTAAAGTTAGAAACAATGAGAGACAAATAGACAAGACACACAGAATAGAATTTTCAAAAGTGGGAGCGCAGGGGACCACCACCTGTTTGTGGGGTTCCAAAAGGTAGTCTCGGTATCTGTTCCACTCAGCTTTTACTGAAGGCTATTTGCTCATTAGACTAGAGGGTAAGCTGAGGAAGGAAACAAAGATATCAGCAGTTTCTCTGAGTAAGCAAATAAGCTTCTATTGTTTCTATAATCATTAAGGGTCTGAGAAGTCTTGAGAAATCTGAAACCTGAGCCTTGTATTGGGGCAGCCTCCTGTCTGTGGTCACACACACAGATTCGAGGGAAGTGTTAATCTCTACTGCTTTACTATGGAGTAAAACTCTACTGGTTTCAATCTTCTCTGAAGAATCAATGGGAGAGAGGAATTTTCCTCTCATCACCATGACAGAGGGTATTCCTCTGCAATAGTCCTCCTATCCATATTTCAGGGCTCAAACTATTCTCTTGATCTCTGCTCCAGCCAAATACAAATCTCCACAATGGGTATTTGCATTGACTGTTAACTAGGCAGGAGATGGTCTAGTTAATGTTTCTTGCTAGGCCTTGCACACAGCATCCTTTGTGACTATTATTCCTTCAGAGTGTTTATAGACCCAGCAGTGATGTTAGGTGACCCAAAAGGCCAGGTTTCTAGGAAAAGCAGGAAATCTGTTCAGATAAGAAATTTAGCAGCAGCTGATTTAAAGGTAAACTAACTGACTTTGCTTCGTTCTGCCTCACTTAGCTTACTTTTTTTATTGTCCCCTTTTTCTGGGAGTGTTTTGCATTGCCAAGAATGGGGTCTTCAGTCTCCATTCTGCCTGCACATTTACCCTCCAACTTTTATTTGCCTTTCTCCTTGTGGTCTTAGCTCAAATGTCATCCCCTTAGAGTGGCCTCAACTTTCCCTGATAATCTAACCCAGCTCTCTCAGAACTCTTCGCACATTGCCCTGCGTGTTTTCTGCATCTCTTGACAGATTTCATATCTATTTGCCACTTCTAGCAAGAAAATGAGACCCACGAAGACACAGACACTATCTAGTTGTTTGCTTCACCCTCAGTTCCTTGCCTGTACTTAGTCTTTAGTAACATATGGTGAGTGTTTGTTCACCAGCTGATTTCTAGCACTTTGGAATCAGCCACAAAAATATTTGACCAACATTGTTCCTAAATATACCACAAGTATGACCTTGACTACTGAACCTCATAGATACTTATCTAGGTGACAATGGGCTTGAGTTGCTAGTATCACCCATAATTACTTTGTCCTCTTTTTGAATATAACATTTGTCTTCTGTGTACATTTACAAAACAAAGAAAAAGAAAAAAAAAGAAAAGCTTTAGGAGATGAGTGATCAAAAGGACACTCAGAGTCAATTTGCATGGATCTGTTCAGAGACTATCTTGCTGTTAATTTCACATTGAACTATAGGATTGAAATTGCATAGTATGCCAAATGAAATATTCTTTGGTTCTTATATTTCCCTCTCTCTTTCTCCCTCCTCTTTCCCTCTCCCTCTTTCTCTCTGCACTCCTCGCATGTTTCAGAATGTGTGTCATATTTGATGCAACATTTCCCCAGATGGGGAAATTTATTAGATAACCTACCTAGTTTTCTCCAGAGGCTTGATTATTTCCCTTGGAAATAGGATGAATTTAATAGTATCTGTTTCCCCTGCTCCTGTAGTCATTTGTCACCTTTGTTCACAAATTCATCCTTTACCAGTGCAAGGACACTGTTCTACCGAGGAAGTCAGGCACTCCAATACTTGTGGGAACCATGATTTTTGAGGGATAGGCCTGGGACATTCCACAGCAGCCCATCAGAACATTCCATACAGATCCTTTTTGAAATTCAGAGAAGCAGTCAACCACTTCAATAGAAAGGTCGCTCTTCTTTCTGAAATAGACACCTCAAGATTCTTACTATCACATATAGTTATTTGTGACTGCCTCTTCTAACCCAAATGTTAAAATAATTGATTTTACAATTTAATATCATTTGTCAATGCTAGAATATTTTATTTTCCAATGTACTTTCACTATAGCATTCTTATTCTACTTCTCTACTTTTAAAATAAAAATTTAGAAATTGACCATTGTATTCATTTTTGAGGCTGCCATAACAAAAGTAGCAGACTAAGTGGATTAAATAACAGAAATATATTCTCTTATAGTTCTGGATGTGGGAAGTCCAAGATCAAGATTATTAGCAGGATCGATGTGTTTTGAGAACTCTCTCCTTGGCTTGTAGATAGCCTTCTTTTCCCTGTGCTTCACCTCAACTGCCCTCTGTGTCTGTGTCCTCTTTTTAAGAGTTCACTGAGATTAGGGCTCACTCTCATGACTGCATTTAACCCTAATTACCACTTTCAAGAACCTGGCTCTGAATACAGTCTATTCTATGGTACTGGAAATTAATATTTCAGTATATGAATTTTCAGGGGATACAGTTTAGCCCATAACAATTATACAGAGGCTAGAATAGAGAAAGACATTGTGCTAAATTCCACAATGTGACTTACCATCTGTAGGCCAGTGAGGAGGGCTGTTACCTTTCATACCCTGAAATTTCATTCTTCAGAAATAAAAATACACATTCTTTAAATTTAGTATCTGCAAATATTCTGCATTCTGGAGTTATAGTAAAATGTCATATTAAAAACATAGCTTTTTAACATTTTAACATTTTTTGTTTTTATAGGTTTAACCTAAGATCTACCTAAGAACTAAGTAGTCACTGTGGACTCAAATAATGATATCCAATTACAAAGTTATTTGAGAAAATGTATCACCATAGCCATTGAGGAATTTTCCCATTTTATAAATAGCCAACACAGGTTCCCAAAGGTTTTATTCAGCTCCTAAGGTTACTGCATATCAGCCATAATAAATTCCAGGAGAAAAGTAATCTATTTAGGAAAAACATATATATATATATGTGTGTGTGTGTATGTATATTTAATCATAGGACTTTTTGTTCTTTTTCAATATAATAGTTTCCTACTTTATTTTATTTTATCTGAAACAAGGATGTTTAGATATTAGGTTAGGTTAGAAATTCCCAGAGGGGTGGAGAATATGATTTTCTCTCTATCTCATACATAATATAGACACTAAGTCATATATTTGGGGGAGGAAACAGGAGGCCTATTTTGCCTAATATAGTCATTATCTGATAGTGTGACATCTGTTAGTTAACTTAATTATTTGTTAATTTAGTCATAAGATTTTTTTTAAGTTAAATTCTTTTTGATAATTTAGGTAGTTAATGAGATTTAGTTAAGAAACTGTTCAAAACAATAATTCAGTTTCTATAAATATAAAATAGATTTCTTACCTGTTACTAACTTATTTTAAATTGAAAAATTATTTGGGCATTGAAGGAGATAGGAAGCTTATCTTCTTTTTTCAGACTAAAAGTAAAAAGGAAGAAAAATGTAGAGATTGAGTCTCCTTGTAAAGCCTTTAACAAATTTCTCAAGTTGATCTGCTTAAAAAAAAAAAACTGGGAATCACAGAACCAGATTTTAAGTGATCAGGTTCTTTAAGATCATCTCATTCAACACCATAGACCCTAAGAAAGGCAAAATGCTTTAAGCCCCACATTGAATAATTTAACTGAAATAGTTAAAACTTAAAAATAAATCTATTTTCTTTGTTATACTGATTTTTCACTTCTCTTGTTTATAGGCTACACAGGCTAGTTATTTTTTTCTCTAGAATAATATAAATTTTGTCACTTTGGTTAGTGAAAGCAGAAAAATTAACTTTGCAAACACACATCTTAATGCACCAACTTGTGGATGATGGCCTATCTCAAAATTATCTTCCCTTGCATCTGCTTCAGTTTTGACAAATTGACAAATGTAAAAACAAAAACCGAAATAAATCTCTGGCATTGCCTGAAGCAAAATAGTATTAATAACCTACAAATAAATTATTGTTTTAAAATGATTAGGCAGCCAGCAATGTGTGGGAGGTGTTTAAGAGATTTCGAGGGGGAAGGTAACCTTAGGGCAACCGCACGGCCTTCTGGTCCATACTGGGGCATGGTGGAAGCGTATGGGTGTTCTGATAATTATCAGGTCAGGACAACAGGTAGAAAATGGGGCTTTTCCTCTCAAGCTTGGACATGTGGCTGCTCTATTCTTTATGAAGATCAACCCAGCGGAGGTCAGTGGGACAGACTGGGCCAACCATGGATTGATGAATATGCCAGCAGAATAGAGGGGGGACCCATGCAGTGGCCCTTTTGTTGGCAACATGGCAAGGGCAGCCCACATCAAGGGGGACACCTAAGACCCAAGTCCCTTGCAACTCAGTGTATGGCATCCTAAGATCACCTGTCTGGACCACAGCTGCCCTTCTGTGAAATATGCACTATCCCATGGAGCTTCTTCCATTTCTATAGTCTATGGGATGAATGCATTTCCAAACACTAATAATATATTTTATAAGTAGAAATAAAACATACAAACCTTTTGACATAGTGAGACACACCACACTGGTACTTGGAGTTAGGGCACCCTGTCTTTTAGAGATTCTCTGCAGCTTCTCTTCCTGTGTGCCCTGGGAGGGAGAGGACTATGGAGCAGGAAGATCTGTGCTCCTAGAAATCCTGGAGAAAGCAGAAGCCGTGCCTAGTGGCTGAGAGGTCACTCATGGACAGAGTCCAGCGTATTCTCATGATAGGTAGGACAGAGTGTTAGAAACCAGGTTTTCCAACAAGACCAAATCGTTGGCCTTCCTGGTTAGACTTAAATTGTAAACTGGTTCTAATCACATTATCCCTAACTCCAGGTACTTTTGCCCCGAGATTTGTTTTTCTTTTTACATGTCTGAAGAAGTTATCATAAATTGAACTTCCAGACTTACAAATATTTCCAGAAACAGCCCCTACTTCCTGCTGGTAATCACAAGTTGTAGAGGTTTCTAACAGCGAGGCACCCTCAGAAGCAGTTCAAGGTAAGGATTGTTGGTGGTGATTAGAAGTTAACACCTGAGTCTGACTGAGCAAGTAGACATCACAATGCAATCCACTCTACATCCCCAGGTTGTCTGAAGCTGAAAACTTCTCAGAGCCAGTCAAAGCAAAGACTGAGCTGGGAGGTGGGCAGGGCTCTGCCCGGCTGCTGAGCCCTCCCCTGGGACTGACCATACACGAGGATTTGGCAGTTGAGACAACATGACCTTTCCAGGTCTGTCATCAACAGAGGCCACATCTGTGTTGGAAATTACTGACATGCTCCCGAGGACGGGATAATTTATTATTTTCCTTTTCTTCCAAATAAGCATAAATATGTGTGTGGAAGTGATCTAACCTCTTGCCTGCTTCCTGTTGAGACCTGAATTGGGCATTTTCCTTCAGATTTTTTTCCATTGCCTTTCTCAGTGTGGTATTAAATTGTGAAGATCTCTTCTGAGTCAAGTGTTTTGTTTATGCTGATCATTCTTGGTATGTAAGTAGAATAAGAAGAGCTCCTAACTTTTTAAAAATTGTGTTGTAAAGCTTTCCATATCTGGCCATGGATTTGTGATGGCCAATGATGGCTTTTCCCCAAAGCCCTCTCTTCATATTTAGCTTGGATTCACCCCTCCCCCAATTCAGCTGACACCATACACATAGCTACATATTTCCTACTGTATGAGGGCTGACAGTTAAGTTCGTGAACTTGCCACCATACACTCATGTTGGCTGCACTGTACAGGCAACTCAGTAAGGTTTCTTAACCTTGGTATGTCAGAGTCTCACAGCTGTGTTCATGTCAATGTGTGTCAATATCTTGCTGAGTGGCACTCATGATTGTTGTTGTGTGTTTTTGTGTGCCATCACGAGAATGTTAGAGCTTAAATTAGAGCAACCGATTCATAAATTTGTTAAACTTGGCAAGAGTGAAAGTGAAATCAGGAACAGGTTAGTCCAAATTTATGGGGATAATGCCATGAAGAAAATGGCAATATACAAATAGAGTGAACATTTTTCTGAGGTGAGAAAAAATGTCATTGATGAAGGGAGGTTAGGGAAGATAGCAATGAGTATAACTGACAGAAGCATTGCAAAAATTTGTGGAACTGTGCATCAGAATTCTCAGGCGACTGTGAGAAGCATAGCAGACCCAATAAACATCTACAGAGAAACAGTTAGGAAAATCTTGGCCATGATTGGCTCTTGGCTCTTATATCATGATAATGTACGGGTCAAACAGCACTGTGAGTTGTTAGCCAGTAAACAAATCACTGTATTGGAACACCCTCCCTGATCATCTGATGTGGCCCCCAGTGACTTTTTTCTTTACTTGAAGATAAAAGAAATATTGAAAGAAAGGCATTTTGATGACATTCAGGACATCCAGGATAATAGGATGACCCCTCTATGGCCTTTGGAAAAGGAGTTCCAAAATTGCTTTGAGGGGTGAACTAGGGGCTGGCATTGGTGCATAGCTTCCCAGTAGAAGGACTTCAGAGGTATCGGTGGTGACATTCAGCAATGAGGTATGTAGCACTTTTTCTAGGATGAGCTTGCCCACTTAATTGTCCCACCCTGAACTTAGAGACCGGGCACAGAGCCTAATACAAAGTGAACACTGAATAATTATTAGCCGTTAACATTATCATCTGAGTCTCAAGGAACAAATTGTTATTACAAGAATCATGTATGCATATAAATGCTTCCTAGAAAGCACAAATCATTTTTTTAAATAGCTTTACATTTTTTGATAGAGAAAAATAGCCACTCTCTATCAAAGAGAAACTGGGATTAGTTAGACAGTAAGGAAAACTCAAGCATTAAACTAAATGGAAGGACAAAGTATGAGAAAAGACAACTTTAAAATAACATTTTGCATAAATGAACAAATGTTAACACAGCCATTGGAAACACAGAATATAAGTGTGATGATATCTTATCAGTCAAAGCTGCAAATCCTTTTTCCTCAAGTGTCATAAATGTCAGATATCTTATACATTTGCAACCTACATATTCCCAGAATATTTTTGAAAACAAAGACCATTTTGTTGAATATTGTTCTATTCAACAAAATAGAACTCTAGTCTGTTTTGGTGTGTCATTTTATTTCTTTAAATTTTAAATACATATCAGTAATGAAAAACAACAATAACAATCTTTTTTTATTTTATCTGGAAAATAAGAAGAAAGTTATTAAGTGGGAGTATATTTCTGGTCTCTGTTTTTTCTAGATCTCTCCCATCACAAATATCATCAAGAAAGTTAATACACATATACCAATGAATAATTATCAATGAACCTATTTAATATTAAAAGTATAATACAAGAATTACAGATTTAAATATATTAATATGAATACCACAATTGCAAAATTTTATTTCCATCACTATTTTATCTGCCTTAGGTTTGTTTGATGAAAGCTGTTATATTAGTTATAATTCAGCTACCACTATATTTTTCTTTCTTTCTTTTTTGTTTTGTTTGTTTGTTTGATTGGTTTTTGAGACAGAGTCTTACTCTGTGCCCCTGGGTAGAGTGCTGTGGTGTCATAACTCACAGCAACCTCAAATTCTTGGACTTAATTGATCCTCTTGCCTCAGCCTCCCAAATAGCTGGGAATATGGGCAACCATCATAATTCCTGGCTAGTTTTTCTATTTTTTAAAATAGATCTTTGTCTATTTTCTTGCTCAGGCTGGTCTTAAACTCCTGAGCGCAAGGGATCACACCTCGGCCTTCCAGAGTGCTAGGATTACAGGTGTAAGCCATGATGCCCAGCCTATATTTTTCTGTATAATACTTATTAAAACTTAAATGAAATAATGAATTGTAATAGTGTTTGTTTAATACCTTTTTTCTCTTTTCCCAATTCTAAAAAGGGGCAGAGCTATGCTATTTATTTTGTATTTTCATTATTTAGCACAATTGTTGGTTTCTAGTAGGTATGGAACAAATCTCAAGTAAATGGTAAAGGAAAATATAGACACAGAAATGTTACATCTGCATTTTATCCTTTCCTATCTTGCCTAACAAAAGACAGACCCAAACTGATGCTTGGGCAAAGTGAAAAGAAATTGTAAAAGTACCTAAACTTAACAACTCCCAAGCCTGCATGAAATTATGATCCTCACAATTATTGACCGTGTTACTGAGAACAGTAGTTCACATGGTCAGATGCAAGAATGAAATAGGCCACCAGCTTTGTGCCCTTCCCTCCATAATTCCCTGTAAGTATTGGAACATTCTGTGTTAGATGGTATTCTGTTGTGATGGATCATAAAGCTGTGTCTGCTTGGGCTGCCATTACAAAAGGCCACAGAGTGGTTTAAACGATGGAAATGGCTTTTCTCCCAGTTCTGGAGGCTGGAAGTTCAAGGTTAAGGTGTCCTCAGAGCTGGTTTCTCCTGAGGCCTCTGCTCTTTGCTTGCAGATGGCCATTTTCTCCCTGCTTGTTCATATGGTCTTCCCTCTGGGTCTGCCTTGTCCTAAGCTGCTTTTTTTTCTTTTTTGAGTAAGAATACCAGTCATCGTGGATTATGGCTTAATCAACTCACTTACCTCTTTAGAAACTCGTATCTCCCCAAACAGTAGCATTCTGTGGTACTCTGGGGATTAAGACTTCAACATATGAATTAATTTGGGGTGGGGAGATAGGGGGATGCGAATCAGTCTGTAATGGTATTCCGTAAGAAAGTTTCTGTGACCAGGTTGGTTTGCAAAATGCTTGGTGATACTAAATTTAGCAAGTTCCTTTAAATATGTCACTGTGCATTTGGAATCTCCAAGAAAAGACTGCAGGATTCTGGTTTTGACAAAAATAAAAACAAAAGTAAAAATACCCTTCCCTACACATCCCAGCAGATTTTTGGGGAGCTCTCTCTGGGTAAACCCTCGCAATGGTCCAGCACTGTGTGAACAGCCCTGCATTTCAGAAGTGCTACTTGAGAGCGGCTGGGTGGCCTTTGCTTGAATAACTCCAGTGGTAAGGCCCTCTCTGATGAGCAGTTGGTGTCCAGAAATTGCAATTATCACGTCCAAAATACACTCTCAATCTGACACAGACTTTTTAGATATTTAATCATTCTCTATTAAATCACAACTTTACAGTTTTGCATTTTACCAACCAGTTGGTACCAATTTTTCCACTGACTTTCTGTTCCCACTTTGGAGGTGCTGTTGAAATCCTCCTCTGTAAGTGTTGGCATTTGACAACATTTCTTGCAGCTCACAATCTCGTTGTTTAAAAGGAATGAAGAAAGGATGTGATGCAGTGAGATGCCTCCTAAAGGCAAGGGAACATAAATTTACAACTTGGAATAGGATTTCAATGCAAAATAGCTGTCCAACCTCCATGGAAACAGAGTTCTTTATGGACTCATTATACAGGCAGACTTGCTAAGCTCTTTGGGACATTAGGGCCTTTAATAATGATGTTAGCAACTTTCCCTGAACTATTGCATATTTACAGCAGGTCCTTAGCAGAGTGGGGACCCTGTGAATTAATCCCTATTTAATGAGAAAGATTTGATGATGGCGAGAGTTGTCTGCTGCTGATGGGAAAACTCTGCCTTGATAGATTATTCTTGGAACATTAAAGTCAACTCAGTCAAGATACCTGACTATTTAGGATGGGACAATTTTGTGAGAGATTGAAATAAAATACAAGATTTATACTCAATTATTTTCATTACCTATAACATGTCCTGTATTTGCTTTTAGGGTTTTAAATTTTCACACTTCCTTGCTTTCATCAAGGCGTTAGTAACCTGCACTAAATCAAATGTCTAGATATGGAGTTTGTTAAGCTGAAGCGTGTTTTTAGTAGGGTGACAGCCAATGGCTGCGTTTGAGAAAAATTATTTTAGATTAATTTGTAATATATATTTTATTTTAAGCTAGAGGGGGCTATCTATGAAAATATGTTTACAGATGACAAGTGCTGCTGGATTCTTAGCAAGGAGATGCAAAGGATCTGTGTCTACCCCATTGCTAGTTAAAAGGTCTAATTAAAATATGTTAGGTATTTGGAAGGGTTTTAGAGCTCAAAATTAAATTATTAAAATAAAAACTATTATCATTCCCCTGTGCCTCATGTATCACTCTATCAGAACGTACTCAGAAATTAGCTGGTAGAAATAAGTGACCAACATAATTTGTTTTCTTTTTAATTCATCTACTACACTTAGACATACAAATGAAAAGTATTTAATCTCTTAGTTAACATTTGTTTAACTCTAAATTTGAAAAAGTGAGTATATGACAGTGAGTGGATGAAATAAAATCCATCAACAGAAAAATATGTTTTTTAATTATTTTTTATTAAATCATAACTTTGTACATTGATGCATTTATGGTGTTCAGGGTACTGCTTTGATATACAATGTGAAATGTTTACATTGAACTGAGTAACACATACATCACAACTGTACTCATTTCTTAATAGTTTTGAAATGTACCATTGCGTCATGCACATTAGGTGAGGCAGACTGGTGGCCCTTCTCATTCTGGAATGTGTTCTTGGACCCTGTGCACCTGTAAGGACCTTGCCTTTTTGAATATCAAAATTGGCTACCACAGTCAATTTGATAGCCAAATACTGATGTAAACATGTCAGTAAATCAGGATGATTTAATGGTAAAACTGTTGCATATGACAGGAACTGACTGTGAGTGATGTTCTAATTCCTTTCTGGCTACATTTTCCTTATCTGTGACATGGGGAGGCATCCAAGACCAATCCTCGGCTCTGTCCTCAGCTTCTTTGCCACTCTGCACTGGTACCCAAAATAAAAAAATAAAAATACATTTAGTTGTTTACACCTTTGCACCAAGATATTTGACATGTTTTAGAAACCACCTTTAAACTCAAAGCCAATTTAAAGATCTTGTAGTGGAGCTGTTTACTTTTATGGTGAAGGCAACAAAGTTGATACTCTATGTAGAATTTCACAGGGAAGAAATCACATTAAGGATTTTTTCAGAAAATAAAATATAACTCCTTAACAAATCAACTTCTGTTTGAAAGAACAAAGACATCTCTCCTGATTTCTGTGGAGGTTATTTTTGTCCCTTAAGCCTATGAGGCGTGCACGGCTGAGTGTGAGGAAATGATGAATTAGTTGGACTTGGACACTAGACCCCGGGATCAAGTCCCGATTATACTGTCAACTTTGGACAAATCACTTACTCTGACTGGACTTCAGTGTTTCTCATGGCAAAATGGATTGACAGTGTTGCAACTTTCAGAATGTGGTATGTTTTTATCAGATGGATGTGTCCCTATGAGAGGACAGATACTCTTCAAAAATAAATAATATGATGGAGACCTTCTTTCCGAAATGCTGATCCTTACTAACTTAAAAAATATTCCACATTTTTGCTTTTGTCTAGATCGCCATCCCTGACCAGCTGGGAAAATTTTCTAGCATAGGCATGGATGAGGAGACATATGAAAGTGAAGATGAAATAGGCGAAACATTTTAGAGATGGATTCAGAGACTGATTACCGGCAGAATCAACCTGTGATTTGGAGGCAAAGGGAAGAAAGAGTCTCTGTGACCCAGCTGCAGGGGGCTATACTTTCTTCAGAGCAATGTCATGCAACATAGAGTCACCTAGTGCTCAGGGACATAGAGCAAGTTCATGTGACAAGAGCTAGGGACATAGTGGCATCACTGTCATTGTCCATCTCCAGTACATGATGTGCACCTGTATCCTTCTATCTATAAAGTGATAGGATGCTTTTACCTGGACATTGTGTGGGGTGGGCATGCACACCTTTGTGTGTGTACACATGTGTGCATGAGCTTTCATACATACAGGTACGTGTGTATGTGTGTGTGCCTGTGTGATATTTCTGAGGATGTAAAATCACACAACACACTTTCTTTACTAGGGGAGAGTCCCAGGCACTACTGCCAAGGGCACAGGAGAATCTGTATTAGACAAAAGATAGCCTGTGGCTTTTCTCTCCTGTGTTGTCAAACCACTGAAGGAGGAAAGATCACTTTACACCATTTTTCATAGCTGTACAAAAATATTGTGTAATCTCTTATTATCTAGTCTGTCTTTCTGAGGAAGCCCATTTCTAAGCTTCTTGGAAAATTACTTTATGATTGAGATTTGCTATGAATTGTGAATACTAAGGTGACCAAATTAACTTAGAAAAAAAATCATGAAATAAGTTAAAAAAGCAAAGTTTATGAAAGTTAAAGTTTTAAAAAATATGGAAAAAGTAATAAAATAATATTAAATGTTTTCCTTATTCCTTAGCTCCCTATATCTAATTCCCCATCTGACACTGGTCACTAAATCAGTATGTGTGTAATAATTGTCACATAATAAAATTGGATGGAATTTAAATCTTTATATTGGCGTGGATTTGAATGTTCCGTCTTTTCTTATAGTACTGTATATATGTGTCAAATCCATCTGAACAGAAGCAGATGAAGCCCTTCCAGCAACGCCAATAAGCTAAGCAAGGTGAAACTTGCACAGTAGAATCCGAAAGGACACTGTCTATGGTGTTTCTTGGAAGTGAAATAATGGACCATAACTGTCTCAGAACTTTCATAGTGACCTACATATATGTATCATTTAAAGTTCCCATGGGGTAAAGTATAAAATTAGAAATGGTGAATAATGTATGAGTTTTTTATTTACCCATGCATCTAAAATTAGCCATTTTCCAAATCGTTTCATACATAATGGTTTCCAAGGTGAAGAGCAGTTAACCCAATGACCTACTAAATATGAGACTCCATTAGGCTCACCTCTGAGCAACGGCCACAATTGTTAGTCTGTCTGCTAGAAATGGGTATCATTAATGTCCATATAAAGTATCTTAATGTACTAAAACTTCCAAAAGACAATCCTCACGAAGCCCATCAGCTAAGAAGAGAGATGACCTACATAAAACATTGGCCAACTTTTTCTACCAAGCGCCAAGTAATCAATATGTTCTTCATCAGCAGCCCTTGGGTCTCTGTCGTCACAGCTGCTCCGCCAGCTGTCTTGTAGCGTGAAAGCAGGCAGAGACCAGAGGACAGACTCTAGGGCTGGAGTTGGCCTACAAGTCTTAGTTTGTTCAGAGCGGTCCTGGTGATAGGAGAATTATTTTGATTTCTAATTACACTGTTGCAACTAAAAGGCTTGTGGCTCCATAAGGTCCTGTAGCTGTATGAAAACTGAAAAATTGTAATCAGTCATCTGGATACTGTCAGCAAAGGCCAAACATCTGGATGTTTGGAGATCTAAACTAAAATTTGGAAAACACCTATTACGTTATCATTATGATTACTGCTAAGCATTTGTGTGCTTCATTCCAAGAGTGATGTCAACGTATTTAAAAAACTGGAGACGAAGTAAAATAATACCTTTTTTTCTTTTTGCTTTGAATCTGATATTTTAAAACAAAGGCTAATGGAGGACAAAAATGCTTCTAGTAAAAGACTATCTGTCTTTTGCTGTAAGATACCCTCTTAAAACCATCCTAATGAAAGCCACAAAACCCCTGGCAAGTTCACTATCATCCACTTTGCAAACTGAAGACTCTTTGTTAGGATATCTGAGCATCCCCGCGAGGACACACACCTGCAGCCACCACCCACGCACTTCACAGCCTGAGCCCCATCTGAGTCCTCATGCTGGAAAGAAAACCTTCCAAGAGAATTAGCCACTTCACAGTCAGGGATGGCACAGAGTGACATGGTCTGGGTTTGAGCTGTGGTCATTAATCTTCAGTGATAGAATGTGGAAACTGAGGTCCCCCCAGATGCCTTCCCTCCTCACATTGTATATCAAAGCAGTACCCTGAACCCCATAAATGCATCAATATGCAAAGTTATAATTTAATACAAAATAATTAAAATAAATAAATAAAAGACTGTAGAAACTGTGTCTTGCTGCAAAGCTCAGCCTGTGACTTCTCCGCTTTTTCAAAACCTCATTGGAAGGCAAGCCTGGCCGCCCATATTGAGTTGTAGAATAAAAATAGACCAGCCCTTTCAGCATCCAGGGGAAATAAAGATTAGGCTTGTTTTGTGTTCCTTGAAAATACTAGAACGCAGAGTCTTTGTTTGTTCACAGAATGAACACCAGCCTAGATCTGCAGGTTAAGTCCACTATCAAAGGGAGGAAGGGACCGAATGCAGAATCATGTGCTTAGCGGGTAAAATGATGTCGTTCTTGATGAGAGAGCCAGAGGCCAGGTGAGAACAGGGAGAGCCCCTTGCATTTAACATTAGAAGAGCCTTTACCATTATTGTATAGTGTAGGAAAGACCCTTGACTGCCCAGGGGTCCTGTTGGCATCCACATCACGCCTCATGGGGCGGCACTCGCTCCACATGCCACTGACTCCAGCTCTCCCTTACACGCACCTGTTCCCACTTGGCCTCCGGCTCCCTCACCAAGAACCACATCCTTTCACCCGCTAAGCACATGATTCTGGATTTGGTCCCTTCCTCTCTTTGACAGTGGACCATTGTTTATCTCCTGTCCCGTCTTCACTTTAACTAGTCTTTCCCTCTTTTAATTTTTAATTGTGGTAAAAAAAAAATATATGTATGTATGTAATTTACTATTTTTACCATATTTAAGTGCACAGTTCAGTGGTAATAAATACATTTACACATAGTATTTTCTTTTTCAGCCAAACGTCTTCCATCTTTCTTCCTTCTTCCCTGTAGGTCATTTTTTTACATTTCATATTTATATGTGAGTTATATCTCATATAAGTCCCAGAAGAGCCCAACCTTAATTCACTATAACGTGATGGCTCTGAAGTAAGCGTGGTCCAGAGAAGGCAGAATTCATTCCCGAGTCAGGTGGACGCAACATAGAATTCCGCCGGCCCCTGGCAGTGGTGGGATGCTGGGTGGTTTACTTGACCTCTCACAACCTCATCTCACGCTGCTGCAGAAACGAATCGTCCAGCGGGGGTGAGTGCATGTTGCACGTGTACCAGCTGGGTGGTTACCATTTTATTCTTTCTCTTATCCGAGCCTCACAGATGTGTGGAGAGAGTATTATCATCACTGGCATCCCTTTTTCACACACTTGGAAATCTAGGATGAAAGACTTTCTAGACTTTAAAAGATTAAGGAGATTCTAGAACCCTCACTCATACCACTAATTTCTGCCGCCTCTCAAAGGAGAAAGACAGCAGGACTGGCTTTACTGAGCTACTGGGGGGAGATGAACATGCCTGAGAATGGTCCCCGATTCCCCTGCAGCCTCACCATGCCTGGATTAGCTCATGTCTGGTTCCTCAGCCAGGCAGCGCTGCGAACTCCCAGTTAACTTCCATCTGGAAGTGGCCGTGGGGGCCTAACGTTTTAGACCGAGCCCCTTGTGCTGCCTCAGTAAAGACCATTCTACGTGGGGTTTGGGGTGGACCACAAGCAAAGGATGCCCTGTGCAGACCAGGCAGTAAGGGTGACAGGGCTGCTTTCTGAGGGCAACTCTGTTGCCCTTTTTTTTTTTTTGAGACAGAGTCTCCCTATGTCGCCCTCGGTAGAGTGCTGTGGTGTCACAGCAACCTCCAACTTTTAGGCTCTTACCTCAAGCTCCCGAGCAGCTGTAACTACAGGCGCCCGCCACAATGCCCAGCTATTTTTTGGTTGCAGTTGTCATTGCTGTTTAGCAGGCCTGGGCCAGGCTCGAACCAGCCAGCTTTGGTGTATGTGGCCGGCACCCTCACTCGCTGAGCTCTGGACGCTGAGCCTCCATTGCCCTCTCCTCCCTGAGAAATCCTGTAGGCCTTGGTTTAAGAAGCCTGGATATTTTTCCATTCCACGTTCTAGTTGTTTTTTAATTATCACACTTAGCAAAATAAAAGGTTCCCCCTTTCTTCTATTTAATATTTCTTTTTGATTTATTTTTCTTTTTATTTCAGATTAATATGAAGGCATAAATGATTCAATTACCTTGTTTGCATTTCTAAGGTAAAGTTCCAATTGTAGTTGAGCCCTTCACCCGGGGCGTGTGCTGTTCACCCTCACGTTGAGCCTGTCAGGTAAGAGCTCACCAGTCACCCTTCACCTCCTCCCCTCTCCTGTTTCCGCCCTCCTTCCTCCTCCTGCCACTTAGGTTTAATTGTGC
>NW_003852428.1:10344734-10360458 GCF_000181295.1 Otolemur garnettii | reverse complement strand
TGGAATACTATTCAGCCATGAAAAAGATGGAGACTTTGTATCTTTGGTATTTTCCTGGGTGTGGGTGAAGTCCATTCTTCTTAGTAACACATCACAAGAATGAAAAAGCAAGTATTTAAGGAACTTGCTACTAATATTTCATATTTCTAAATAGCATAAACATGCCAGCTGACGTTGCCTTTCTCTTGTAACTTGCTAAGATTTGTTTTGTCCTGTTAAACTACACTTACATGCTGCTCAGCATATGGGACACGCTGTTCTCATCCCCTAGATCTATGATCACTTATCTATTTCTCATGATAACCCTATTTGCCCCCATTTTACATATGAGGAAGTGGAGGCACATAGAGGTAGAGCAGGGGTTCTCAGACATCAGTATGCACCCAGAAGTCCCTTAGCAGGCTTGTTAAAATAGCTGGCTGGGCCCCACCACCAGTTTCTTATTTGGGAGGGTGTGGTGGAGTGGGGCCTGAGAATTTGCATTTTCAACCTGTTCCCTGGTGGTGCTGCTGATACTGCTGTTTCAGGAACTACCTAAGAGCCATTAAGACGGAGTTGCAGGCCCACACAGATAATCAGTGAAAGAGGCTGGATTCAAGCCCCAGGAATTAAGCATCAGAGGCCTTAGCGTTACCTATGGTAATAAGTAATAAGTGTGCAGGGTGGTGCAGGTCTGATCTGCCTTCACAAGAAGAACGCTGTCTCTGTATAAACCACGTGCTGTTTTTCTGCATAAGTCATTGTGCATGTCTGTGTGGGTGTCTGTGTCTATGTGTGGATGAATAGACACATGTAGGTAACAACCACTCCACTGAGGTTGATGCGGGTCCACAGGGGATATCCATTAATAAATTATTTGATCATTCTTATACTTAATTTAACAATTATAATCATGGGTTTGTTTTAATAACAGATCTCTGAGCTCCTCACAGTCATTACAACCCGTCATTTGGAAATAATGGGCTTGCATTTCAAAAAACATATGTAATCACATACTTACTTTCTAGAAAGAAGTCAGATCCTCTACAGTGTGACATAATGACAAGTATAATTAATGCATTAGATTTGTAGGTTCTTAGTCGTCAAGTCCCACCTTTTACCAGTTGCATAAATCTGAGATCTGGGAATGTGCAAGTAGCCGTTGCCTCCCAGGTCATGCGACTCAGCTGTGGCTCTGCAGCTTCGAAGGTCTTTCCCACAGTTACTCCAAATCTGCTGTCTTGTGAGTCCCGTCCATCCTGAACTGTGCCCCCAGTGATGAAAAATCAAGCCCTGTCAATGTCTCCTGAGACTGTCCCAAGTGTTCAAAGACGTCACCCTGGGGATTCTGGTCCTACGGCTGTGACGGCCCTCTGTCTTCAGGGATGCCTTGCAGTCCAGTGACCATCGTCCTGCCTCCTCTTCCACCTGCTTGAACACGCTCCACTAGGCATATGTCCTCTTGCAGATGTAGTGTCTTAAAGGGAGTGAAACGTTCCAGAAAATATGCAGAAAGGAGAATCCTAGCCTTTGATCTGGAAGTGAGTGCTGAGATGAAAGGTAAACGCTTTCTTGGCAGGTGCCCAAAGGCATTTTGAAAATGTGCTGTTCCCCAACAACTGTGGCTCATTTTCTCAAATGCTGGCCCGGTATTTGAAGTCAAAGTTTTCATTTGTTTGTTTTGCTTGTGATTGTTGCGCCCTCTGCTGTTCTCCGATGTTCTTAACATGTGCCTTTTCCAAGAAAATTCCAAATTAAAAATTTCATGGGGGGGGGGAGTTAAAAGGTTTTCTGTATGGCTGGCACTACGGTCGTTACTAAAAAGTTAAGCACAATCCAAAGGATCATATGCATCTATTTGATGTAAACCAATAGTAATTTTCTTCCTCATGGCAGACAAGCTCTGTTAGCCTCCTCTATACAAGCGTTGCTTAACCTGAATAATTCAGCTCACCCACCAACTGATGGTGGAAACACAAGACAGTTTTAACATTAGATCTTTGGAATTGATGTAGCATAACACTTTCAGGGTCCCTTTCAGTAGTTTTCTAAAGCTGTTTCCTGAGTCATAAACTTTCATAGCTTGAAGATTCTTTTACAATTGCCAAGCCAATCTTTTCACAAATTTGAAACCAAAGTTCTGAGAAGTCAGAAGAGTTTCCAGAAGGCATAAGGCAGTGTCAGAGCCAGTCCGCGTGTTTCAGATGTGAACTTAATTCATTGTGATATGTTTTTATTTTAGTAAATCAAATATATTAATTTTGGAACATGAGATATTATAAACTTTCTTGGGTTTTTTATTTTGAGCCAAAACAAATAATAAACATTTAGTTAAAATTTTGCACTAATTTAATTATTTTGGCCTTTATTTAATAAAATCCATAAGCTATCACGGATGCCTTGAAAGTCCATGTTTCAGTGTTTGTTTTCTTATGTTTTCTTGTTATGTTTGCTGATGTTGCTTCTGGTAGAAGTAAATGTACTAACAGAACTGTTAGATTCGTTCTTATTCCTATGTGATTGCTAAAAACCAAACACAGTTTGGAATTTGTCCATGAATGTTAATTATCTGAATTTGGTTCATTAAATCATCTTTATGTGTTTAAAAAATGTGCTTTATATAGAATATAAGATCTCAATGCAATAAAACACCACATATATTGTTGTAAAATATCAAACAGATCCTACAACTCACGACCAAACAGCTTTGCCATCTACTCATTTAGACTTTATAGAGGTTTTCACTGGCTTCTAGCCAACAGAGAGAACACATGTGCCTTTAAATAAAGCAGAACTGTCCTATTTGTATCTGAAGAAGGAATTATTTCAATGTATGGTGTAAAATATAAAGCTATGGAAATTTTGTTTCTTCATTTCTGAATCCGTATGTATTCTGGTTAGTGCGAAGCGTTATCGTCTGGATTCTATCCCGATTCACATATTTTCTAAACTATTAAAGATCGGAATTATAAGGAGATTAAAGTAATTCCATCTAACAACTCAACTTATAGAATTGGAACTCGTTAGAGAAATTATTATCTTCAGTAGTCTCTTTTTAGAGATGTAAAAAACGGAGAAACTCCGCAGTTTGATAATTTTCCCAAGATAGAAACAAAACCAAAAACAGACTGGGTTTCCATTGATTCCCGGCTGATGCCCATGCTCCAGGCCTGAAGTACATCGGCTCAGCTTCCTTAGGGGACTTTTTGTGAACTTAAAATGGTTAGAGATGAGCTGGAAGCTTGAGGATATGGTCAATATTTTTTTCTCTAGTTAGCAGGCACCAGGCCTAGAATAAAACTTCTTTGGGCGGCAAAATCAAATATATTAATGCCAACATTTTTGTGAAAGTTTTGAGATGTCTGACCAACATCAGGACCAGTCCTTTGCAAAGTATTTTCGTTCCTGAGTTCTAGCCTTAACATCGTTGAAAATACCAGAGAGAGTTCAGCACTTGAAAATATTTTAAAGACCCCTCATCTCATACTAAATGTCTAAAGTTGATAAACTCTTAGAGAAGGTAGATTAGCTTTTCAAACCTTAGTGTGTTGAGAAAATAGTGTCTATAGGGTATGAAAGTTAGTCTTTGGAATACAGGGCAAAGAAAGATACAACATCTTCTGTGACCTCTTTGCTCTATGTGACGTGCACTGGGACCTGCCTAATCATGTGCCTAGGCAGTTTGTAGTATTAAGAAAAGATATTAAAAGGCAAAGAGTTTGGAAATCACAGACTAAAACTTGTTTATTCTAGTAATCCGTTGACATTGCAAAGAGCTAGACATGCTTCTGGGACCCAACCCTGTGGTCCTCATTTCTTATAGAAGGAATGTGCTCAAGAATGAGGGTCAGGCTGCTTAAAGTGCTATGTTCAGCTTCCTGCCTCCTTCTCAGGTTCTCACTCATGATGGTTTAGTCTGGCCGTTGTCTCCTCCACACGCACTTTCTTGAGCTGGGTGGCTGGCTCTGCACTGTTCCCCTTACAACCTGTGCCCATCTCCACCCTCAGCATCAGTATGCTACATTTCCATCGTCCCTTTCTGGGCCTTTTTAATCTCTGTCTTTCCTGTCTTTGGATATCCTAGATCTGACCCATGCAAGGTGCATAATCAATATGATTGTATTAAAACAGACATCTTCCATTGACAATTGTTTGTGCTCATTTAAACAGCTTCTAGCAACCAAATAGCAGGGCCTATAACAGAATAGCTAAGCCTGGGTCATTTATAATAAACATTAATTCATAATGATTGGAAAGTTCTGGAGGCTGGGAAGTTCAATATGAAGGTGCCAGTGTCTGGTTAGGGCCTGACTGCTGTCTCATTATATGAAGGAAGGTGAACAGGAGTGAGGGGAAATGATAAGAGGATTAATTCATTCCTGAAGGCAGAGCCCTCACAGCCCAATTACCATACAAAGGGCCTACCTCTTAATACAGTCACAACTACCAAATTTTAACAGGAGTTTTGGAATGGACAAGCATGCAAACCGTAGCTTCTACTAAGAGGCATGCAGTGTAGCGAGTTTATCTTGGAAGGCTCACCCTGGATTTAATTGCTCAAAATTTAATACTGAATGAGGGCAATTGGTAACACCTGTGTGACTATTTTCCAAACTAAAATTATACAACTACACTCCCTGCCAAAGATTGTTAAGGACCTTGATCAAGCATTTGTCCTTGTGTTCAAGCAGCTCAGAACTGTGTTCTGAGGAAAACCTTGGCCCTGCTCACCTTTACAAGAGAGGCAACCATCCGAGCTTGAGGCATCCACGTGTGAGATAGTTAGTTTCATAAGACGATGTTTACTTTGTGTTTCCATTTCCCATGGCACCTAAAAAGTGAGAATTCCCCTTCATGAGGTTACTGCAAGAGTGAGAAACACACAAAACATTTTAATTTCCTCATGTAATCAGTTTGGAGGTATTGTCCCTGGCCATTATCAGTCCATGTATGATTGAGTTAGAATTGCCAGATTTAATAAACAAAAATATGGAATACTCAGTGAAATTTGATTTTCAGGAAAACAAAACACAATGTTTTTAAAATTTCAGATTAATATATGGGTACAAATGATTACATTACATTGTTTTCCTTTGTTAGGTAAAAATCTAAGTTGTAGTTGAGCCCTTTACCCAGGAGGTGTGCCATATACCCCTACATTATACCCCTCAAGTGAGAGCTTACCAAACCCCCTCCCCAACCCATGCCTCTTCCCCCTCGTCACCCTCCTACTCCCCCCACTTAAATTTAATTGTGTTTTATTTCTTGTATGGGTGTTTAGTAGTTTTATATTAGTACTGAGTATGTTAGATTCTTGTTTTCTATTCTTATGATACTTTACTTAGGAGGATGTTCTCCAAATCCATTCAGATGGATTCAGCCAGAAACAAAATCTTTCTTTCTTTCTGGCTGAATAGTTTTCCATGCTGTACACATAACATAGTTTATTCATCCATTTGAGAATTGATGGGTACTTGGGTTGTTTGCACATCTTAGTGATTGTGAAGTGAACTGAGCTGCAGTAAACATGCTAGTGCAAATGTCCTTATGATAAAATATTTTTTTCTTCCAGGTAAATGTCTAGTAATAGGATTGTGGGATAAAATGGAAGATCTACCTTTAGAACTTTGAGGATTCTCCACACTTCTTTCCAAAGGGCGGTATTAGTTTGCAATCCCACAGACAGTATAAAAAGTGTTCCCTTCTCTTCATACCCACACCAGCATCTGCATCTTTGGGACATTGTGATGTTGGCTATTCTCACTGGGGTTAGGTGATATCTCCAGGGGGTTTTGATTTGCATTTCTCTGATGATTAAGGATGATGACCATGTTTTCGTGTATTTAGTGACCATTTATCTGTCTTCTTGGGAGAAGGCTCTGTTCATATCTCTTGCCCAATGATAAATGGAGTTGTTTGCTCTTTTCTTGTTGATTAGTTTGAGTTCTCTGTAGATTCTGGTTGTTAGGCTTTTGTCAGATTCTAACATGTAAATATCTTTTCCCATTCTAAAGACTATCCATTTGCTTTAGTTGTTGTGCCCTTAGTTGTGCAGAAGCTTTTCAGCTTGATCACATCCCATTTATTTGTTTTGGGTATTGCTAGAATTGCCAGTTGGCATCTTCTCCTTAAAATCTTTTCCCAGACCAATATCATCAAAAGATTTTCTGCATTTTCTTCTAGAGTTTTTAACATTTCATGTCTCAGATTTAAATTTTTTATCCATTGTGAATCAATTTGTATAAGTGGTAAGAGGCTTCAGATTTAATCCTCATCAAAGCACCAACGTCATACTTTGAAGAACTTGAAAAACCAGTTCTTTGTTTCATATGGAATCAGAACAAAATCTGAATAGCCAACACAATTCTAAGAAATGAAAAAAATCTGGAGGCAGATTTTTTTGGCACATTAACCAGACTTCAGGTTATATTACAAGTCAATAGTGATCAAAACAGCATGGTACTGGCACAAAAATAGAGATGTAGACTCTACAGAATAGAATAGAGATTCTAGAGATGAACCCAGCTGCATGTCACCACTTGGTCTTTAATAAAACAGAACATAACTTTTTAAATATAAATACATCCAGTGCAATATTCAGGACATACTTAGGCTAAAAAGTAATTTATTGTATGAAATTAAGATTAATGTGGGTGTCCTGTATTTAATCTGGCACCCTTCGGTGGAGTGAATGAATAAACCTTAGTTGAAGATTAAAAATGTAGCTTTATTGGCTTATTTTTATCAGTTGAACAAATATATCTACCCACCCCCCCAATCAGGAGCCTTCTCTGATTAATCAAACACCCCCTGAACTGGCTCCTTGATTGCACTGTAGGCTCAGGTAACGATGGGGGATGCACCTAAAAGTGAATCAGAAACTCTAGGTGAACCAACGATTGAAAGTTCTGGGATCCAGCAGACCTTCGGCGCCAGGGAAGGACTTTCAGGTTTTGTCTCTCCCTCATCTGCCATTGTGTGTTGGAAAGGCCCAAAAGAATTTGGTGGAAATATCAGGGTTGATATCTAGAACATAGCCATAATTCATACATAAGGTTAATCACATCATTTGCCAACCTTCTCAGAAACAACTTAAGAGGATCTGAGAAAGAGATTGAAGACCAGGCAAGAAATGTTACAGCAGACCTGCTCATATAAGGTTTTCTGCCTACTTAAATACCTTTTGATTCTTGAAAAGCTACCTAGCCTTTATTATTAGCATTTACAGTTAAATAGTAGGAGTGAAGCACAAGAAAAGAACCCTGGCAGTACTGAGCCCTTAATTTGAATGGTTGAAGGATTCATGACCCCCTAACGTGCAAGTCACTGACCTAGATGATTAGGTTGTTCACGTAGCCTGCTTTTTAAGTCACACTAATCACCTCCTTAATATGTAGTAACAATGAATTTTCATATCTTTATTTAATAGTGACCCTAATTTAACCATTTAAGCTGCAGAGTCATCTTAAGCTTTCCTTTTTATCCTTGGGATCTGTGGTAATTATCTTTGATTTTTTTTAATGTAGCTCATTGGTTACAACTTCCTTTGTTTTTGCTTGTATTTAATGTTACTTTGGTTTGCCAAACCATTAGTCCATGGCAATTTATAACTGTAAAAATTACTAAAAGTTATAAAATTTTTAAAAGGCAGCTTCTTACAATAATGGAAAGCACAGCTGCTGTTCCTCCATGTTCCAACACCATCTCGAGAAATAAATAAATGGTTAAATATGAAACAGATTTTTATTTCCATTCCTACGTTTGTTTTTTCTAATGTTGAGAGTCACCCAAGTAACATATGGCAATGATTTAAGATTCAAAATCATATGCAATTATTTTCATCTTAATAACAGGGGCTCTCTTTGCTTTAAAATTCACCAATTGGTATATGAGTTTCCCTGTCTTCACTCAGTTTGTATTTTGCTAGCAGTTTTCCTGAAAGAAAGATTATTAATTGTTGTTCTGCAGTAAGATCATAACTTTGAAACTTTGAACATCAAGATTTGCTTTGGATACATTACAGTTTTATTAGCAAAATAATAGTATGTGTCACTTGGGTATTTCCTTTGCAAAAAATCTGAAAAGCGATCACCCTCAGCTTCTCTGTTGTCCGTCAGCATAACGTGATTGTTTTGGTAATTCAAAATAAAACTGAATTTTGAATCATTTTCATCTTAAGATATACCCAGAGAATTGCATGCTGTGATGACAAGTGAACAAAAGTGGCCACATTTAGCACATTTCTTGGATCTAGGGAACGGGCTGGGTGTTGAGCCTGGCTGTTCTCCCATCTCACCATCTCTTTCTCCCTTTAGGCAACGTTGTTAGAGACCTAAACTGGCCCCTGTTTAAAACTCTGCACAGTTTTTTTTTTTTTTTTTTTTTTTTTGAGACAGAGCCTCAAGTTGTTGCCCTGGGTAGAGTGCCCTGGCATTACAGCTCACAGCAACCTCCAACTCCTGGGCTTAAGCGATTCTCCTGCCTTAGCCTCCCAAGCAGCAGGGACCACAGGCGCCCATCACAATGCCCAGCCATTTTTTGGTTGTAGCTGTCATTGCTGTTTGGCAGGCCTGTGCCAGATTCGAACCTGCCAGCTCTGGTGTATGTGGCCGATGCCCTAGCCGCTTGAGCTACAGGCGCCATGCCTAAAACTCTGCACAGTTATTTGAGGTATATCCTGAAGCCCATGAGGTGGACCCTTCAGGGACCCTTCTCCCTCACAGCCTAGATCCTCCCAAGGTCCTGGGATAGACCTAGAATGTAGCTATAGGTTTTTGAAAACATTTTGCAAAAGTAAAATGTTTTGCTACCATTATGTAAGGTTGTGGTCCCTTTCCAACACTGAAGAGAACCCTCAAATTGTACAAACCTGAGGCTCTGCCAAACTGATGTTCACCACCGTTCCCAAGGAATAGCTTATTGTTTTAATTACACATCCTAAATTATTAGGTTGAACATTTTCTGAATTAGGTTTATTAGTCCCAGATTGGCCTCAGGGCCAGGTTGGGTCTCTTTCAACTTTGTCCTAAGGGAGGTAGAGACAGTAGGGTGGGATGAGAGGAGAGCACCCAGGCTCAACACCCAGCCTGTTTGCAGAGCCCTCCACTGCCCACCCCGGAGAAGATGCCCTCTTATCTCTCCCTTCTCTTACCTTTTACTCTTGGGGTCTGCTTTTCTATACCTGTGACCCCTGGAGAGAGCCAAGCATGGAGCCTTCAGTCCCGGCATCTGATTCTTTCTCTGAACCTTAGGACAAAATGCAAAATCCCATGGCAAGCTTATCATACATTCCTTTAGTGACAATACTGTGATTATGGTGTTAGCTGGAATCAATCAGGCTGATGCTGTCAGTGTGCCCTGGGAGTCTGATGGTCTTCTTGAAGTATAACCTCGCCCCTTCCCTGATGGAGTAACTAACCTGTGACACAGAATTTGCCAGTTGTTCTTGTCTCAGCAGCAGGTAAATGAGAAGAGGCAGGAAAAGGGAAAGGTGGGCACCTGCCAGGCCTCACCACATGCCAGTTCCCGCAGGGTGTACACGACACAGCCTCACTCACCTGACACTTCTGACAATATTAAGTGGTATTCTCCCAGTTCAGGGAGGACCTAGAATAGGAGGAAAACCCAGGGCACACAACCAGGGAGCCTGCCCAGTGGTCCCCCAAGTGTGAATCAAGGAACAACTAGACTCGCAGGATGTCAGAAAAGTGGCATCCGTGTTTTAATGGATTTCTGTGTCCATTTTTGTGGGGGAAGACCACGCCGTGCTCCCGCTAAGTAGGCAAGTCTTACAGAAGTTTCATTGGTCCATGTGCAGGGTGAATGGAAAAGTCTGTCTGTCACAGACTGAGTCTATGGGAATCACGCTGGGAACCACTGTCACGGCCACCAGCCCAGCTGCTCTCCCAGAGCATACAGCGAAAGCTCCCCTTTCAGAAAGTGACATAAATTTTGGTGGGATAGTGCAGGGTAGGGAAGGGGCAGGATGTGAGAGAGAGACACAAGTGGCATCTTTTCATTAGGGATGAAGATAACAGACTCCTGTCTGTACTCCAGGCAGCCCCAGGTTGTGACTTGCCCCTGGGTAAAACTCTGCCACACACGGTTAAGGCCCAATGCCCATGGACTTTCCTCAGACCTTCTACTCTCCTCTCTACCCCAAACCCCGGCCTTCAGGGTGAGAAAGCAGCTGTTCATCTTCACTACTTCCCTCCTGACTCTAGAATTAATAGTGTACTTTCTTTACTCTAAATATGTTTAGGAACCTATACATCTTTTTCTTTCTGGAAAGTCCCAGGCCTTTCTAATGAATTTAAATTGCTCTGGCTTTAAAGACTGCTGTCTCTGCTAAGAATTTTGAAAGCCTATTTTGAAACACCCCCACTATCCCACTCCATCCCTGAGGGCAGGACCAGGGGGTCTGGGATGCTGCCTGTATTCCTTCTGTAGTGGAGAAAAAGAAAGCAGAAGCAGGTAATCCCTGAGAATAGAGGATTCATAGCATCATGAAATATCATTTTATTATATCTATTTAAAGCTTGTTTGTTGTTTGTACAATGCCTAGAAATCATGCTTAATCGCGAATGAATCAAATATGAAAGTCATTTGTTCTTTAATTAATTTGTCCCACTTCCTTATCAAGTTATATATTCAAAAGAAACAAAATTTTGAATGATTCTCAGAAGTATGATTGAAAAATCTTGGTTCCATGTCAGGTCAATTGAACCTTCTTACTACGGGGAATTTGGATTAATCATCTTGAGAACTAAAACTCCCTATTTAATTAGGGATTTTTGCAAATATCAATAGAAAAAGAACAGTGAGTACAGACACTTGGGGGACACAACCCTGTGAGTTTGCAGAAAGTTTATCCAAATGCAGAGAGGAACCAAGACTATTAGAGACCTCAGAGGCCTTCGTCCTTTACGTGAGTATGATGGAGACAGAAATTCAAAGGGAGTCTCTGCTTTAGTCTATTCAAGCCGCTGTAACAAAATGTTTATTATACCCTGTGTGGCTTACCAAAACCCAGAAATTTATCTATTATGGTTTTAGAAGCAGGGAAGGCCTAGATCAAGATCCTAGCAGGACTTAACTCTCTCTTGATAGATGGTTGCTGGACTCTCTGGGGTCTCTTTTATAAGGGCATTGATCTCATGCTTGAGATCAAAGCCATCATCACTGGTCACCTACTGTAGGCCCCACCTCCTAAGTCCATCACCTTAGGAGTTAGGTTTCAACCTACAAATTCTAAGGGGTCACAGACATTATAGCAGTCCCTCGGGGTCATCCATCCTTTTTTGTGGCCATACACCAGAGTCAGCATCTTTCTTCTTGATTTAATCTCAGCAAACATGGATCAAGGTTCTTTGTTCCAAAGCAGTGCTCACACAAGACAAATTTCCCAGTTTTCCCCTTGGCCTTGTCACCAGCAACATTAGACCAGACTTTGTTACTTGTCCCTGTGATTCCCAGAGACAAGGCCTTTCTGTGTAGGCCTTTCTCTGCTGTTTGAGAGGAAATACGTGGACATTCTAAGAATTCCATGAGGATACTGCCTACTTTGACAAAAAATAATCATTTTCATCTGAAATGCATGTTTAAGTAATACAGTTTTATGGGGAAGATCTGGTTTCTACTCTTAGAATATAACGGTCATGCCCTTTGCTTGAGGAAGATTCCAAGTGCCATTTTTGCCATCTGGACAAGTTTGTAAATTACAAAACTTGGAAATAAGGCAAAGAGATGGTACATATCATTTCATTGTGATACAGCAACATTGGTCAACCCACCCATGGACTACATACTTATTTATGGAACATAACTTTGTTTGACTTACTAAATATTATTAACTAACTGCCTGTGTTCAGCCAAGGGAGGTGCCTCACATCTATAGTCTTAGCACTTCGGGAGGCCAAGGGAGAACAATTGCTTGAGGCTAGGAATTTGAGATCGGCCGGAGCAACTGTCTCTCAAAAAAATAGAAAAAATTAGGCGAGGTGACACAGACCTGTAGTCTCAGCTACTCTGGAGCCTAAAGCAGAAGATCACTTGAGCCCAGGAGTCTCAGACTGCAGTGAGCTACCACAACACCACCATTTTTTTTTTTGGTTTGGATATAGAGATTTGCTGTATCCAAACAAAAGAAAATAAAAAATCCTATATTCTATGCTGTGGTGTTACATGTTAGCATGTAGAATTTTGTCCAGTAGAGTCTCTGTCCACAATAAATGATATTCTTTCTCTAGGTCATTGCCTATTTTTGCATCTGTCCCAGAAAGCCTGTTCCAAAATGTTTGCTCCATTAGCTGTGAGTTCTTCTCATTCACTTTTGAATCAGCATATCTATCCAACTATCTTTTGAATAGCATATCTATTTTTACACTTATTCATTCTATACTTATATGAGAGTCAAGTTTTTATAGTTTTGAAAATTATATTTGGCATGGGTACTTTTAGTTTTTTTTTTTTTAAATGGGATCTTTGTCTTCTATGAAATACATGTACATAAAACACACATACAAAAAAGAAATATTCTTTCTCTGAACCTGATGGAGAGAAAGCTCTCCAGACAATCTTAAATGCTCATCTCTCTGGTTATAAATCTTACGGCTTTAACTGGCTTCTCTTTCAAGAAGTTCAGATCACAGCTCTGCCACTTAGAAGCTGTGTGAACCTGGCAGGGCTCTTAATCCTTCCGGGCTCTCCTTTCCCCTCCCTATACTGTGTGTGCTTTGCAGCCGTGAAGCTGAAAAAAACGGACTTCTGGGAATATGCAGATTACAGACGTAAGATTTATGTCTTGCAATGGTAGCGTTAGAGATCTAAGTAGGCAACCAAAAAAGTAGCTAATTCATTGGTTGCTGATTTACTTATTCCTTAATTGCAGAAGCTATACGTTCATCACATTTCAATAAGAAATATTCCCGAGTAATGAGCAGGGCTGCTATTATAAACTACACAGTTCTGTATTTCAATGGTCACTTTTGCCTAGTCATCAAGTTATAACTTACTGGGGATATACACCATTAGCTTCTTTCTGATGTAAATAATGGGTGATTTATGAATCATTGCTCTGACCTTTTAGTAAATATTCTGATGAATGCTATAATTTTTAAGGAACTTGGCACTAATAACCACGCATGTCTATTACCAGCTGGATTTGCACTGCAGAAAGAAATGAAATGGCCTGCCCCTCTATTTCTTTGGGCATTTTTCTACTGTATAGTGCCAGCGATAAGTGTAAGAAGAAATTGAAGGAAGAAAGTCTCACAATAGTGAGGCTTTAGTTGCAGAAACTAAATCTTATTTAGAATTATGATGCATTATTCTGCTATTGTATTATGCAATAGAATTTTTAGAACCAATATCTGAACATAAGCATTAGAATCCTTCATGGGAAGGGCAGAGAAGGCATAGTGATATTTTTTGGAATGTCTGTGAAGCTTTTTACTTTACATATCCTTCTCACAGCAACCTGGGTGATATTATTTTAAAATGTGAGAAATAGGAGACCAAAGAATATGAGTTTCTGAGAGTCGCACAGCCTCACACATGGTGTGGATAAAACATTGGTCTCTTCATTGGACTTGGGAGTGTCCAACTCCAAAGCCGGACATCTCCAGTTATAACACAAGGAAATAGCACTGGACAGAGAAATTTCAAATTGCAATGGAATCTTGTACATTTCTGTCATGAGACCAATTGTTATCATGTCCTCTTGGTTTGCATGAGAAGTGTTGTCATTTTTGTTAGAACTTTCCTTTCTTTCTTTGACATTGTAGTGCTTTGGATTTCCCAAGTAACTAAGAAGAAAAATCTTTCTTGGGGCACCCTGAATAATTTTGTGACCTGTGTGCTGCTAAAGAACCCTGGGTGGGATTTTAGGCATGAAGTATCTCCAGTCTGGCACGAATTAGTTTTCACTAATATGTATGTTAGTTTTAAGAACCCTGTCCTCTCCCCAGTAACATTTACACATTTTTTTCATCATCCAAAGACAGTCTTGCTGGACACTGTCCTAGGCTTTGAAGACATTATGGTAATCAAACTGCAGGTGGTCCTTGCCTTTTATGGTTCTTTTATCCTACTATTGGACGATAGTCTATCAAGTTCCTTCATTCATTCCTTTATTCATCCATCAAATATTTATTGCACACTCACTATGTGTTAGAAATCGCTTTAAAAGCCTTCAGATACATCAGTGAGCAGAATAAAGATTGCTGATTTCTTGGATCCTGCATTCTAGCCAGAAATAGATGTGAAGGATGTGAAAAAATTATATATTACTTTAGAAGTTGATAAGCGGTATACAGCTCACAAAGTGAAAGCGAAACTGGATCGTGTTAGGAGAGACTCACGGGGAAGATCGCAGGGCAGGGACATGAGATGCACTAGGTAAGGCCCATTGGGGAAGTGACGTTTGAGCAGAGGTCCAGCTGAGCATGAGGCAAGGCCATGAGCCATGTGGATGTTTGTGATAAGAACATTCCAGATAAAAGGCAATGCCACGATTCTCAGTGGGCACATGCTTGTGTGAGGAGGAGCTCACTAGGGTAAGAGACAAAAGAAGTCCTGTAGCAAGAACCCAGTTATGGCTCTTGAGAGCTGTGAAGGATTAAGAACTCTGCCAGGTTCACACAGCTATTAAGTGGTAGAGCTGTGATTTGAAATTCTTGAAAGAGAAGCCAGTTAAATCCGTAAGATTTATCATCAGAGAGATGTGCATTTATGATTGTCTGGAGAACTTCCTTTCCATCAGATTTTGTGCTTTATGATTGTGTATTTCATAGAAGACCAAGATCCAATTAAGCTACCTTCACCAAAGTATCATTTCCAAAAATATAAAAACTTGGCTTTTATATAAGTGTAGGACGAACCAGCATAAAAGCACTCTAACTCTTTAGTAAGAGTATGAGAAGCTAGAACAGGAGCCCCGGTATGCCCCATTCAGTCTGGGGATCTCTGCAAGGTTGAGAGCAGAGGGTGAAGTGAGCTGGCCTGTCTGTGTTAGTTTCAGCCTTCTGTCAACCAAATGCCACCGCCATGCATATCACACTGTGATGGTAACTTAGGGAAGAACCCTCTCAGGAGAAATGGGATCTATGAACTGTCAACTGTGTCTTTACCTTTTCTCCAGGCATGACCCCTCTTGCAAGCTCTTGGCATCTCTGCTACTTCCCTTAGAAGAAAGCACTCAAGCATCCAGACTCAGCTGGTTCATATCCCTCCCTTGTGTCCAGCAGACACATATCCAGAATTAGATTACAATTACATAGCCTATGGCTGAAACACTATGTCACATTGATCTATGACGGCAAGAACTCCAGTGCTTTAGTGACAAGTCTACTGCACTTGACCAATTCAGACCGAAGCTGACATCACATTCAAATGTGAAAAGTCAACATAAGTCAAAATGCTGTAAATGAGTTTTGCTAGTGAAGTTAGATAGTTGCTTTGTATTAAAAATTAAAAGTGAATCCTAATCCTTTCATAAAATAGGTAAACACTTTTAATTTACCTTTAACTATGTAGGTGAGATTAAATTAAGTATGACACCTATTCTTTTAAAATTCACAGAAGAGGCTCGGCACCTATAGCTCAACGGGCTAAGGCGCCAGCCACGTACACCTAAGGTGGTGGGTTCGAATCCCCAGCCCGGACCCACCAAACAACAATGACGGCTGCAACCAAAAAATAGCCGGGCATTGTGGCGGGCACCTGTGGTCCCAGCTACTTGGGAGGC
>NW_003852428.1:10339801-10344621 GCF_000181295.1 Otolemur garnettii | reverse complement strand
AAAAAAAAAAAAAAAAAAAAAATTCACAGAAGAAATTGTACAGCATTTTAGGGGACCTGAAACATACAATTTTTTCCTATATCATCAAGATGCAAAGAAACCATAAGTATGCTTCATTTATGTACCAAAAAACTAATCAGCGACTATAGTTAAGTTTAGTGAAGATAAACTTGTTTTAACAAGACACTTATGTTTGGTTACAATTGACATTTAAGGCAAGCATTCTCAGATAGAATCCAGCAACAGGAAATGGAGCCAAATTCTAGACAGAGCTAATTTGGACCACCTCCTGCAGATAAACTATTATCTAATCACTTCCTTTTTTTTTTTTTTTTAACAATTATTGTTGTTCTTCATGTTAAGATATTATGAGAGCCAAGCATGGCAATTGCAAGCCAATTTATTCAAAGACCCTGAACACAAGGTGTCTTTTTTGAAACTTTAGTGACTTTGTAGCAAGTCGGAATCCTGAGGCTTGCCTCCCGGAGCCTCAGCGCTCCAGCTCCTAGAGACTATTCTTGACAGCTATTTACATTTCTAGCGGATCATCAGTAGCATTTTTTAAGAGTAAATTTGAAACTTAACCACTCAGCACAAAAAAAGAAAGTATAAATGGATAAGTTTTTTCAAGAGCAAAAGAGAGAGATTTGGTTCTCTTGACATTCATATCTAAGCTTCTTTTGTAGAATTGTGTTGTTAAGTCTGGGTCAAGAGACCAGGGTCTGCGGTATTCCCTGTAGAACTGTTGTCTTGCTGTAGTCAGGATATGGTATATTGGAATCCAAGTGGGAGATATAGATAGATGTGGCTTTAGGTATCCCCAGCCAGCTTGGTCACCTATCTCAGTCCATTCAGGCTGCTATTAAAACAACTAAGCAATCGGTGGCTTCTAAACAACAGAAACTTGCTTCTCACAGTTCTGGAGGCTGGCAAGTCCTAGATCAGTGAGCTGGCCGATCAGCGTCTGGAGCTGTCCCAATACCTCACAGATGGCGATCTTCTCACTATGTCCTCACGTGACACAGGGGTCAGGGAGCTCTATAGGGTCTTTTTGATAAGAACACTGAATCTATTAATGAGGGCTCCTCCCTCATGACCTCACCACCTCCTAGAGGCCCCAGGTCCTGACTTCATCACCTTAAGTGTTAGGATTTCAACACATGAGTTGTGCGGTCTGTGGCACATGTTAGGGAATTAGACTAGCATAGTGTAGATGGGTGTTGAGACCATCAATGCTGAATTTAACACATCTCTGTGTATATCTGTCTTTATTTCAATACATATTTCTGCTACAATTAGCTCTGATGACCCTACCTCTTTTGTTCTTTCATCCTTGGTTTCTCGATCTATCATACCCCTGTGAGTAGGGCCAGCCCCTTCACGGACAGCACTTCCTCCTTGACTAGACATTTAAAGTGCTAGTCTTCCTTGACAGGGCCCCCTGGATCCCAAGTTTTCCTGACGCCACACCTTCCAATGCACATCAAGACTTTTAATGACTTGAAAATTAATAGCTCTAAAATCATTATCTTTATGTTGATTTTTCTTCTAAATTCTAAATCTTTATAGATCTGTTTCTAAAAGTAACTACCACTAAATGACTATAATTATGTATTTGGATTTGCTTGTACATTTCTAAAACTTATAGGCCTTGTAAAGCATGTGACTGTGTTTCCTGGCATGCTTTTTATGAATAACCATTACCTTTTACTTTCTCATATTCTTTTTTCTTTGTTTTTCCTTCATGGTGGCTTTCTCAATGTTTCAAAAATATTGTTTCTCATGATTATTGTGTAGTTTGAGAGTTTTTCATGCATTTCTGTGCCACTCAGGTTTTCTCTGCTACAAATTGCCTCTTCATATACAGCAGTCCACAGGTTATGAACAAGTCAGGTTCCGTAGGATTGTTCTTAAGTTGAATTTGTATGTACATTGGACCAGGTACATTTACCTGTTGCCTATAATAGCCGCCATTCATAAGCACAAGTCACACATTAGTCAGATGTTTGTAACTCGGGTACTTACTGGAATAGCCTCTGTTTATAAGTGCGAGTAGTACATAAGTCAAATGTTTGTAATTCGGGAACTGCCGGTAATTTACCCATTCTTTTATTGGGTCATCTTCTTTTTCTTTAATTATTTTTGTAGGCATCCTATATATATTCTGGGTACTAATCCTTTGACTATTATATAATTTGCTTTTTCCCTTGCCCTTATCACAACATGTCTTTCACTCAGGATGTCTTTGTCATAGAAAGGTTTTAATTCTGATGTAGTAAGATTTCTCCATGACTTTGTGTTTGCAGCTTTTTGTGACCCTTGTAAAAACCAATCTCTTCCCTGATATCAAGAAGGCATTCTTAAATTTTATTCTAAAAATAAAGAAAGAATTTCTTTCTTTCCAGGTCTCTAATCTATCTAGAGTTTATTGTTGCATAATATAGCTTAGGGATATATCTGATTTTTTCTCCTAATGGGAAATGTTTTCTGTCAATACTAAATATTGAATTGATCCTGTCTTTCCCACTTATTTCTAACATTTCCTTGAACATATTTAAAACTTCTGTATGCGTTTGTGCCTGTGGCTCAAAAGGGTAGGGCACTGGCTCCATATGCCGGAGGTGGCAGGTTCAAACCCAGCCCTGGCCAAAAAAATAAATAAAAACTGTCTGCATCTTAGTCAATCTATTGGTTCATTCTAAAGAACCAGTGAAATGAATATTTTAAGTACTATTAAAACAGCAACCAAAAGGGCATCTTCATTGTTGATGTTAGTTCTCCTTTATTTACTAACAAAATAATAATAAAAGAGAATTAATTGGGGGCCACCTGGTATTTCATACTCGATCGAATAATGTTATTTCTCTTCTCTCTTCCTCTTCCTCCTCCTTTTTCTCCTTTCCCTTCTGCCCTTCCCTCTCCTTTTCTCCTCAGTGTCTAAGTAGACCCAACCCTCCAAATTTTGGAAGGAGAGCCACAAAGTATTTTACCCCAGCAAAGTGACTGCTTAACGAAAGGATGAACAGCCTGCTTACTTTTTTACTACTTAAATTATTACAGCAATGACATATAATCAATTACAACTTTGTTTTTTAATGTTGGCTGCTAAGAAACTTTTGTAATAAAGATTAAATTTCTGCAGAATATCTTGTGTCTCTGCATTCTTCCTTTGTTGTATTTTTGTAGATGATTTCTTAGGTTGAAATGTCCTAAGCCTTGACATATACATGTAGGAGCAATATTGATTCTTCTAGCCTGTCCCATCCTCAGTGAAGGAATGTCACTATGTAAATGTTCCAGAAGACCTGAGGCTGCAATGGAAGAGTGTTCAAGTATGGCCTGCCCCGTCCTAACTAGGTACTTTTTATTATATCTCATTGATTTTTCTATCCCTGTGCCAGTAGCATGCAGTCTTATATATACTGAAACTGTAGTAAGTTGTGACATCTAGTAGTAAAATCCATCTTATTCATTCTTTTCTAAAATCACCTTAGCTTTGCTGTTTCATATGAGTTTTAGAATAAGTTTGTCAAGTTCCACAGATAATCTTATTGGAATTTGGATTGGTAGTCCATTGAGTTTATGGACTAATTTGGAGAAAATTGACACGATTATGAGATTGGATATGTTTGGCCTTGAACATGGTAAACATCGCCATTTAATAAGTTATTTAGTTACATTTTGTGAAATATTTTCCATATGGGTTTTCCCAGGCATTTAATATTTTTTGTTATTGTATGGTTACTTTTTAAAATCACAAAATTACATGTGTTCTATTCAATTCTAGCATATAATAATGTTATTGGAGTTTTTTTTTGGGGGGGGGTTGTTGGTTTGTTTGTTTTTGGCCAGGACTGGGTTTGAAACCGCCACCTCTGGCATATGGGACCAGCACCCTAAACCTTTGAGCCACAGGCACTGCCCCATGTTACTGGATTTTATGTATCTTGTATCCAGCAACATTCTAGAACTTTCCTGCTAATTCTAAGCTTACCTAGAGGTTCCCTTGAGTTTTCTGTGTGTGTAGACTTATGTCTACTAGTTACTAATTATTGTAACTTTTCTCTACCAATCCTTATCACACATTTTTTCTTCTTTTTATTTGTTTTGTTGGTTAGTTGGTTATGTTGAGGTTAGAACTTCTGCTACAATGTTGAATAGTAGGAATTATAATGAGAATGTTTTTGCTTCTGATTAGTAGAAATGCTAAAGTTTAAGCATTAGTATGATCTTTGCTATGAACGGTGAGTAAATCTCTGGTTAGAAAAAGGCCTTCTGTTGATTGTTTGCTAAGAGTTTCTATTGTGAATGAGTGCTGGATTTCACTGAATGCCTCAGCAGCATCCAGAGTGATGTTCACATTTTATCCTCCGCTACCATGATAACCTGATAGAGCACAGTGGTAGATTTTCTGACTCTGAACTACCCTTGCACCCCTGGAGTGTGTCCTTACATCACCGTGATGTATTAATGTTCTTATCCATGGCTTGGACTACGTCATATTTTTCACACGACTCTCATCAATTTTCTTGTAGCTTGCATCTGCATCACATTGTAGCATCAGGGGACATATCGACTCATGCAGTTTCTTCTTCTATGAATAAATTCTCTGTCCACCTGCTGCTCTGTTGTGTCACTTGTATTCTACACTCAAGATTTGGCTCAGGAATCATATCCTGAAAACATTTATTGACTCCACCTGGGAGAGTTAAGCCTCCTCTCTTTTACTTTTACAGAAACACACACATACAAGTATATATACGTACATTCATGCAAACCCATACGTTCTTCAAATAAGAACTATTTATCAAATTTCACCC
>NW_003852428.1:10337538-10339188 GCF_000181295.1 Otolemur garnettii | reverse complement strand
ATGCCCGGCTAATTTTTCTATTTTTAATAGAGATAAGGTCTCGCTCTTGCTCAGGTTGGTCTAGAACTCCTGAGCTCAAGTGATGCTCCCACCTCAGCCTCCCAGAGTCTAGGATTGCAGATGTGAGCCACTGCACCAGCCCTGTTTAAACAGCTTTGAAAACGTCTGCACATGTGTCATTTCTATGGCAATTCCGAAGACTGTGCTCTGGCATGTGACGGCTGTGCAAGATCATGCACTAATGCCTTCCATCCAGAAGCCTGATACGCTACAGACCTTTTTTGAATGAAACATATTCAGTTAAAGTCAGTGAATACATAAAATTCACTCAGTGACTGAAAGTCCCATGTAGCCCTGCTGAAATCCACAGAGCTTGCTAACTGGAGGTTTAGATGGGATGTGGAGAAAGGGCAACCACTTCAAAGGCAGGTTGCTCAGTCCCTTCAGGAGTCCATAACTCTTTACATGATATGATCCACTCATTGTGTCTTCATGATTTATTTGTGATAAGGGAGCATTCATCTTTTTCTACCTGTGATTAGCAAACTTTTACCTTTGTGACAAATATGGTATGCAAATATAAAGTTTATTTTGAAACATCTTTATGTCAACCTTATTTTTGTTGGTGATTCTTTATATGATTTTCAGGAAGCATCTCTCTTGCCCATGTCCTCAAATTTCCTAATTATGTTATGGTGTCAAGAAATTTGTGGATTCTAATATAGTGATGGGTCATATGGGCTTTGCTTCTATTAAAAATATGTACCACTGTTTCTCTAACATGGGCAATTTAAATAAACTCCCTTGTTTTTTCCTGATTTTATACATCTTTTTGATAATCATGACACCTTTCACCGCAGCACACTTACACGTTGATTTGATTATTGGCTTATGGTCTTTCTGTGTTTTCCATCCAGATGAAAGCTCCATGATGTCAGAAACTGCGCCTCTTTTTCCCTGTCCCTCTCTATCCCTGCCATGTTGTAGGAATTTAGTAAATATTTGAGTGATCAAAAGCCTATGAATCTTTCCTTCCAGATTAGTGGTTGATTAGTTATAAAATTAAAACTCTGCCAAAAGCTCCGTGCCCTGCACATGCACAGAACAGGAGTATTCAGAAGGCAAGTGAACGTCTGCAAACTTCTCTCCTCAAATTGCTATATCTGATGAATGCAGTTTAAAAGAGGATTATAAAATCTTTAGAATTTCTAAAAATTCCAGAAGCATTACAAATGTCAAAAAAATTGCTGTGATTTTATAGTCATTTCTGTCTAAGTTTGAAAATCTTAAAGCTGATTTAAACCCCAGGGTGTCAGATGAGTAATCTTTAATGAAGACTCTGTGTAGTGGAGCAGCAAAAAATATATACATATATGTGTGTGTTTGTGTGTGTGTGTTTTCCAAAGACGGGGCTGAAAAGTTTAGTGACTACTGCTCTGGAAAAATGCTATATTTAAAAAAACAAAAATGAAAACATCAATGGTCTACTGTTGCCCGCAGCTGCCTGTAGACACTAGTCCTAACTGTAGTGATTTAGCCCTGGAGGGGTCCAGGCTGAGAAGGTGGGAAATTTGGATTTCTGCTGTTTTAACAGGGGAAGAGAAAGCAAGTGCCAGCAGCAGCACTTAATTGCCTACAGATTGGCCTTTC
>NW_003852428.1:10335195-10335995 GCF_000181295.1 Otolemur garnettii | reverse complement strand
CTGGAAGGAGCCCATATTGCAAAATAAATATTCCTCAGATATGAAATACGACTCAACATTCAAGTAACTAAGATACAGTCAAATGCACATTTCACATGGAAAGTGGGTTAAACATCATTATGTCATTACTTAGCTTCTTTCCAAAGGTAAATTCAAAGATTGCTTATTACAGAATTAAATGAAAAATACAGATATAAATAAAGTAAAAAGCCAAAACCCATTGCCTGATTCAAGTCTCCAGACATGTCCTCTGTGGTGTTTAGATATATCTTGATGAGTGTTCCTTAGACATTTTTTATGAATACACAACTATTTAAGTGCCTGTAGCAAATGTCTTCTCAATCGTGGGATCACACTTGGAGATCTTGTTCCATCACTTGCTTTCTTGCTAATTGGAATCCTGGGCCTGATGTCCGTATCTTTTAAATCCATCTCATCTTTGAATGTTTGAAGAGCATTCCATCATGGGAAATTATATCAATTTATTGAACAAGTTACATTGTTTTTATTTCCCACTATTACATATTTGCTGTTAAAAATCTCTCCGTGGCCAAAAAGAGAAAAATAAATATAAAATTACAGATTTTGTTAAAAAAGGAAAACTGAGTCAAAGTACAATTTTAAAGACTTCACTTGACCAAATGATGATTCCTGAACTGGGTAGCTCCAAACTAGGAATGGTTGGGGAGCATCACAAGGGAACACAATGGGGACTCACTCTTAGATGAACTCCAGAGGAAACCCAAGAAAGTATTTCATTGGTTAAGGTTATACAGTTGTCTCATACGGTCCAATCTGTC
>NW_003852428.1:10310135-10334261 GCF_000181295.1 Otolemur garnettii | reverse complement strand
GGAGGAAAGGCTCTTGTAGATGTAAGTAAGCTCAAAAGCCACTTGATTTTGATTTAATTGAAAGGAAGATTATCATGGGTGGGTCTGACCTAATCGGGTGAAAGCCCACAGAGGAGAGACTGGGCCTCCCTAAAAAGAAACCAAAGGACCCTCCTGCTGACTTTTAAGAAGTAACAGGCAGGACCCACACATGGCAGGACCCGTGAAGGGGCCATGTGGCAAAGCCCTGTGGGGAGCTCTAGGAATGGAGATCAGCCCCCAGTGGGCAGCCAGAGAGACAACAGGAACTTTCATTCCACAGCCACGTGGAACTGAATTCTTCTAAGAACAATGTAGGTTTGGAAGAAGACCCCAAATTCCACAAAGGAACAAAACCTAGAAAACGCTGGTTGCAGTATCATGAGACGCTGAGCCGAATACCCTGACAATACTCCTGATGTGCAATGATCGTGAGACAATAAATGCTATTATTTAAAGCCATTGTTTGTGATAACTTGTTACACCACACTCGGGTGTTACTACACCCAACAGTTGTACTTACAGTAATATATCAGGCAAGACTAGGTTGACAGGCGCACAGTGTTGCATTTGCAATTATAGATTTTGAGGAATTATTTATAATCTGGTCTTTCAGTACATTTGGAAGGCTTTTCTGATTCTTTATATCATCAGAGGCCCCCTAGTTAATTCTTCGTTTGTTAAGAGAAATTGCACATGACAAGCACGAGACTCTGAAACTAAGATGGGTGTGTGTGTACATGTGTGTTTTAATGGAATCATTTAACTAAAGAGAACTTTAAGTTTAAAAGCGAAGCTTTTTAATGCAACTGAAGTAACTGCAGGATTTGTTGTGGCTGAGAGCCCAAAACTTGTTTCATGAGAAAGGAGGAGCCCCTGTTCCTTCTCGAGAAATTCTAAGGGTTTCCCTGTTACTTTAAACAGTATTTCTCAGAAGCTCTGAATTCTTGGCTATTTAAAAGGACACAAAGCCAGGGTTAATGGTTGCCATTGCTGTTGCCTGGATTATCCTGTTTTCTAGAAAAGTAAATCCAAGATGGCAGCTACTGATATTGAATGTGATTTTGTGGATATTCTTAAGGCTGAATATTTAAAGTGTTGCTCCAGTAATGTGCAATTTAATCAGCTTTGCTGATATATGATTTGTGCGAGAGCTTTCTTTCATGCATTAAATCCCTTTACAGCCTTCACCCACTCCTTAATTTTATCCTTTGGTTTGTGATTTAATAATTTGCAAATTTAAAACCAAATTTAATTAAAGTTAATTGTACAATGAATACAGTGTGTGGTTCCTCTCTTGACCTGCCTATTAAAATTTAGTATCAATTTTTCTTCTTTTTATTATATCTGAAAATGATCTACTAGAGACTAATAAGCATTTGGTAAATGAATGGATAGAATAATAAAAAAAAAAAAAAAATAAATAAATGAATGGATAGAATGAGTGGGTGACTTGGAAACAAATCACTACTAATTCGAAATGCAAACTTTTACACATTAAGTTTATTTTCAAACCTCTTAAAATGAAACCACCTTCACTCAGTTTACTTGCAAAAATGTGAAGTCGATTAAAATCTTTTTATTTCTGCCTCACCTCTTCTCAGAACTTTACAGGTACTAATAATTCATTCAGTCCTCCCATGAATGAAGCCCTCTTATTGTTCCCATCATACAGATGAGAAAACTGGGATATGGAGTGATTCATCAACTTGGCTAGCCCACTAGCTAGCGAGGGGTAGAATTAGGATTTGAACTCTAGCAGTCTGGTTCTAGTTCAAGGACCTGCTTTCATCAGCACCAGCAATTCTACCCAGGTACAGTAGAGCTTAGATAGCTTAGATATTCATACATCGTAACTTCGTGGAAAAGTATCATCACTCATTAAAACTAGTAAAGATTTTAAATTACATTGGCAATTATTATTTTAATGTAGGAAAACTTTCTGTAAATGTTGCTGAGATGAGAAAGGTTGTGGAAAGAGGTTCAGGCAATATGGACAACAGAGAAGAATTCAGTTCCTAGGAAGATTCGAATTGACAGCTTCAACAGAGAATCACAAATGTGATTCTAGACTTAAAGGCAATAATTTTGCAGACATTGTACATAATCTTCCCCCAGTGGACACTAAGAGTTAAGCTCGGATCCTCCCTCACGGAGTAGCTTCCATCTACCTTCCCTTTGGACCACAGCTTCCACAGAGAAGGGGGTGTTTCCAGGAAAATCAGCCCGGGGTCTTTGTGGGATCACAGCCTCCCAAACCAGGACCATCTCCAGGGCAATGGAGGTGGAAAGACCTCTTCACATTCAGATTTGTTACAGTTATCAGTGTTATCACTAGGAATTACAACCTTTTCATAGAATTGATTGCTAGGCATTGTAGCAAGTGTGCTCAAGTGTTATCTTAGTCAGTTCTCACAACCTTTCTTCCCCAGGCCGTACATTTCTCAACACTCTTGGGAGATGGTCCCATTACCACTGGGGCTCATATATGCTAATTGCAATTTGAAATCTGAATGTTGCTGTTTGTTCCAAAGACCTCATCTGCAGAGCGGAAAGAAAAGTTGGACTTTCCCCATACTAATCAATGCTTTTGATTGCTCTGTTTCTGAATCCTTTTTGAAACATCCTGCAGCAGTGGCAGTCACCACGAGCTTGTCCTCTGACCATGTGCCGTGTGCCCAGCTCATTTTCTGCAGCTTGTCACCAGCCTGTAGGAGCTCCCAATTCCTTTCCCTCCCCTAAAGCTGCTTTGCCTCTTTCCAAAAGAGCTCAGTTGAGCACAGTTTCTTTTTCTTTTGGAAAACACAGTTTCAAAATCTAGCCTTCCATGATACCGGACATTGCTTGTGCAGCTATTATAGGTGTTATCAGCAAGGATACATGTCCCTAGCTGCTTCCTGAAGAACCTGCCACTAGGTCCGTGCACAATCACTCCTCCCATTTGGCATCCATTCATCTGCTTAGAGACTCTGAGAATTTTTCCTCCTCCAAGCACTTTCTGTTTGAAAATGATGCATAAATGGCCTCTTTTCCTGTTTTAGCCTGTTTGCAAAATGGAGTTCAAGTTGAAAGCAAATACTGTCTTTATCAGAGTCACTCTGATAAAGTCACTCATACCGTACGAAGCATGTGCTTCAGGTCATAGCATCACCTAACCACAGCAGGGCAGCCTAGTAACAGCTTGCTGCTTCCATGTCCCCCAACAGTCTAGGCTTTTGTCCACAACAGAAATCTACCCAAATTAACGGAATAATGATCACTTTGATCATTTAAAATACACTCTTCTAGCATGAGGACACCTTGCCCTCTCATTGTGCCTGTGAGTGAGATTCAGAGTCTCCTACTATGTTCAAGACTAAATCCCCATAAATTGGATAACTATTATGTGCCGTATCTCTCACCTTATGCTTTCAGCTCCTTTATAATTCTAAGAGATGGGCAGTAAATGTAGTTTGGGGGTGTTGAGGATATCTAAGGACAAATATGAGCCTGTGAATTGTCATATTCATGCAAATAGACAGCAAAATGGAACAAAGGAGTCTACAACCAACAATCTATGTGTAAGTGATATAAGAAAGTAGCTGTTCTCTCTCCCTCTAAAGCAGGTAACCACTTCACTTTTTACTAGTGCAGGGTGTCTAAAATATATTAAAAAGCTATCTAGACTGTCCACCACTGGGCAAAAACAGCCCATCCTTTCTCCTTGCATGCCCTGTCAATTCTATCATGGTCAGAGCTGGCTAGGCCTGGGAGTGTGCATGGAGCCGACATCATGGTGAAAAGCCCATCAGTCCGTGCCAGAGTGGAGCTCACTTACTTCTGTCCTGCAGACTTTGGAATATCTCCCTGGTATTGGATTGGTTACAGCAGAAACAGAGAGAAGCATCCTGAACCTAAAAAATAAAGATTTTCATTGGTGAGCTCAACTATTGGATCTGTCATCTTTCATCAGCCGAAAAATCAGGGAAATCAAATTCTTTATTTTGCTTTAACCACCCAGAGAAGGAAGAGAGTGGTGTGTGGGAAATTAATATCTCTGACTCATTCTGGGGTTCCTCCCACTGCAGCGTGTCAGGGGTCCAGGGCTGGCAAATTAATCTTCCATCATATTTGGCTCCATATTACGCTGGTGAGTGAGGAGAAAAGGAATCATTTGATAAGGTTTGGAAAATAGCATCTGTTTTTCTTAGTGTTTCTGGATGAATTTATCAGGCATCCTGTAATTTACGCTTTCTGTTGAAAACTATGATAGCATACCCTGGGTGGACATGAAGCCTCTGGGTATTAGTCAGAAGCTGTGCGCTGACCCTGCCCTCGGAAAGGACCCCATTTACAGTTAAGGGCAGAATCATCTGGAATGTTTCATTGTTTCTTCTCTGAAAAAAAAATGTGTCCCTCTGTGCCTACTTAGAGCATTTCCTTTGCTTCATGAACTGCAACATTTTAGACAATTCCAGTTCTAGTCGTTTATGACTCTGAAGTTATTCTTATTCTTACAAGTTTGATTTGGCCCCTATGCATATGGAGCTTACTGGATGCCGAGCACTATATGTAGGGGTGAGAGATATAAAAATAACTAAGACATTTTTCCTGAGAAAAATAAATCCAGACATGAGGAGTAAAGACTAAATACAGGTGAACACTTTTAATAGCTCAGTCTCTTTGAGAGCTTGCAGTTGTAAGATTTAGATACGTTGGTTTATTTACTCCTCTTCTCTGTGAGGTCTATTCTTCCCATCTGTCCACTTTACAAATGAGGAAATATGTATATATTCCTTGTCTAATATAACCCTTGATGATAAATGAAGAGGCAGGGTTTAAGCCCAGGGGCACTGACTCCAGAGTCCGTGTTCAGAACCACTACAATATGATACAGCACAATGAAACCAGTGTTTATAAACGCAAGTCCAGGTGCCATGGGTCATGAGGATGATCCATCTGGCACAGCCCAGGGCAGGTTTAGGGAGGTGGGATTTGAGATAGAGGAGGCCTTGAGCAGTCTCTGTCCTTTTGAAGAGGTGGCATCTTGAAGGGAGATTTATAGAATGACAAAGTGGTTGCTAGTTGAAGGGTGACCCTACCAAGGAGAGGACATAGTTGAGCAAAGACTTCACGTTGAGAAGATCAAGGCCATTGGGTGGATTATCAAGGAGTAAGAAAGGAGCCCTATTTCTGGGACTGGAGCAATGAGACTTAATCTGGGGTGAGGATCCAGGAGATAGAGACGTTCAGAGTCGGGTGGCCAGGATGAGACCCGTGGGAGGAGCATGTCACACAAGCCCTGGGCATCAGGTCAGTGAGTGCTCCGGACTTGAGGGGAAAAACCATTCCTGGGGCTGAATTCTTAAGCACAAGGCAGGAAGGAGCCAGGGCTTGAAGTCAGGCTATGTGCGAGGCTGAGATCAAAAGGAACATGAATTTTCCCTGTAGTGATGATTTTAGAAAAATCAATGTCACAGCTCAGCAGAGCTTGAATTTGCTAGGTACACAACTGTAAACTCCACATTTATAATATTTGCTATCTTTTCGAATGACCTATGGATATTTGATCTTTGCAAGTCTCTTAATGAATAGTGACAGAGATGTAACAGATTGTTGTCATCAATATTTACAAAGATTCTCTCTGCCAAGTCGTTGGACCAAAATATTCAGTAGAATAAAGTAGACCACTTGGGAGTTTCCTGACTCTGATTTCATCTTTTTGCCTTTAGAGAGAAATGGTTCTGGCACCAGAATACTCAGCAGAAGTAGGAGAGAGAGAGGCAAAGGAGCTGTGAAATCGTAGCCATCTGTTAATAATTTATCTGACACTTATTTATAGAGGGCTGCGTTCACGTGGCCATGGCATGTTTCCCCCATAAATTATGTGTGTATATAATATTAATAGTTGACCTAATGAATAGGTGAGCCTAAAGGTGAAAAAGATCAAATTCCCAAAACAGTTTTGAACAAACACCCTGCTACCCATCATGTTAATTCTCCTGTGTTGGCAGGGTTCACAGTCGGCCGAGGTAATCTCAGGCCTGTGCGCCATGTGAATGTTAATTACACTACTGTGTTTTGTTGGAAAAAAGGGAAAAAGTTTGAGGTGGGAGATGTGGGTTTCAGAAGCATTCAAGTTCAAATCAACTACTTTTCTATAAAAAGAAGAAATAAAACTGGATGATTTTTAAATCCTTCTTGAATTTGCATACGCTAAGAATATAATATGTCACAATTACTCCCATGCTTTTCCAGCTATTACAGATGTGTGCTTTCAGCTCCGAGTAGATCATTCTGGCTGAAACCAGCAACAAACAGCCCCCACCACTTACAACAATTTCCCATCACATCTGACCCAAACTTTCTGAGTCAAGTCCCATGTGGAATAGGCATTTGGGGTTTATTCCTTCCTCCCTTATCAAACAACTTGATCATAACAGACTCTGTCAAAGCTAAAAACAGCTATTCCCTAAATAATACTCATCGGCTTCTAACTAATGTTTTATGGCATTGTTTACAGTGGGACCAGGGTACCAGGCCACTGTCGTAACGATAAGACCAGGATATTTCCTACTGTTGGAAGCAAGTCAAAATCCATTGTTCTCACTTCCTTGAAGAGTTTGGCTGACCTCATCCGAATTAGGAAAACACTCAACTCGAAAGTTAGCCCTGGTAATTTGGGAAAGAAAAACAGTGATTATCAAAGTCCTTGGTTTATTTTTCATCATGGCTTAATTTGTATATATTTTAGACGTAAATGAAGACAAGTCCGCAAAGTTCATTGTTCGTTTTTGTTTCAGAAGGCAAAGTTACAGTTTTTAAAAGAAAGTGTAAAGTGTAAAAGAGCTTCACAAAGAAAGAAATCTGCCTGGAAGTTTACGTTTTGAAGATGGGCGCTGGGAGTTGAGGAGAAACTGACCCCTCCCGGGGTTTCTCGCCCTGTGTGTAGATTGATGGTGAGATCACTTTCTCACTTCACTATGTAGTGTTTTACCAGATCCTAGATGGCTTGAGACACAGAGGGCATTTACACTGTGTTGTTCTGATGAGCCGACTGTAAAATTGGACTGGATGTTAATTTCGTGCCCATCTTATGTTCTTCCTGACTTTAGAATTATAATGATCCTAGGAGGAATGACACTGTTAAGGTAACGATTATCACAAATTGATGGGTTAAAAATTTGTGTCAGATGTGGAGCTAAATAAAAATCTTCATGAGACACGTATTTCTATTTTTTAAAGATAATCAGCGTAGTATGTGGATCAGGGATCCTCAAACTTTTTAAACAGGGGGCCAGTTCACTGTCCCTCAGACCGTTGGAGGGCCAGACTGCGGGCGCTAGGACAAGTCAGCTGCTAAACAGGACAGGCAGTGGCAGCAAAAACACCTGGCGGGCTGGATAAATGTCCTAGGCGGGCTGCATGTGGCCCGCGGGCCGTAGTTTGAGGACGCCTGATATGGATACCTTGTAATTAGGGAGTGGAGGGAGGAGAATTGACCTTAAAGGATGCCAGGCTTTGTGGCAGGGAATTTAAATGTGTTTTTGGACTATCCTTACAGTATTATTCATTTTATAGTTAAGGTAACTAAGATTCAAAGAGCTGGCAATCTTTTGCCCAAAGTCATATTGCTAAAAAAGTATAAAGATAAAATTTGAACCCAAGCTTGTCTGAATCTAAAGCCTTTGATTGCTCTTTTAAAATAAAATTAATAGCTTTGCTTTCTGAACTACCAAAGTGCTATCTACTTATGGTTAAAACTATTTAGAGAATATTTTTATATTCTATTGTATTATACATTATTCTTAAGAAAATAATATAGAACAAAGACAGGTAGAGACATTGATAATTCCACCCTCAATTAACTCCTGTTTATTGTCTGGCACATGTGTTTTTAATCTGTGTTCTGTCCATGTGCTAAAATTACACGTGTATTTTTATTGCTTTTCATTCACTTTCCCTTTTTTCCTTTCCTTCTTCTTTTCCTTTGTTTTTTGACTGGAACTATATATGATATGAAATGCAGAACAAATCATGCTGCTGTATGCTCTGTTCTGCAACTTTTTATTTTTAAAAATAAAACTTTTTTAAAAATAAAAACTTTTTATTTTTTTTTCCCTCTTCTTGGCTGTTGACTTCCATGACTATCAGACTGCTTTCAAATGGCTATAAATTAATGTAGCATTATTTATCTTAGTGAGACAGTTCCTAATAAGTGCATATGCATGTATTTGTGATCATGATAAATAATATAAACATTTCCATGTATATCCTTGTATAGTTTTCCTCATGCACGTATGCAAGTATTTTTGTAAGTTACCAAGACCAAAAATTTCTGAGACTGAAAATATTACACGCATTAAATGATAAATGATATTGCAGCACTGCCTTCCAAAAAAGGTTACCACTTTATACTCTTATGGCATGGTGTGATGTGTAGCACATAGCACTCTTTTACTGCTGTACCAGCCATTATTAGTAAACTGTAACCCACGGAGAGGGGTGGAAGGGATCAATCTTCCCATCCCCCTTTACTAGTCAAAACACTGGGACTGAAAGGGGAAGGGTTTGCTCATTGTCATGCCTGTAGGAAGAACTGGGGTCAAGCCCAGCTAGACTAGAGTGCTAACTACATCAAGTATTATGATAGTAATAGATAGCCAGCACTGCAGAGTGCCAGACACTGTTCTAAGTAATTTTAAACTCATTTAATTTGCCCATCAACTCTATGAGTTGTGTACAATTACTATCCTCAGATTATAGACAAGGAAACTGAGGCACAGAGAGGCTAAATGATTTCTCCCATCAACAAATCTCATCAGAGGTGGGGAGCCACTGTTAGGACCCCACACTCTTAACCCGCATGCCATATTTCTACTTTATACTTATATTCCACAAAGTAAGTTGTTTCCAAGAGGTATTCGAACCAAGTCACCTAGCAAAGTTTGTTGAGATGCATGAGCATAACAAATCCATTTGTACAGTCAACTGTAGAGGTAAAGCAGGGACAAGGATTTTGAACTGCTCAAGGGAGTAAGTTGGCGAAAGTGGTGAATGTTTTCTTGTGGTATTAAAAAGTGAGAAGCCAACAAGATTGGACTGAGATCAGAAAACATATTGGAGTTTTGCCTAATTATGCAGAAATAGATAATTTATTTTCTCCTCCAATAAAGATCTATACTTTGTAACTACTAAGAGACATGCACAAAGATGACTTGTAAAGGATGATTTCCATATAAAATATACAGCTTTTGATATATGTGTGTATATGTGTATGTGTATAATTATTTGATGCGTATGTTTGAAATTTCTCTGTTGTAAGAGCCCACAGCTGTAAATTGAGGACATAGAAGTAGGAAATTAAACAATTGTTCTTAGCTTGCACACTGGCTCAAGAAAATGTAGTATTCATCAATATGGCGGTTTAGAACTTTTTCCACGTTCATAGCTTGGTATTCCAGTTTTATTCTATTTCTTTTTTCACATGAAAATTCCACAACATTCTAATAGAACCATAGAAAATTTGATCCTTACATCTATTAGAAAATGGAAAAAAATGGGGAATAGAGGATACAGGGGAGGAAATATATATATCACTATATATTTATATGTATATATGTACACATATGTAAACATAAAATACATGTGCAAATCTTATTGAATAATGTTTGCCGATTCAAATATTTTATTATATGACAATGATAAATGTTACATCAGCATTGATTGCTAAGATAAAGAATTATTCTCCATCAAACCATTCAGCCCACATTATATTAGGGAAAGAGGTTGTTTTTAGTATTCCTAGGATAGAAGAAAGATTTTTCAGGAGAAAGTCAATGGTTTTGCAGCTAAGGCCTTCTGTGGTGGTTAGCTCCTAAGGGATCTGAGAACTGTAGAATTCTTCGAAGGCATTTATTGTTAAGTACTATGTTTAAACAAGACAGACAATAAATATCCTTATGTGTCCGTAAATTTTATTTGCAAATAGATGCTTTGGTGGGAATTACCTAATGCACACATTTGTACAGCTGTGTCTTCAGTAACTTCCAGCCATGAATCCACAAGGAAGCAAGCTACAGCAGCCAGATGTTAGTTTTTTGTTTATCTTTTCTTTTTGTTTTTCAAAGAGCTAAATTATTTTGATTCTTCAACCTGATTTAAGTTATATAAGATTATTTTTCTCTGCTTTCTCATATCATTACTTGCCATGTGGGTTGTATTTAACTTACATTGGTTTTGAGCCCAGGGCTTCATGAAGCATCTATAACTCGCATGTCTTTGACCTAATTAAGCACTGTGGCCCCAAGGAAAAAAAACTTTTTTCTAGTGTGATAGTCAGGGTGTTAAGTGTTAGGTTTTCAAATCCAGTCACCATGATAAAATGCTAAACAGAGATCAAAGAAGCTCTCAGCTGTCTGCCCCCGTGTTAAGCAGATGATACAGTAGATGGAGGAGGGGTGGGTGGGGCTTTTGGAGACCCCCAGTGTCTCCACCAGGCTTAGAACCAAGAAAGAGGGTGGATTAGTGACTATTGGACCCAAGCTATACTGGGAGCTTTTTAATCCCTCTTTAATTCCATGTTCCCAGTGACATAAGGAAAGAAGTAAAATTACTCCAGTTCAGGGATCATCAACCTGGGATGATTTTGCCCCTTTGGGGACCTTGGCCAACATCTGGAGACATTCTTAGTTGTCACAACAGCAGGAGTACAACTGCCATCTACTGAGGGCAAAGCCCAGGCTTGACTCATAAACTGACTCTCTTTATCAATAAAACTCAGTCCTTAGATAGTAAGAAATAGAACAGAAAATGCAGATCAGCATCCTATGGTGGGAAGTTATAAATACTAGGGGACTGTACTTGAATGAGATTGTGGAGCCATTGAGGATTTATATGCAGAACTATTAAATAAAAAGCCTAGAGTTGGGTGGCGCCTGTGGCTCAAAGGAGTAGGGGGCTGGCCCCATGTGCCGGAGGTGGTGGGTTCAAACCCAGCCCCGGCCAAAAAACTGCAGGAAAAAAAAAACCTAGAGTTCACAAAATTTATTAAGGGTGAAAATCAAATCAGATACTTTATTTTCAATATTATTTCCAAGACTCTGAGTTCTAGTTTACAAACATTGAGAAATGTCTTCTGGTTGTCCTGCTTGCTCCATTTTCTTATTTATATCTCTTGTCAAAAAAGTCCACTGAATCCAGTTTATCAGTAAGGAATTCTGACCCAAGCCTTGTACTTCATACTGTAATATTTCACTCTTTGGGTAGTTGAATTTATTTTACTTTCTAATAAGCTTGTGAATTTCAGGTCCTTGGCGCCTGTCTTTGAAAACCATTCACTCCAACTTTCTTGTTTTCTCACCTTTGTCCGTCAGTGTATTAATAGCCCTTAACGTGGTTTATTAGTTTCCCATTTTCATAGTTACTATTAACAAATCCAAATATTCTTTAACCAATTAAACACTTAAGGGTAGATAGTTCCTAATATTGGACTCCTCTTGAGAAGTTACTAGAGTACGGGCCCAAACAGCAATAGGGTGTTAGAGTTGACAACAGAAAAAATCTAGTCCAGTCAACTAGTTGCACAACTATAGCAGCAAGGTCCACAGAGGTTGAGTTTCCCTTGGCCCAGGTCAAATAGTCAGTTAGTGGTCCTGGTGGGATTACAGTTCTTATTTGCTGATTCTAATTTCCAGGCTTTCTGCACTATACTTTATTAAAGTTCTTTCCAGTAACAGAGCTTATTAGAACATGCTTGAAGATAGTATTTCCTAATTTGCAGTGATTTACACTTTATAAAATATATTGTAGGTCCTAGTGGTATGTGTCTGCCTGATGTGTGTTTTTGTGCCTTAACTGGCGTTACCAAGGTAACACCTGGTTTCCTAGGCCCAGACATGGCAATGTTAGTACCAAGAGTACTAATGCCAAACATGTGAGGCGAAAGTGCCAATGCCATCACAGCCTTCTTTTTTATTTAATTAGTTTTATTTCAATAGTTATAGGAGGTAGAAGAGTTTGGGGCTTATTTTTGTTTTATTTTGTGTACATGAATTATACAGTGCTGAAGTCAGGCGTTTAGTGTACCCATCACCAGAATAGAACCCATTGGACCCCACTGGTACATTTTCATGCAACCCCTGTCCCAACTTCCCTCCTCCTTGGTTTTCAACGCTCATTACACCACTTTAGTGGGTTTTGTTTAGCTCCCACTTATAAGTGAGAACATGTTGTATTTGTTTATCCATTCCTGAGAGACTTTGCTTAGGATAATAGTCTTCAGTTCTGACCAAGTTACTATAAAAGACATTATTACATTCCTTTTCATGACTAAATAGCATTCTGTTATATGTATCTTTATCCAGTCATCAACTGATAGGCACTCAGATTGATTCCCTATCTTTGCAATTCTGAGTTGTACGCTGGTAAACATTCAGATGCAGAGGTTTCTTTTTCATAAAATGGCTTCTTTTTCTTTGGACAGATCCCCAAGTTGGGATTATTGGATCAAATGATAGGTCTACTTGCAGTTCTTAGAGAAATCTTCATACTGTTTTTTATAGAGCTTGTACTAGTTTACATTCCCACGAACAATAAATAAGCATTCTTATTTCACCACATCTGAACCAACAACTATTATTTTGACTTTTTTCTTATACTTATTTTTTTCAAATTTCATATCATGAGAGTACAAACCATTAGATTATATAATTTATATAGATATGGTTAAAGTCTGAGTTGTAGCTGTGCTCCCAGGGAGTGTGCCACATATCCATGCATTGTGAGTGTTCTGTGAGAACCTACCGAATCCCCCCCACTCCCTTTTTCTTAAATTTAATTGAATTTTTCTCTCATGTGGCTCTATGATTGTTAATCTCCTAATTTCAAATTGGTATTGACTAATGGATGTTTGTTTTTCCAATCTTGTGATACTTTGGAGAATATTCTCCAAATCCATCCAGGTTGTTACAAAGGATGCAAAATCTCCATCTTTTTTTAATGACTGAATAGTACTATTTTGTCTTTTAAATAATGGCCATTCTTAAAGAAGTAAGATGGCATATCTCATTGTGATTTCACCTGAATTTTCCTGATGATTAGCGATTTTAGCATATTTTTATATGCTTTTTAGCCATTTGTGTATCTTCTTTTTGACAAAAATCTGTTCATGTCTTTTGCCCACGTTTTCATGGGGTTGTTTTTGCTTGCTCGGTTGTTTGAGTTCTTTATATATTCCAGATATTAGTCCCTGTTGGATGTGTAGTTTGTGAATACTTTTTCCCAGTTTGTAGGGTATCAATCCATCCTTTTGAATATTTTACATGCTGTGCAGAAATGTTTTGGTTTAATTAAGTCCTATTTACTTGTGTTTTACTATATTTGCTTTTGGGGACTAAGTTATAAATTCATTGCCTCCTGGGTCAATGTACAAAAGTATTTTTTCTATATTTTCATCCAGAATTTGTATTGGGTCAAGACTTAAATTTAATTCTCTAGTCCATCTTGTGTTATTTTTTGTATATGGTGACACACAGGGATCTAGTTTTATCCTTCCACATATGACTACCCAGTTTTCACAGCACCACTACTGAACAGAGCCCCCTTCCACCAGTGTATATTGTTGTCTGCTTTGTCAAAGATCAGTTGGTGGTAGATCTAGGTTTTATTTTTGGACTCTATTCTGTTCCATTAGTCCATATCTCTAATGTTATACCAATATGCTGTTTTGGTTACTACAGCCTTGTGGTATAATTTGAAGTGAGGTAATGTGATGCCTCCAGGTTAGTTATTTGTGCTGAGGATTTTGTTGGCTATTCAGGCTCTTTTTATTTTTTAGACGGAGAGTTCTTGTAAAGGTAATGCTTTTCTTCTCTAGGTCAATAAACAGTTACACCGGTATTTTGATTGACTTGTGTTGAGTCTGTAAATCACTTTGGGCAGGATGGACATTCTATCAATGTTGGCTCTCCAATCCATGAGCATGGGATGCTTTTCCATTTGTTGATGTCATCTGTGATTTCTTACATTAAAACTTTATAGTGCTCCTTTTAGATACTTTTCACCTCCTTGGTTAAGTATATTCCTAGCCGTTTTATTTTCTTTCCCACTATTGGAAATGGTATTGAGTCCTTGATTTGACTTTTTCTGCTTGACCATTATTAATAGATAGAAAGGCTGCTGATTTTTTGAACACTGATTCTATAACCTGCAGCTTAGCTAAATTTCTTTATCACTTTAAAGATACTTTTGGTAGACTCTTTGAAGTTTTCTAGGTATAAGATCAAATCATTGGCACATAGAAATTATTTGACCTCCCTTTCATGATCTGAGTGCCTTTTTTCTTTCTCTTACCTTATTGCTCTGGCTAGGACTTCCAGTACTGTAGTCAATAGAAGTGGTGACAGGGGGCATCCTTGTCTTGTTCCAGTTCTTAGGGAAATGCTTTCAACTTTTCCCTATGCAGTGTGATATTGGCTATGGGTTTGTAATATACGATTTTTATTATTTTGAGGTATGTTCTTTGTATGCCTAGTTTATAGAGGGTTTTTAGCATGATCAGGGTGCTGGATTTTAGCAAATGATTCTTCTGTATCTATTGAGATGATCATAGGGTTTTTGTTTTTAGTTTTGTATATGTGGTGAATCACTTTTATTGATTTGTGTGTACTGAAGCATCCTTGTATCCCTGGAATGAATCACACTTGATCACAGTGAATCAACTTTTCGGTGTGCTGGTCAATTTGGTCTGCTAGTATGTTGTTGAGGATTTTTGCATGTTTATGAGGGATATTGGTCTGTACTTTTCTTTTTTTGTCATTTTCTTTCCTGGCTTCAGTATTAGGGTGATACTGGTCTTATGGATGAGTTAGGGCATTCCCTCCTTCTTGATCTTATGGAATAGTTTCAGTAGATCAGGAGGAATTTCTTCTTTGTAGGTCTGGTGGAATTCAACTGCAAATCCATCTGGTCCTGGGCTTTTTATTGTTGGGAGTTGTTTTTTTTTTTTTAATTACTGTCTCAGTCTCACTACCTGTTATGGGCCTAGTCAGGATTTCCATTCTTTCCTGATTTAAACGTGGGAGGTTGTGTTTTTCCAAAAATTAATCATTTCCTCTGTATATTTCAGTTTGTATGCATAGAGGTTTCCATAGTAGCCTCAGATAATATTTTACATTTCTGTGTTATCAGTTGTAATGTTTCCTTTTTCATTTCTGATTGAGCTTATTTGGATCATTTCTCTTCTATTTCTACTTAATTTAGCTATTGGTTTGTCATTTTTGTTTATCTTTTCAAAGAACCAATGTTTTGTTTCATTGATCCTTTTTTATTGTTTTGGGGGTTTCCATTTCATTTAGTTCTACTCTGAGCTTTGTTATTTCTTTTTTTCTGCTGGCTTTGGGTTTGGTTTGTTCTTCTTTATCTAATTCCTTGAGGTATGACATAAAGTTGTTAATTTGTGATTTTTCTGTCTTTTGTATTAAGGATACGATTCTCATACTTAAGGATATGAGTCTCTCTCTTAGCACTGATTTTACTATATCCCAGAGATTTTGGGAGATTGTGTCACCTAGTCATTCAATTGAAAAATTTTTTGTATTTGCCCTGATTTTGTCATTGGCACAAGGATCATTCAGCAGCAGATTGTTCAATTTCCATGTATTCATGTGAGTGCTCCTCTTGGAATTGAGTTCTAGTTTTATTCTACTGTGGTCTAAAGAGATATGTTGTATGATTTTGATTTTTCTAAGTTTGCTGATAGTTGTTTTGTGGCCTAACATGTGATTTATCTTAGAAAATGTTCCATGTGCTGAGAAAAACATAAGGTAGTATTTTCTGTAAATGTCTATTAGGAACATTTTTTCTAGAGTCTAATAGAAAGCCAGTGTTTCTTTGCTGATTTTCTGCCTTGATGATCTGTCTAGTTCTATCAGTGGAATGTTGACATCCCTGAGTATTATGATGTTGATGTTTATTTTCTTCCTAAAATCTAATGGAATTTGTTTCATAAATCTAGGAGCTCCTGTGTTAAGTTCATACATATTTAGGATTGTTATATCTTCTTGTTCAATTGATATATTTATCATTATTTAATGATACATCTTTGTTTTTTGTTTTTTGGACTTTTTTTGCTATTATTGTTTAACTATTTTATCTGATATAAGATAGCTACTCTTATTTGGTTTTGGTTTCCATTTGTGTGGAATTTTTTTTTTTTTTTTACTTCTTTTCCTTAAGTCTTTGAGAATCTGCGTGAGTTAAATGGGTTTCTTGGAGATAGCCTATATTTGTTTGTTTGTTTTTAATCTATTTAGCCAATCTGTATTTTTAAAGTGAGGCATTAAAACCATTTACATTCAATGTTAGTAATGATTTGTGAGATACTGTTCTAGTTATCATGTTTGTTGTTACCTGGTTGCTTTGTCATCATTCTTATGTTATTGTTTTACAAGAGCTGCGACTTTTAATTTTCCAATGTTTTTACACTTGTGGTTATCAATGGGTTTGTTCCATGTATAGAGCACTTTTAAGAATTTCTTTTAGTGCTAGTCTAGTGGTAACAAATTCCCTTAGTGTTTGCTTGTCTGGGAATGACTTTATTTCTCCCTCATTTATGGAACTTAGTTTTTGCAAGATGTCAAATTCTTGGCTGACAGTTATTCTGTTTAAGAAGACTTAAATTGAAACCCCAATCCCTCTGGCTGGTAAGGTTTCTGCTGAGAAGTCTGATATTAGTCTGATGGATTTTCCTTTGTAAGTTACTTGATATTTTCTCTTGCAGCTTAAAGAATTTTCTCCTTCACTTTGACTTTGGTCAGACTGATGACTGTGCCTTGGTGGTGTCCCATTTGCCTTGAATCTTCCACGTTGGCTAATCATCTTGTATCTAGATATGTAAATCTCTAGCAATATCAGAGAAGTTTTCTTCCAATATTCTCTGAAATAGATTGTCCATGATTTTTGCTTCCTCTTCTTCTCCCTCAGGACTACCTACAACTCTTATATTTGTTCATTTTACATAATCCCCTATTTCTCTGAGAGATTGTTCATTCTTCCCAATTCTTTTTTTCTTCCTATTTGATTGACTGAGTTAATTCAAAACACTTGTCATCAACTCTGAAATTCTTTCTTTTGCTTGGTCTAGTCCGTTGTTAAAACTTTCCACTCTTTGACATTCCCTAAATAACTCTTTCATTTCCAGAAGAGATGTTAATTTTTTTCTTATATTTCTATTTATATTATCTATTTTTTTAGTAAATTTTTCATTCATGTCCTAATTTTGTTTTTGTTTCTTCCTGTTGGTTTTCAACTTTCTCATACGTCCCATTGATCTTTCTTGCTATCTATACTCTATCTGAAATTTAACCAATTTCTTTTTCATTTTTGTCCATTGCTAAATAGCCAGCATGACAATTTGGGGAGTGTCAAATGATCATACTAGCTAATTTCTTCATGTTACCAGAGTTCTTATGCTGGTTCTTTTTCATCTAGAACCCCATCTCTCAGCTCAAAACTGATAGGTTTATGGCATATCTGTTCTCATTTGTTGTGAATTCTTACTATTTGAAGAGAGGGTGAGGACTTGGTTGTAAAACCAAGAAGAGATAGAAACACAGACTTTTCTAGAGCACTCCAGCAAAGATATTATCAGAGGAGAAAGAGCTGGTAGCTTGATCCTATTAATCTTATAAACTCTGTCCTTATTCTCAAGTGATGAATTGTTGACCAGAGAAAAATGAACTGCCCTCTGCAGGTGTCACCCCCTGCAATGTGGCACATGGATGAGGTCCCCTTTCTGGGGACATGTGCTCACCCCATCAAATCTACTATCTTCCAACTCCCTTTGCACTAATCTTCTATAAATGCAAATTGATGATATATGATCATTCAAGTGATTTAATTTGATTATTTATTAAACACATGTTTATGGAGTATCTACTATTGTCTGGGTAGTTATTATATGAGATAACATAGAAAATTAAACTTACAAATACAGTTAATACTGACTCTCTCTGGAAGTAGAAAGAAAAAAAGTAGAAGTAACATTTATTGTACATCTACAAAAACTGGATACTTTATGAATACTGTTGCTCTGAGTCCTCATCCGACTCCTATTAGGTAGTCATTACTATTCTCAATTTATAAATTAAGAAAAACACTCAAGGATATATAGCATGCCCAGGTCTCCCAGCTAGTGAATGGAGAACAAGAAAGGGAGCAGGTGTTGCACTCTCCTGTACATTGGTGTTTGCAGTGGAGGAAAATGCTCAATGGGCCACCTTGCCTCATTGGACAGGGGCACAGGGGCATGAGTGGGAAGATGGGCAGCACTGATTTGGGGCAGGAGTGGGGAGCACTGACCTGCAGCAGAGTAGAGCCCCAGCTCCATGAGTGCCCAGCTGGGCAGAAAAGATGCTTACTGACATGGAGGAAACGGACTCTGCCCTGTGTTCTCCACACTGTGCCACATTCAAAATGTGAGGCTGACATGCCTGCTCATTGCCACCTAAGAAAGCTGCTGGGGAACTCGGGTGTGTATGTGCATGTTGAGAGAATGTTCTTATGCAGGGGTCCTCAAACTTCTTAAACAGGGGGCCAGTTCACTGTCTCTCAGGCCATTGGAGGGCCGGACTGTGGGCCCCGGGACGAGTCGGCTGCTAAGCAGCACAGGCAGCAGCTGCAAAAACACCTGGCAGGCCAGAAAAATGTCCTAGGCGGGCCGCATGTGGCCCACTGGCTGTAGTTTGAGGACGCCTGTTTATGTATGGTATATGTACATTGTACACAGAGATATCTAGGTTAACTATAATCTCCACACATGATATATAACAAAATGTTTCAACAGTGCCCCCTTTTACTAAAATTCCCTAGTGGTACTCCAGGAGACATATTGCTCACTCTAAATTGATCTCATTTTATCTGCTGTCCAATGCAGTTGCCAATAAGTAGTAAAACCCCAATATGGAAAGTCAGAAACAAGAGCTTTATTACGAAACTGAGAAAAATCCCTAATAAAGATTTCCCATATTAACATTTTTTCACTTGGAACACATGCTTTCTGATCATCATTTTCTTCTTAAAGACCCATCTTTATTTCAGAAGAAAGAGTTTTGATATCTGCTCTTTTGCCACAGAATATAGGGTTCTGTTCACATAAATCAAAGCAGGAATTTGTCAGGTACCAGGCTACTTTGATCCACATAGACTAGAGTTTAAAAATTTCTATTTGGGAGCCTCAGAGAATAGTGGATGTGACCTAATATTGATGACAAAATTCTCTTTACTGTCTGGGACTGTTCTGTGTTGCTGTTGCCATCTGCTGTGGTTTGAATAAGGTTTATTTGCCCCTCCACACCTCATGCTAAAGTTTAATCTGTACCATGGCTGTGTTGGAAGATGGGGCCTAGTAGGAGGTGTTCGGGTTTCAAGGCTGGACACCTCATCAATAGATTAATGCCCTCCTAGAGAAGTGAGTGAGTTCTCACTCAATTAGATTACTTCCCTCAGAGAGCTGGTCGTTAAAAAGCCTCTTGAACCAACTCCCACCCCACTTTTTTCCCTCTCTTCATCTCATCTCTGTACAACCTGCTCCCTTTTGCCTCCACCAGGAGTGGAAGCAGCTGGAAGCTGTCAGCAGATACCCAATCTTGAACCTTTCACCCATTAGAATCATGAGCCATACGAACCTTTTTTCTTTCTAAATTACCCAGTCTCAGGTCTCCCTTTAAAGAAACTCAAACAGACTAAGACATCATCTCTGGAAGCTCATCATTGATCTCGGAGGTTGGAGATAGGGGTGGTTTCTTATCACTGATGCTCTTTTGACCAGCGTTAGGGGTGGGTATTGAGGACTGAGAGGTACTAAGATGGATGAAAGTACAGGATCATCTCTCAGGTCTCCCAGAGGAGAGTAATAAAACTTGGCGAAAATCACTTAACACAAGTGTCACAGAGCAAGTTGGAGACTTACTGAGATGAGCCAGAAAAGTAGTACAGATTTATTAATGCTGAAATGTGGCCAAGACACATGGTTTAGGTTTCAGTAGCATAAGTCAGTAGATTCAGCAGAATCAGTAGATTCTGATTTCTATCAAAATCAGACTTAAGAAAATATTAAATAAATATTATTATATCTAAGACCTTTTCCATCGTAAGGAGTATAAAGCAAGCAAGCTCAAACTAGCTTCAAGTTAAAATCAAATCTATTGGCTGGTACAACTAAAAAGTTCTGGTCTTGTCTTTGGAGTGGCTAAATTCAGATGTTCTAGGAATGGTCTCAGAGAACTGATTCTTTCTCCAGAACTTGGCTCTGATATCTGCAGTGTTGCTTTCATTTGCTAAAGGATTCTCTTTACAAGATGGGAAGGATTATCATTTTAAACTGAATGGTTGGTCCTTATAACTCAAACTCTCATAACGAGAGAAATAATCTCTGACTCCAGTCATCCATTCCTGCTTCTAAAGGGTCTTTGGCAGGTAAGCCAACATTTGTCCAGGTTCCCCTCTGACTGACAGATCCATCCAAATCCCAGCAAGGGGAGGTCCCAAAGGAAAGCCATGGCTCTCCATGATAAAACTGCACAGCGAGAATAACAGCTTAAAAGCAAATTGGAGGTTACCTAGATATTGGAAGAGAAGATTAACTGGGGTATAGACTTCCTAAGAACAAAAAAAAGAAAGATTTGAATTGGGACTGAATTTGTTAGAGGGCTGTAGAAACAGTGTTGCTTCTATGACTTACACTGAACTCCTGTACTAGTAAAACTGCACTCTCTTACCGTGTCACAGGTCTGTGGAAGAAGCTTAGGACTGATGGCAGCCTGTCTTCACATCTGCTTTCCTAATCCCTTTACATCCTCACTCAGGGTTTGGCTTTCTCTGTTGTGATCTCTGAGTCAGTCTCTCTGTCTCTCTTTCTCTCTCTCTTCTCTCTATCTCTCTAACTCTCCCTCTTTCTTTCTCTTTCTCTCCTTCTTGCCCTCCAACCCTCCCTGCCCCTTTCTCTGGCTTTAGAATAACTCTTTCAAAACAATATACAATAGTAGCATTTGGTGAGGACAATTCCTTTCAACTCACATTTACTTAGAGCTGTTTTCACCATAATTGTTGCTGAGATGAAACATTGACCTTTCTATACTGAGAAAATTAAGAGTGCTTCAAAGGTCGGAGAAAACAATCCCATAAATACCAGCTGCAGTAGAAATGCCCACATAAAGTAATTGCCCCCTTCCTGATACCAGAACCTGTTATTCTCTAGATTTCCCTTAAGTATAAATCTCCTACTCATTCTCACTATCTTTAAAGAAGCCAAGAATGGGTCTCCTCACCCACAGGGCCAACACGGCCAACAATTCTTATATAGAGCCAATTACATGTGATTTCCCCCCCAGGACAAAATCTACATGGCCAAATTTGTTACAGGGAAAAAATGTCTTCTTTCCCCCAGAAATGGTGTGCAAATGGGACAGATATAGATTCTGATTTCAATTGTGCAGAGAACCGCTGCAATTCTACACTTTATTTGTCACATGTAGATACAATAATGAGCCAAACTACTGAGTAATTATTTGGTGAGTGAAGTTAATAAATGGTACTGAGACAAAATGTTTCCCTAACCATATTTAGCATTAGTCAAGCCACTAGACTTCAATGTCTAATACATAATGTACTAACAGGGAAACTACCAAAACATTTACAGATTATGAATCCAATAATATACACATGCTTATATCCATGCATATAGCCGCTTATGATCAGAAGTTTCTAGATGTTACCTATGAAAAATTCTACCTATTTTGTTTTGCTTTAAATTTTTCTATGGCTAATACCCATCCATTATATGAAGTGGGGTAGAATGAGCCAACTTTTGTCCATGTCTAAACTGAGAGTTAAGTTGGAAACATTAGAAAGATACATTATGGAAGGAAGTGAATTTGGAGTGTGTTAAAGCATAGAGAAGCAAATATTCCACTTTACATATGAATCATGATATTTAAATCTTCTTTAATAAGAAGAATTTATGAACATAAATCCATACCTTTCAGGATAAAGTTCCAGCACCAGCTCACCATACAGGAAAGTCACCGGTTCTCCTTATGATGTGCAATCACTCACCCCGTTCCCTTCCCTAAAGCAAGTGGTGTGAGCTATTAGTATACAGGTCTTTAAGCTGGACAGACTATTTATCAACTCAGTGACTTCAGGGCTTCCTCTCTCTAGAAGACCAGGACCATCAACTGTACCGTCTCCTGACTCTCCTGTAAGACTTAATCTTACATCTACAGATAGCTTGTCTTGACAGTTCTTCAGTCTAAAGAAGTTGTAGTTACTTCCCCTGATAATGTCTATTATGTGGACTGACCACATAGATCTGTGATGACACTGATGAGTTTGTTTGTTTTTCAACTCCGGTAAAGCATCCTTGTATCACCTGTCACTCTTATAGTTTCCCCAAAATGTCCATTTGATAATAAGCAGAATAATGGTCCCCAAAATGTTTTCATGTTCTGGAACCTGTGAATATCTTATATTACACAGAGAATGGTATTTTCCAGATAGAATTACAGTTGCTCAACTTAATATAGGGAGGTTAACCTGGATTATTCAGGTTGGCTCAAACTAATCACCTGGGCCCTTCAAGTAGAAGGGGGAGGCAAAAGAGATGAAATCATTGAAGAGGAGGGAAAGATTTGAAATGTGAGAAGGATTTTACCCACTATTCCTAGATTTAAAAATGGAGGAAGGGGACCATGGACCAAGGAACGTGGATGTCCTCTAGAATCAGCCCCTGAGTGACAGCCAGAAAGACAACAGGGCCAGACAACCTGCAGAGCCAACTCTGACAACATCAAATAATGGGATTCTGACTAAGCAAGTAGATGAGTTTGCCCCAGCCCTCCCAGCAAGGAATGCAGCCCTACTGACACCTTGATCTTACCCTGATGAGGCCAGTGCAGAAATCTGACCTAAAAACTGTAAGATAGTTAAGGTTCCCTTATTTAAACACCTAAGTTTGTGGTAATTTGCAGCAATAGAAAACTAATACACTTTTCCAGGGGATCCACTTACACTAAGCAGACCTATGCTTAGTGCCCTGTGGTGTGACTTGGAGGCTAAACCCGAGTGTCTGCATCTGTAAACTGTAAATTGACATAATCTAGGAGCTGTCTCATAGGCTTGTGTGGACAGCATGCAAGAATATAGGTAAAGCACCAAAAAGATGTTTGCCATGTAAGAATTTTTACTTGTGCCCCCTTACATATCCCTGGTCTGGTGGAAACACCACTCAATGTGGAGGATCTCCCTGCAGACATCTGTAGGGCTCATGCCCTCCCTTTCCTTAAGATTCCATTCAAGGGAAACTTCTCACTGAGGCCTTCCTTGGTCACACCATCTAAAAGGCAACTCTCTCCATCCCCATCTCTTTCTGGTCCTCTTCCTGCTGTATTTTCCCCATAGTATTTCTCCCTAGAGTGACTACATGCAATAGTCATCTACTGCTGTGTAACAACACACATATATTTCTCACTGTGTTTGTGGGCCAGAAATCCAGGCACAGGATAACTTGGGGTGGTGGTTGTCTCAAAGCTCAGCTAAAGAACTATCTGCTTCAATACCTCACTCACATGGCTCTTGCCATTTTCCATTCACTGTGGGTTGTTGAACTGAAAGCCTTATTCCTCACTGGCTACTGGGTGGAGGCTGACCTCAGATCCATGCTTCAGAGGCTTTATTTCAAAACAAGCAAGGCTAGAGGATAAGAGAGAGAGTGTGCCAGCACGGCAAGAGTCACAGGCTTTTGTAGCCCAATCTTGGAAGGGACACCCCATTACTTTTCCTATATTCTCTCTTAGAAGGAAGTCACTAGGCCTAGCCCGTATTTAAGAGGAGGGGTCTACAGAAAGGTGTGAATACCAGGAAGCAGGCATCCTTGGAAGCCTTATCAGAACCCAACTCCTACATCATACTTTCCAGGCTACATGGGACAAGCATGAGTTTCCACATGTGGCTCAGCAGCAGCACTTCCTGTTTATATACACTGCCCTGGTGTGATTATCAGTGACACTTCCTGTTCACACACACTGCCCTGGTGTGATTATCAGTGACACTTCCTGTTCACACACACTGCCC
>NW_003852428.1:10286521-10310115 GCF_000181295.1 Otolemur garnettii | reverse complement strand
TATCAGTGACACTTCCTGTTCACACACACTGCCCTGGTGTGATTATCAGTGACACTTCCTGTTCACACACACTGCCCTGGTGTGATTATCAGTGATACTTCTTTCGCTCAGAAAGTGCCCTGACTCATACAATAAATTACATCATCCACCCCTTTAGTATATTCCAATATAATGAAGAACTGACCAATTTGTTTTGGTATCTTATCTAAATAATTCCCTAAATAGAGATTTTTGTTTGCTTTGTTCACTACTATATTCCAGGTGCCCAGAATAGTAGCTGATCCTCAAAACATATCTGCCAGTCGAATGTATATTTTGTTATGAAATGTTTAAAGTTACTGCCAATGAGTGAAATTGGTGTTTGGGGGACACATGTTATAGCTATGTAGTCTCATAGGTTTCATTAATACTCTTTTGCGGAATAATCAAAATAATAATTAAAGAATTAGTTGCTTATATCAAAGTATGTTGAGAGGGAGCAAAAAAGCACCCAGTCAGCTCAAATGACCAGTGGGGGCAGAGCAAGGATGATGGAGGTTGTTTTGGAGCGACCTAGAGTTGAGTTTAGAATCAAGGGGATTGGCCGGGCACAGTGGTTCAGACCTTTAATCCTAGTACTCTGGGTGGCCGAGGTGGGTAGATTGCTTGATGTCAGGAGTTCAAGACCAGCCTGAGCAAGAGCAAGACCCCATCTTTAAAACTAGCCAGGTGTTTGACAGATGCCTGTAGTCCCAGCTACTCAGGAGACTGAGGCAAGAAGATCGCTTGAGCTAAGAGACTGAGGTTGCTATGAGCTATAATGCCAGGGCACTCTACTTAGGGTAACAAAGACTCTAAAGAAAAGGAAGAAAGAAAAAGAGAGAGAGAGGGAGAGAGAAAAGAAAGAAAACCCGTGTAAGATAGGCTGAGCAGGTAAGAAGAGCAGTGGGAGCAAACATCAGAGAGGCGATGTAGGCAGATCTCTAAAACTAGCCAGGCATTGTGGCAGGTGCCTATAGTCCCAGCTACCCAAGAGGCTGAGGCAAGAGAATCACTTGAGACCAAGTGAGACTTTGTCTTCAAAAAATAAAAAATAAAAATAAAAATAGTAAAATCAAGGGAATGTACCTGTAAGGCAGTATGATGGTATCTGGAGAGGAGAGGTTGGTAAATGGCACAGTCAAGATCAAAAGCCTGAGAGGCCATGATTTATGATGAGTGTGGATTTATCCTAAAGCCTCTGAGGCACGGACAGAGCACTTGGAGAGGGATAATGAAAAATCAATGCGTGGATTGGAAAAGTCCCTCTGGCAGCAGCAGAGGGGATGAGGTTAGGCGCTTCTGGAAGGAAGGAAAAAATCAAGGGTTTTTGTTGTTGTTGTTGTTGTTGTGTGTGTGTGTGTGTGTGTGTGTTTCGGTCAGTTATGGTAGAGAAATACAGTAGGAAAAGGACGGGAGGAAATACTTGAACATGTCCATGCTGCTTTTGCTGGATTTAGTGACTATAAGTTACTTCTTCTGTTACATTTGTTTTGATGTAGTTATCCATATTGCCTGCAAAATTAAAGAACTTATTTTAAAATGTGGTCTTTTGTCAACTTGGTAAGTACTGATCATGTTGTACTTAAAGTTAGTTTGGAAACATCATTATTTTAGTAGATGAATGTCTATCTGGTGTGTTGAGATTGTACTCAGTAAGTGGATTGCTTTTAAGCTCTGTGCAAAGCACCTATTGACTTTATAATATAATATTCAAAGAAAACTTAGGCAAATGTGAATAGCAACAGAAATAGTAATTTCCTTTGTGTTGCCTGTTAAGGTTTCTCTTCCATTCATAAGATAATACAAGAAACCTAGAAACTCTACCAGTTTCTGCACAAGAACCTCCTAGTAAGAACCTTACTTCACTCCGTAAAGTCAGAAACTATTGTCCTGTGTCAGGTTTTGAGCTTTTCTGCCTTGGAGTTAGGTACACTTAATGTCTAAATTCCACTTGATATTGTTTTATGGTTTTTTTAAAATTCCACTTATATTTGATAAATGGGAGCTCCTATTTCACTTTCTTTAAACTAAATAATTGGAAAATAAAACTCAAGTCATAGTGCTTAGAAAGCATCATCACGATGTGATAAACATAACAGGTTTACTGAAGCAAATACATTTATCAGCATTGGACACAGCCCTGCCTATATGAGATGGTTAACAGGTATGAGAACAGAAAGGGCATTCTAAATTTAGGTTCCTTCTTCTAAATTTTTACATGTTAAAGAGCAGAGACCTTAAATATTTCATATCACTGTGAATTTGCTTCTCTAGAGATCAGTTAAACTTCTTAGATAGCTGAATATTTCAACTACCTTCTTTCCACATTCAGAAAGATCAGTTGGTTTGTCTCTCTGGTCATGCAACTAGCTAGGAGCAAAGCCAGATCACACCCCAGCTTATGGGATTCCATTTTTTAATCGAAAAGTTGTCACTAGAATTGAAGCGTACTTGAAACTCTTGACATTTGCATTGATTTCCTCTTCAAGAACATGTGGAAATTTGACCAAGTCTCCAAAAGTTCCCCTATTTATTCCATGATTATATTTTGATTATAGAAAGGGAATAAGGACTTTGAACGAAGGATTCTGCTCCATTACATTGCAGAGCACCTGTTGACTTTATAACATTCAAAGAAAACTCAGGCAGAGGTGAATGGCAGCAGAGATAGTAATTTCCTTCATGTTGCCTGTTAATTTATGCAAAGGACTCGTTTAATCATATTTGGATCGAGTAGAGATTAAATAGATGCAATTAGGAAAATACACTCTATCTTTGTCATTCTAATTCCTTGCTGTTTAGATCTGTGCACTTGTCAAGGTAAATAACACTGAATAATAAAACAATTTCAAACTATTTTTTAGAGCTCTCTCTCAGTAGGTAGCAAAATACAGATACTGTAATTGAGGAAATTAATAAGCCAAAGAGAGAAAATCTGTAATACATTAATTTCTAGTCTACTATTATTTCTGCATTGCTGAGCCCATCTGGGGAGCTGAATTATTCCTTTAAAATAGTTTTTAATGTGTTTTAAATTCCTGCTGGTCTCATCACCTGGATAGTAGAGAAATTACTATTTTTAAAAAATATTTCTGCAGAAGAGAAGTGTGGCACTTACAACCAGTTACCCTGCAAAAGAATTCCAGCCTTCCACGCTGTCCCTGTTCATCTTTGAAGGTTCACCCTATCCATTTTCTTCCCATGCTTTCTTGCATAACCTTCCAGTCTTACCAGATTTGTAGGCCTGGTTCGCAACAGGTGAGGTGCTGGGTTTCAGACGTGGGAATGTAGCTTGGCCCCACAGCAGCAGACAGCTGACAGGCCAACCAGCTTCCCAAGTGCCTGACTTTGAGGACACCATAAGCATGAAAGGACCAGGTAGACCCTTCATTTATCCTAGAAGATGAGTCACAGAATGCCCCATCCTCCAAGTCAGCCACATTTTGTTGAATTAAAAATAAAAACACAGAAGATGGAGGGAGTCCACTTTCTTACGGAGGACCAAGGTCACTTACACAGTAACTATCATGGAAGCTGTTTAGGGAGATGCCATTATTTCTGTTAATAAACTCCCCATAAATATAAACATAGAAACGTGATAAAATCAGAACCATGTGCTACAAACACTGCCTCTTTGAGTACTTAACCACGTGCCCAGCGAGTCCCCTGTTGCCCCAACCTCTCCATGTTCTCAGCAGCTCTGCCTGAAGATGGAAGACTCAGCAGCAACATGAGCCCATTTGGGCTTAGAATTTAACCTCCACGGCCCAGGAGACGGAGCCTGGAAATGCTCTTCAGATCACTTATAACTCATTCTCAAATCCGGATGTAGTTTTCACATGTTTGAGTCCGTGAGAAATTTACTCCTTAACGTTCAGCCGTACTCATTTCCTGGTGACCCCGCCCATCAGATCACACTGCTTTCCTCTAAGCTAAAGCACAACCTCATAGGCAACTGAAGAATGTGATGGAAGCAAGAGAAAGTGGAGATGCAACTGGGCTGGCGTTTTAGTCCCTACCTCAGCTTTTGGAGGAGGTGAAGTGTCCCTCCCCTCCCTCTGTATTCTCGTAACCAGTGGTCTCTCTAGTCCTCTTTCCCCTTTGTCAACTGTCCTTGGCCGACTTGTATTTGAGCTACACCTGCCCCAAGAAGTGAAAACAAAACTCAGGGCTCCCACTAGACTCCAGAAAGCAGTGGTCCTCAGTCTTGACTTCACATTCATCTCAGCTGATAAGCTTTTTAAAATACTGATGGGTCGGCTCATCCAGACCAATTGTATCAGATTCTCCAGAAGTAGAACCAGAACTGGATAATTTTTTTGAGATATTTAAGTGACCGTTTCACTAGTTTTTCTCTCAATAATTATTTGTGTCTTGATAATGAAGCCTAGTGCAAAGCCAGTGCGTGAATTGTAATTTCCAGTTCCTTTTTTTTTTTTTTAAATCCCTTCTCCTCCCTGCAGAAGTCATGCAAAGTGTGCTTGATGATCCAATGGGGAGCCCAGTATTCACAACGGCTGGAAGAAATCTTTAAGAAAAGCACTTGGGTCTCCTTCTTTCTAAATCTGAAGCATCCCTAAAAGATGCCTGGACAGCCCCGCTTGCACTCTGCCAGGAATGGAGGACATGGATCCCTAGGCAGGCAGGCACCAGGCTGAGCTTCTCTGGGGGTTAAAGAAGACTTTAGCCACTGAGCAGAAAATTATCTTTACCATCCATTAAATGGAAGGACACTTTCACCTGAGCAGTTTCCGGTCTGGGAATCAGCACTAAGGGATGAAATATTTGCTATCTCTATCATCAAAGAGCAAATTCTGGGTGCACACCCCCCAATATAAAAGGAAAGACATTCTGAGAAGTCTAATTTCCTTTGTAATTGTGACAGATGGTTTACCGGCAAGCCCGTGTCACTTAGGCTTGTCAGAAGGTATTATAAAATGTTCACAATTTTCAGCTTGGTTTCAGATCTAAATTGAAGAGTTTAGTTAAGGTGTGCCACAGAGAATAAGACTAAAAAGAAGTTCAGGGAGCTGGAGTGAGTAAAGGAAATAATGACACAGACTTCAGTACCAGAATATGCAAACACCCCTTGGACGGCCAGGTGTGATGAGATGCCAAACGCTAGCAGGGTCCATCTTTATTCTTTTTCTTCTTAAAAACTTTATTGTTGGGGATTCAAGATGTGCACATACTGAGACCCCACCCCCCTCCCTCCTTCCCTCTCTCTGGTCTTCCTTTCCCCCACCCCTCTCCCTCCTTCTCTCTCTCTCTGCTCTCCTCTTTCCCCACCCCACACCATGTCATTAATTGTCATTAATTGTCGTCAAATCAAGACTGAATACATAGGATTCATGCTTCTCCATTCTTGTGATGCTTTGCTAAGAATAAGGTGTGCCATAATTTTGTTTTTAAAATCCATGTGAACCATCTGTGGTTCTTCGTTTTGAGCAACACAAATCTACTGGTTAATATAAGCAAATAAAACTAGTTAAAAGAAAGTTAAGCCAATCACTAACACTTCAGAAGAATCTAAAAACCAGACTGGCTCTACCCCTCGGGCTGTGAGCAACAGTCATGTCCAGGTGCTGGTCTGGTGAAGGACCACTCACCTCACATGCCTCTCAGGATGGTTCTGAAATCACTACTGAGCACTTTCACTTTCTAATTTGTCTTTAGAAATTCCCAGCTGCTTCTCAGGTTCAGCTTCTGTTCTAAGTCTGGGTGTGTCTGATGAGTCTAGGCGGGGACATGGGCTGGCTCTAGTGAGAAGAGAGATTAAGAACGCCAGCACCAAGCACCGGCGCCTTCGCACCTGGACTCAGAACTGAGCTCCCCCCAACTCCAGGAGGAGGCGAGTTCCCTGACACACATCCCACAGAACAGCAGCTGTCCCCTCTTCCAGTGCTACTCGCCTGTGGTGTCTGCAGACTGCAGACAGGTGCCCATCTGTGAACTGTGCAACCCAGAAGCACAGGGGCAGGGACAGAAATTGAGAGCAAGCATTTAGAAGCTGATTTTTTTACATATGCTTAGGTTTAGGATTTTTTAAAACCTTTGTTTCATTTTTATTCCATTTTTCTATACATTCATTTTTAATTATAATTTGTCAAACTGTCAGTCTGCAATGGATTGGGGAAAAACGTGTCCTTTTAATGTAGAGAATTTCAGCACTCTTTATCATCTAAGGGATTTGGTTTGTAATATGCACTTAGTAAAATGCATTCAATTCATGTAGGCCAAGGAACATTGTAAATTTTTTTTAATCCTAAAAAATACATCCATTAATAACTTACTGTATCCTTCTGCCTGGCTCTGCAGTATGTTCAGTAAGCCCTAGCACTCTATGAGGCTGGAACTATTTTTATTCTCATTTTGGAGATGAGTAAACTGAGGCAGAGAAAGATTAAGTAACTTCCCTAATGGTCTAGTTCCATATATTTTACTCTTTCCCACCAAAATGCACTGTTCCTGCATCATATGATAATCTGCTACCTAAAAGCAACCAGGAGATGGCTCAGTTAGTAGAATTCAATGATTAAAACATTGATTGTCCTTAAAAAGCAAACACATTCAGTTGTCAACTTTGCTAGTCTTCTGAGTAGGTTTCTGTGACTTGGGAGTAGTTGCACACAGTGCACTAAATGTAAAATCTTAGAAGATGCTGACAGGAGGTGCTGGCTCTGGATCATCTGGTGCTGCTGGTCTCAACCTCTGGCCAGGCAGGAGTGAGTGGGGCGGGGGGAGCGGGGAGACTTTCTCTGGATATCTGACCTATCCAAAGCGTGGTTGTATGAGGCAGAGAATGTCTGTTCACGATGACCAGAAATCAATGCGGCTCCCCTATTCTTCTTAAACAGCCAAGAGTTCTATCAAACTCACATATCAGACCTGGTAAATGTCACTAATCAGAAACAGGAATACATCAGTGCTCTGAAATATCAGTCCTGTGAAGTAATCAGCAATTAGTCCTGAGAAGCCAAATGGCCTTCAGCAATGAACACAATCTCTGTTCAAGCTGTTCTTCTTTAGAAGAAAACCATACCGTCCGGGCATAGTTGGTTCTCCCTGAACAAATCACAAAGGCTAAGCTGAGGTCAAATATTAAGTTTGCAGGGCAGAAATCACATGAGTGTGGGATCACTGGTGAAGTAGGTCTTCCGAATTCTAATACAGCTACAACCTTAGAGTTCCTCGTGTTGATAAATAATACAGAGTGCTTTTTACTGCATAGATTATATTAATAAATTAAATGTATTTTCAATATGTCAGTCCAGTTATTTTAGAAGAATCACTGCTGTGGGGCCTTGCCTGCTCCCTCAGAGTCTCAGACACATTATTGTGAATTATCTCATCTTTCAAGTGTCGGTCAACTCCTAATAGATGAAAAATTCTCCATTATAATTAAAGCCATCCTTTTTACATACATTATTCACATGTTAGGGTGTACCCTTCGAACATTTAAAGTAAGATAGGAAATCTGAGGATGATTTGCCATCTACATTTTCATCGCTGGCATAATTACTGTGGGGAGCGATGCAGACTGACAGCCTAGCGGAAGGGCAGGGCATTCACCAGAACACACGTTTCTACTCACTTTATCTTCCACGGGGAAGTTTTAAGGTTTGATTTGTTTTTGTTTAGTTTTCCCCAGAAGAAACAATACTATTAGTTTGCCCCACTCTTACTGAAAAGAGTTCAGGAGACACTCAACGGTTTCTAAACCCAGGTAAAGAAAAGCTATTATTCACCCAAGTTCCCACACATTGGTTTCTTATCACAACACATTTTATGAATAACGATTTTGAGGGCTGTACAAAATGGATTTTATAACCCCAAATAGGACATCATACATTTGCTTGCCAGCCTACAAGTGGCACAATAGATAATGCTTTTGACGGAAAAATTGGGGCAGCAAGTTCAAGATGTGGTTATGGGTATCGTTCCTCAAGTTCCAGATTCCTGCTAGCCAACTTGCCACTTCTTTTGGTCACTTAGCATTTTTGAACATCTGGAAACAATTTTTCAGTGAGTGTCAGGGGATAAGAATAAGTAGTTGGGACCTTCAGACTAATTAAATCCTAAAGCCCAACTATTTCTGAGAGACTATTTCAAGAAGAGACAATCTGTCTATCAAACTATCCCCCAAAGTAAATCATACAGTTTCAAACATAAAAACTGCCTTATAAATACTTATGGAATTAACTTTAAGGAATAAAATTAAGTGTAACTAACCACATTTTTCTTACCTAATATCTTGTTGCTGAAATGATCAAATAAAACCAATGAGGGTGTATTAGTCAGTGTATGCTGCTATAACAAATTTCCACGGACTGGGAGGTTAAACCACAGAAATTCCTTTCTCACCGTCTAGAGGCTGGAAGTCCAAGATAAGGTGCCAGCAGGGTAGATCTCATCCTGAAGCCTCTTCTCTTGACTAAGGGTAACCTTCATATCCGTGTGTGTTCACACAGCCTCCTCTTTGTGTATGCACAGGGAGATAAAAAGGGCAAGCTCTTTGTAGTCCATCTCATAAGGATACTAATTCATGAGATCAGGGCCCCATTCTTATGACCCACTTCAACCACTACTACTTTCCTAGAGGTCCTCATCTCTCAATATAGGCGCACTGAGTACTAGGGCTTCAACCCATGAATTTTAAGGAGACCGGAAACATTCATCCCATAACAGAAGGAAAAAAACACAATTTACTTACAAGTGAATTTGATAGAGATAGTTTAAAAATATCAAATTTAAGATGTTAGTAGTGAAAATGCACTTACTCCTTCTGAGTAAGGAGTTCAGTTGGTATAAAGTCTTTATTTCATTGGAAAATTTTTTTCCATTTGAGTCACAGTGACCCAGATTCTTTTAGAAAGGGAAAAGTGTGTAGGGTTTTAAAGAAAATATTCCCTTCCAAAAAAATATGGAAAGAAACCTAATAAATAGCTTTTATGTTTGTTGGCCCTTTTTATAAATACGAAGTCTAACCAGTGAATGATGGAGAACGTTTCCAGATTCATGTATTGGTACCTACTGCTAAGTAACAAATTACTCCCCCCCAAAATTCAATGGCTTAAAACACTTGTATGCATTATCTCAGAGTTCTGAGGCTATGCCCTCTGGCCCCAGGTACATCACAAGGCAGCAATCAAGGTGTTGTTTGGGACTGCCCTCATTTCAAGGACTGGTCAGGGAGGGACCCACTCCAGCCTCACTGATGTAGTTAGTGTCAGGGGTCAGTTCCCTGTGGGTTGATGGACTGAGAGTTTCAATTTCTCAAGAGTTGCTGGCCAGAGTCGTCCCCTGAATTCCTGTCACTCTGCCCTCCTCCAAGGGCAGCTCCCAGCGTTGCATTTTGTTTCATCACACTGAGCAAGTAAGAGGCAGGAGAAAGAATGAATGCAAGCAAGAAAGATCTTGGAATCTTTGATAACCTAGTCTTAGAAATGACTTCTTGCCGCTTTTTCCAAATTTCAGTTTTTAGAAGCACATCATTAAATCCAGCCTACACACTGAAGGGTTACAAATACCAGGGGCTACAATCACTTGGACCTCTGTCAGGAGGCACCTACCACAAACTGCAACCAGCCTCCACTTTAATCGTGACAAAATAAATGGTGGAAGATCAAAGAAATGTTGAAACTCTCAACATGATTTTCCTCTGAAATTTTTAAAATATGCAAATTATTGTCTTTCTGATACCTGGTTCCATTTCTATGACTGTATGTATAGTCACAGTAAGTAAGTTAAATACTCATATTATCATCAATCACTGTTTTTCTTTTTGAGACAGAGTCTCACTTTGTCACCCTGTAGAGTGCAATGACTGTCATAGCTCACAGCAACCTCAAACTCTTGGGCTCAAGAGATCCTCTTGCCTTAGCCTGCCACGTAGCTGGGACTATAGAAGCTTACCACAATGCTTGGCTAGTTAGTCATATTATTGTAAATGACATTTTCTTGTTTGATATAAATGTGAGTAAACTATTAAAGGAGGGCGAGAAGGGGGAAGGACATCACCGCAGGCCAACAGCTGGAATTTTCTGTCCCAAAGGCTGTCTGGCTGTGTTGTGTTCTTGTTTCTGTTTTTTATGAATTAGTTGAAAGAACTGTCAAGGAATAATTTGGGGCTAAGAGCATGTTTCTGTGCATATGTGAATGCATGCATGCATGTGTGCGTGTGAACATGTGAGCATGCGTGTCTGCGTGTGGGTGGCCATGCATATTTTTATAGTGAGAACACCCACACAGCAAAGGACCCACGTCCCAGTGGGTGGCCTTGTCTGTTTACCTTGCTCCTTTCTCACCAAGGCCATAAAACCGGGCAGAGGGACCTTTCTAAGTTGAGGCATCTAAATTAGTTCTGCCTCCAAATGCATTTTTCCTTCCTCAGGACGATGCTATTTTCTTTTTTCTCCAAACAGCAACCCCAATGCATATTACTTAGGATATTGCCAAAGTTACATTTTCTCTTCGTTTAGTGGTTAATTTCAACTATCCCCCTTTGCCCCTTCATTATGCTGCTTTGAGAACGGCCATTGTGCCAGTGGGGCTTTTCACCCCGTAAACCAAGGATCCTCCACTTCCCTTAATTAGCGGGGTACAAACAGTGCGCACAGAGCCAAGAACATCCTTTCCTAATAAAATCTGACAAAGCTTTGGAAGCCGCATATGTGTTTGCCCAAGTGTGCGCATGTGCAGGCCTGTGTGCCTATGCCTCAAAAGTGCATATTTTCCACAAGTCATGGCTCATGAAGCAATGCCCCTGAATCTAACAGCTACTCCCCCCCCCCAAATGATTTAAAGTGAAAATTTCTTTACATTGAGCAAATTCCTTTTGGTTCACCCCCAACTGAAAGGCCTGACAGTGCTTTCTTTGCTTTAGGCTGGAAAGCCCAAAAAGAAAAGCTTCCCAATTCCAGAGACGGATAAATTGCTTTTCTAAACAAGACTCATTGCACTTATAAATGTGTATCTCCCATAATTTAAAAAAAATAGTTTATATATAGGGAGGAATCTTATAAACAGCACAGACCAGTCAAGGCTATGGCTTTGTCCAATTAAAGGACTGGACTTGACAAGACCACCAATTGTTCTGTTGTGTTTTGGAAGCTTAATCCAAGTTTACATTTCCAGCCAGTGTTTCACTCCTGGTGTTTATGACAGCACAAAAGAGCAGCTCTGGGAACCTCTCAAGGGGAAGTCAAGCCAGTCGGCGCTGCCGCTGAGAGGGAGGCAGGAAAACGTGAGGAAGGGAAGGCAGGAGGACGGATGATCCCTCTTGGGCTGACATTCAAATCCCAAACTGGATTCTCCCACAAAGCAAAAGTGAAAATATTTTCAGTGTTTGCACATATGTGAGAATTGCCAAGTGGAGATTTAAGTCTGAGAAAGTAGCACAACATCCACCATTTGCACAGCTGTTGTTGGAAATGGCTCCAAACCCTCCCGGCGTGGCTAACAAGTATAAATCCTGAGTGCATTTCTGGGCTTTGTGGCGGGGTGCGCCTGCAGGCAGAGCGCTAATAAGCAGCTCAGTAAACACACGTGTCAGAATACTAACTCTGCCACTCACGAGAGCCGCGACTCTGCAATCTAGGTGTATCTACGCATGACATAGCCCTTTGGTAGGAATTAGAAAGTATCACCTGGGGGTATTTTGGTAAACTTAAGAAGCCTAGCTGTAAGTTAGTATTTGTGAAACTATCTTAAATATATATGCGTTGCTTCCACTAAACAGAGGAGGAAATGCCAAGGTTGGAAAACATAGTGATATGTTATTTGATGCCATGTCCTCCCCGGCTCTTCCGACACCCCGACGGCTGATGCGACTGTAGAGGCGTCTGCGTCTCACATCATAACGGTGCTGCGGCTCTTCACGTCCTTGAATACTTTCCCTCCGGTATCCTTCGGCGACACAATCTAACATAGCAATTTACACTGAAGGAGGTTTTACAGAGTGCTTTCAGAGTAACTCAAACGAATTCACACTGGCTTATCGTCCCCAAAGTATCAATAACTGTAATTTTCCCCTCCAAGTGCTGATGAACGGGTTATATTGCTCCTTCTAGAAATACGGCCTTCAATGCTAATGTAAATACCTCCTAGAAGCCACTGAGCTGTCCCTGCCCCCAATTTTAATATTTTTAAACATGTAAATACTTCAGAGAATCATTTGGTCAAGTTTGGAAAACAATGTACAAGGCTCTGAGGCCTGAGGCTAATAAGCTCTGCACCCCACTTTCAGTGCCTGCCCTGCCACCCCTGGGCACACTTCCCTCTACTTCAAGAAAAATTGCAAAGTTGGTCTTTACCTTCCTGAACCAGTATTAGGGCTCAGGCACTGCTGAAGCTCCTCTCTCCGGTTTCAATTTCTTCTTTGTTCATGCCTGTTGGAATATCTGGTCCTTAGTCTGTCTACATGATAGTCAAACATGCAAACAAACAGAAACAGAGTTGGGGGAAGGGGAATTAATTAATTAATTAATAATACCATTCCAGAGGCAGGGAATGGTCTAAACCATTATGAAGGAGACACAGTTACCAACCCACAGCTGAGTACAGTCCAGGGAAAACAGTTCCCTTTAGCTTTCAGTGGTTGAGGATCAATATGCTGAGAGTTTATTCTCTACAGGAATAAATTATCCACCCTTCTGATACAGCCCCGAACAGTCCTACCTGGAATTAAGATAAGATTTCTTGCTGTGTGATTTATCAGGATACCCACATGACTTCTGAGTATCTTCAGTTTTGAGAACAAAAAGCTCTTGCTTCTTAGAAAAACACTGAGCAGCATTTTCCCAATGAACCGGAGAGAGGGAATACAGGAGGCCCTGTGCTGCTTTAGAGTTAAAACAGCAGCAGTTACTTATAACTGGAACTAAAACCTGCATTAAAGATATGCCAGTGATGTGCAGGTTCCCTAAATCAGTGGTTCCCCAACACTGCCATATCAGAATACCCCGGAGCTTTGAAAACCTCCAATACCTATGAAGAAACCCACACCAGCTAGATGATAATCCCTGGGGGTAAGATCTGGGCATCAGTGTTGCATCAAAACTCTCCAGGTAGTTTCAACTTGCAGCCAAGTGCATTTGTAAACACAGGTGCACGGCACCGTGCTTTGAACATTTCTGACTCCAGCGTCAGTTTCTTCTTTTCTGCCACAAACACATGATTATTCAGCTGCTATTCCCAACTGAAAACAAGGACCAAGACTTGTAAAATCAGACAATAAGCAAGCAAACAAAAAACCAGGTGCCAGAACTTAGGCCATCTTAAGAAGTGAGGTTACAAGGAGGTGACCATCAGTTCAGGTGGATTTCTCATAGTCCTGCCTTTAAAATGAACAGAAAGTGTCTGGGGAAAGCATGCTTCATTTTCTCTTTTCAAATAAAGAGCAGAACACTGACAGAGATCAATTTTGGTATCCACTGAAGATGATCTGAAAGTGGAAACCTACATGATTAGTGTCATGAGACTCCAGCAAGAATTTAGACTTTTATTTAGTCTTACCCCAAAGCCAGAGGGAGATCAAGAGTTATTAACTAATTTCTGATATAAATTTGTGATAATATTTGGACAAAGTAAAATTACTTGAACAGTGATATATTTTAAAAGATGATCTAGATAATTAAAAGAGTCTTTAGAATCTTAAAAGTTCATCATTTATGCAGAGAGAACTCCAGATTAATTATGGCCATATTACCTTTAGTATTTTCTCTGTGTAATTTATTTTTGTGTGTTTTATTGTCGCCGTAACCAGTTGGATACCCAAAGTGGGAAATACTGAGTTAGGGCAGTTGTAAAAGATCCCCAATGAAACCATCTAATTCACTTCCTAATTCTCCTCTGTGCACTCAGATTTGTCAGACAAGTAAAATTTTTAAATCTCTTCAAGTTCTTGCTCTAGTGAGAGTGTTATTTTGAGATTTCCAATGATTTTATGTTCCATCCTTCCCTTAAATTCTTCCCTCTACAGAAGAAGAAATCCCAAATACAATTTTCTATCTTTTAGAATCTTTCCATAAAACAAACATTTATTAAGCATGTGTTTTACGCCAGCTGGACTCTGTTGTAGAAGCTGGAGACAATTTTAGAAAACAAAAGAGAGACAATTTTCTTTGAGACAAAAATCAAGTAGAAGGAGATGCACAAGTAAAAATATAAATTATCATTTTATATATCAGGTGGTGGTAAGTACCACGGGGATAAAGTCTGATAAAGGGGTGAGAGCATTATTATTTTTAAGATGTTATATACGCCCTTCCTCGGAGGTGATCTCTAAGCCCAGTTTAGACCCTAGTGGGTACAGATGACATAGTCAAAGGAGTAATTGAAGAGCTCTGGATAAAGCTACTTACGACCAAGGGGCGGGCTACAGTGGGGAGCCATAGTCTTGAAGGGGCAGATCTTGGAGTTCTAGCCAAGAGAAAAAGACCACTGACAGCCGTGGAGCTCAGTGGTTTGCAGAGATTGACTCTCCCTACATCCTCCTGCTGACCAGACTCTGGCCCATGCTGCCTGGTGGAAGCCACAACACGTGTGCCAGGGAGAAGCAGTTCATGAGGTCACCCTAATGCTGCCCAGAGGACAAGGCGCAGGAATTTAGACAGTTCTTAGCTCAAGGGAAGGGAGGGAGTATTTATTGAGCACTTAGTATGTGCCAGATTCTTCACTGAGCACTCAACCTGGCCTCATTTGTTTTCTATTTCATTTTCATAACAGTGCCATCAGGTGGATACTGTTTTCGTCATTTTACAGACAAAGAAATCAAGACTTAGTGAGTTAAATAGGTCCAAGGTTTCTCAGATATGGAGAGGGAGACTAGAAATCACCTATCTGACCCCAAAGTAGTCTCTCCCGCTAAGCACTAGGTCCCCAGTACCGGGAGACCTACAGCGTGGACAGATGCTGTTTGTGTTATAACACACGACAAACTCTTCCAACATCTCTTACAAAGGTTGCTATGAAATTATAAAAAAAGAAATGTTCAGAGCGAATTTTTATCCATTTTAATAACCTGAAAAAAGCATGATACTTTTGGGTGCTAAAATCAGTAATTAGTTTATACTCACAAAATTAGTGCTAGTGTGGACAATGAACTTATCACCTAAGTAATTTATCTGAATAGAGTAATCAGCATACATTGCACAAATGACAATAGGGAGCTGAGTACTTGTTGAATTTGAGTTAACCTATTGCAGAAAAGCATGGTCTGAATGTAACAATATTATTTTTAACTCTAAATGTGCCCTCCTGTACAGGGTCCATTTATATAACAGTGATATTGGGCATTCCTATCACTATTAATGTTTCTAATGCAGCGTTAAGGCAAAATTAGTCAGCCGGTTGGAATGCAGTTATCCATAATGATTGAAATGGTGCAGGTCAAATATTTTGTTAGAAATTATATTTGAGCAGATAATGCTACAGAGTAAATTGAAGTATTTCTCTCCATTTTACCTTGTACTCAAAAAGCAAACTCAGGCTCAACGCAACCCAGTCAACAGCCATATGGAGGCACGAATAAGCTCCCATCTGGGCAAAAGTCCAGTGCGTCAGGTAAGGCTACAGAGAAAACATGTCAACATTTGGCAAAGCTCGGTGTTTGGCCCTCGGCTGACAAGGTTTGCACAACACCAGCACAGTAACAGATGTGTCAAGTGGACCTCTGGAATATTTCACAAAGCTAGCTCATCAAGAATATTCTAATAACAAAAATAAATCCTGGTAGCATTTTTATTCCAGGGCATATTGAAATAGGAGACTTATCTAACCACCTGCTGATGGAAGCACAAACTGTAAATATCAGTGACAGGCATCGTGAGTGTCATAAAAACTATGGAGAGGTTACTAAGGGATACTAGTGATATTTTACTTTTCCATATTAAATTATATTTTCTATAGTATTGTCAGTCTACGACTTAAATGAGATTTTACTAAGACTGTGGGAGTTACTGAAGAGATCCTTTCTAAGGAGAACACACACTGCCACATTGCCAATAGTTGTGTTCAGAATATGTCGGATCTCAACACAGTATTATTTCTCAGGTATATTTTTTTGTTGCTCTTAACCTTCATGGAGAGGAAGATTCACAGAAAAGCACGTCTGGATTCTGCTCCATAATTATAGGGTAACTCATTCTAGTTGCTCCATTAGGCCTAATGAGAAATTAAATTAATTTCTTAAGTTTCTTGTTATTAAAATTTGACAGATGCCTATTAATTTTCTAAAAGGTAACAGCAAGTTCAGAGAAAAAAATAAGCCTCAGGACAGTTGAAGGAGGGAATTTGGATTTCGCTGAATCACTCATTTCTATAACATGGATTACCAAACTCTGAAGATCAAAGCATTGATGTTTCAGAAACAGTTCATCACCACCAATATTCTCAAGTATCATTGACCTGTCTGTTCTGTTTGTTCATCTTCTTACCTTTCTACCTCCCTGTGACAGTGGTTCTCAACCTTCCTAATGCCGCAATGTATTTTCATTGTTAAAAAGCGGTCGAGACCCACAGGTTGAAAACCACTGAAAAGATATATATCAAGTGGTTGTAATAATTACCTATGAGTGAAGGGATTATAGGTAATCCATTTTCCTCTTTGTGATATTCTATACTTGTTGACTTTTTAGCACTGAGCATATATTACGTATATAATTGGCATTCTATAAAGCTACTTAGGTTCTCTTTAAAATATAGTTAATGGAGTAAAAAATAAAATAAAAATCTAGTTAATTTTGAAGGCAAGGAAACCAGGTATCATGCTTAACACAAAGTATGTGAAATAAGACATAATTAGAATTTTTACTGAAAGCCTTAAAAGTCATAGAAAAGCCTTTAAAATGGCCCCCCCAAAGGTGAAATTAAAATATAATAATAAAGTGCTAGCACCTTGATAAATTACATTTAGTGGATATTATATTTGCAAACATTACAATTTGGACATGTCTGACCTTTTAAATGTTGTTGTTCTAAAAATGATCCATTTCATCTTGATGCTTAGAGCTTTTTTTTTTTTCGTATTTTAAAACCCAACTCCAGCAGTAAATGTTGGAATTAGAGTCATCAGCTCAGTCAGGTGAATAATGGAATCTACTTTAACCTTAGATATTTGGGTCAAAAAGGAAAGAGTTTAGGTAGAGGGGCACATGATACTCAAATTTCTCATCTGTCACCTGTTCCTCACATCCGAAGCCTGCTCTAAGTGGGTAAACCATCAGAGCAGTTACCTATCTTGTACTTCCAGCAAGGGGATGGAGACTCTCACTGGAGACTCTCCTCTCCAGTGTGAAGATGACAGTCTTTAGGACAATTTGCACATCATGGCTTTCATGGACCAGGAGTGGCAGGTGCCCTGAGTTCTCCAGCTGGACTGCCTGCATCACAGGCTAATGAAGAAGATTCCTGCCAGTTCCCTCTTCCTCTAACCTTTGAAATGGAGATTACCTGGGCAGCTCACACAGGCATCTGTTGTTGTTGACAAACATCAGAAGGCCAGCAGGCCTGTCCCACGGCTGCTCTAATAGTTACCATTTCTGGGTCTCTCTTACTAACTCAATCTGAAAATGGAAGCATGCCTGACTTGCCCCCTTCAGGCACTAAACTGAAAGAAAGATAACTATCTAAAGGTGCTTTATAAACTTCAGTGGGAAGTGGAGCTTTTCCTAATTCAATAAAATTTCAAAGCATCTTCCAAATTCAACAAATATTTATCAGGTCTTCTTTGCAAAGATTCAACTTGCTGCTGCAGGAGGTTAAAAGGAAAGAGTGTAAGGAGCTAGATCCCAAGTTCATCCCGTGTGTTCCACATGAAGTACTTACTGCGTTTGCCTCTTCAGTGTGAGGCACTTTCATAGATGCTGGAAAATAGTTTTGAACAAGATAATCAAGGCACACATCATAGTCTTATAGATAATGCATAAGCTCCACTAGAGCTTATAGTCTGGTAAGATGATAAATCAATGGCTTAATTAGGATAGAAGGTTCTGTGATGGCTTAAATAAGGGCATAAGTCAGTGGAGGGATTCAGGAAGTAATTTATGAAGATGACATTTGAAGCAGACCTGAAAATATTTTTATACCATATTTTCTATGTATAATGCATGCCCGCATTTTTGGCTCAAACTTTCAGAAAAAAAATAATCTTTATTTTAAATTTATAAAAAATTTAAAAATGTTTTATTTTTTTCCCTCTGGAATTCAAATTTTTTTATAATTAATTATTTTTTATTAAATTATAACTTTGTACATCGATGCATTTATGGGGGTTCAGGGTACTGCTTCAAAATACAATGTGAAATGTTTACATTGAACCAAGTAACACATCCATCACAAATTATACTCATTTCTTAATAGTTTCAAAATGTACCGTTTTTTAATTCAAATTTTTATTTTTATTTTGACACGTGTTTTTTGTGTTATAAAGCAATTTTAGCATTTATTTTGTAACATATTATGGTACAAGCAACTTTATGTTAATAAATGATTACAAACACAAGGTACAAGAAATTTTATGTCCGGTAACAAATAGAACAACTCAGGTGTAATGTGCATTCTTTTATTTCCCTCAAAAATTTGGGCAAAAAAAGTGCACCTTATATACCACAAAATACCTTAAGTTCCCAAGAAAGATGAGAAGGAAGAGGATATCACGTGAGCACTGACTTCAGGGCGGAAGAGCTGCCATGCTCTAGGAGACAGCGACTAGTCTGGTTTGTATGGAGGGAAGGCCACATTGCTGGAGGTAATAGGCAAGGAGGCTGAAAAATGATGTTGAAGCCTCAACCACATGTCTATGTGGATAAGCCAGAAGTTTGTTCTGAATCCAGAGGCAGTGGGGGAGCAATGGCAGATGTTAAGTAAGAGAGGGGATGGGTGGCAGGCATGTTTGAATACTGATCCCACTGGAATGAATGAGTTGGAAAATACGAGTGTGTGTGAAACTCCTTGGGAAGCCATCACTATTCATCAATATCTTTCTCAGTGTCTCTGTGGTTCATACAAAAATAGGATGTACTCAACTCACGAGCCAGCATGCAATATGTAAGACATGAACAAAAAAAACTAGCCAGTTTCCCATTCATGTACACCTCTTTCCCATATAAGTCCTATGTTTTCCAGGCTCATGAAGATGAGTATGTTTAGCATAGCTATTGCATCCAAAGTAGGAAAAACCAAGGGTCTACCTACAAGCACAGCAAAGTCCTTTGCAGAATTTGCTCAGCCCCACCCATCTAGGAACTTTACGATCTAGAACGTGTGTTCAGGCAGCAGCCACACATTAGCTACTCATTTCTGGTGGAGTGCAAATGTCCTGGCCTCTTCCTCCCCAATCATGTTGAAAATTCTGGTGATTTACTCAAAAACCCGAGGGAAAGGCCACAGCAACAGCAGCCTGTAAACCCAGTAGCGATATCTACTGGTGATGCCAGGCCAGTAGCAGCCACACTGGTGGGTGGAAACATAACCTTTGTGTGTGAGAGAGAAAGAAGCACTGAGCTCCGGAGAGAGATCCAACCTATCAGAATTAAAGGAGAGACATGAAGAGACTGACTTGAGCACTTGCACGTCTCAAAGGAGATTCGTGCATTGATTCCAACAAAATTGTCCTTAGGCATAGAAATGTGAAAAATGTTTTTATGGTAAAATTTAGATTTTAGCCTCAAGCTAGAAATATGTGTCAGAGGATACAACTGTTCACCTGAAATAGTTTCCATAGACACGTGGGCAAAATTCAATGTATTCTTGGCTCAAATAGTCCATTATGCCTATAGAAAAACTGCAGCTCAGAGCTGTATTATGAACCTGCCCGATGTCGCATGAATTGGTCCTGCCATGCCTTCCGTTTCTGTCCCCTTTGATCTGGGGAGTCACTTCATTGCACCTGTTCATCTCTTGCCAAGCATTTCTTTTACTGTTCTTTCTTTCTTTCTTTCTTTCTTTTTTTTGCCAGCAATTTCTATTTCTTAAAGGAACTTTTTTTCCTCCTTTCTTTTCAAAGAGGACTGACTAGTTCATAGAGCTTCCAAAACTAAGATTATATAGAATCTGTATATAAATGTGTGTAAGTTATATATACCATATATAAGACCTATACACACATCTGTTATAAATGTTTACATTATTTTAAACTCTTTACTGTTCTGAAACATCGTTCTGCTTCGAGGGTTCTGCTGATTGAAATGATAGCATGTGAGGTCATTTCATGAACGGATCTGAGCAGCTTTTGAGAAGCTTAAACTTTGATCTCAATGACTTAAGAAGATAATTCAAGAAACAAAAAATACAAAAAGAAAAAGAAAACGCCCACTCACTGATGTTGCCCCAGCAGTTCTTAAGCCACAGAGAACAGCTGTATCAACGTCTTAGACAAGCCCAGAAGGGTAATGCCATGCAACGTGGCCCAACCAGGAACCATTCAGAGACCTGAAAAAAAAAAAAGAAATCTAAAGAAAAAAGAAATCACAAATTATATCACTAACAGGAAGAAAGAAATAGCAGCAGCTGAAGGGTCTTCCTATAAGTAGAAATGAGAGGAAAGGAGTTTTTAATGGGCTTATTATAAGGATGTTGACAGTAATAATCAAAGATAAGAAACTCATCTTTAATGCTGTTTTAAAGTATATACCTAAGAAAATGTCACCAATATTTATTCAGGGTCCTTCATGTAGAAATCTTCCCCTGGTAGGGGGAGGGGCGGGGGGATCACAGTGTATGGTACATCTCTTGGGGACAGGACATAATTATAAAGGGACTTTACCTAACAAATGCAATCAGTGTAACTTAATTCTATGTGCTCTCAATGAATCCAAAACAATTTTTTTAAAAAGACATTTTCCCCTGGTACCGAGAATTAGTGCCAAGGTTAAGTGCCAAGGGAGACCTGTTTGGAAACCTACCTGCCAAGTACACTACGCTCCTTCTCAGGTTGTCAGCCAGATCCCCCCAGATTCTTGATTTTTCTTCTCAGTATATAAAGAATGAACCTGCTTGAGGCAACCTCATCTTATCTAAACCCATGAGAATATAATTAATTTATTCACCCTAAGAAATACATGATTGTCAGTATTTTGCACTCATTTCCAGAGAAATTCTCATTTTAACCTGAGGTCACAGGAGGACATCTCTAAAGTCAAAAATGTCGATTATTAAGGTAAGAAAAGGGAAGCCATCCTCAGCACAGTCCTTGACCCACGTGTACTCCTTCCTCATGTGATGGCCTATCACTGTCCTATTAAGATTGATCCGTACCAAAGAATTACAGAGAAAGAAGGTGAATCTGGTTTTCTTGATGCTGGCTCTATAGGATCTCTTCTGGGTGTCACCAGCAACCAGCCTGGTGAGAGTGAGGATGACAGTTGAGGGTGTTTATAGCAAAAGAATTACTTCCTTTGGGGAGGAATTTTTTTTTTTTACTTCCCCAATTAAATCCTTTATAATTTCTAGCAAACTTGTTATTATAGATTTCTTTAGGAATCAAAGCAGCATATAAATACAAATGTCTAGACTCTTACAAGCTAACATTGTAGTATATCATAAATCTCCTTAAACAATCAATGAATCAATAAAACAAAAGTTCATGATTATAAAAACTGAAGTATTGATTGGCTGAGATGTAAATAGTTTGGTTAAAGAAAATCATTGTTACTCCAACTTCTGGTAATATGAATAAGGTGTTGTACCCATTGGCTCAATTTCCATTCCTCCAAGTTTCTTTAGAACAACTTTATTTCACAATCTGAAGATGAATTAGATAACTCACTGAAAAGGCTCAATGAAATTAAAAATCTTTGGAAGTATAGCTCTCTGGATTCTTATTGAAATTTAAATTCTTTGAAAAAGTAGCCAGTAGAAACCTACTTAACTTCAAAAACACTTGGAGAAAAATTACAAAAATCAGAAATAGATTTTTTACATGGTCACTCTAGAAATAAGTTCATCAGTCACTACTCCAACTTCTAAAAGCTGTGTACGTCACCAGCACAGCTTACTGTCCTGTCAGGTCGGCCTGCCATAGCCAAAATACCACAGATGGTGTGGCTTACGTTCAATAGAAATTTACTTTTCATGGCTCTGGAGGTTGGGATGTCCACAGGCAAGGCACTGCAGATTCCATACCCGATCAGGGCTTGCTTTCCAGTTCACAGGTGGCTGTCTCCTCACGGCCTTCACATGATGAGAGAAGGCAGTAGCGTCCTCTGAGGTATCTCATGTAAGGGCACTGATCACATCCCAGAAGCCCCACCTCCAAATACCATCACAGTGGATTTCCACCTATGGATTTTGTGGGAATGCAGACATTCAGTCTATGGCACTGAATGATGGATGCTGGGAAGGCCAAATATTCCTCCCCTTGTTATTATTCATTCTAATTAATAAGCTATAATTTATTTCCCTATATGATTCTTCCTAAGTGAGCCACAGGACATTAGAAAAACAGTAAAATGTGACAAAGCCAAATTCAAATCATATCACTAGATTTCATACTTTCTGAGTGGACCCAAGACTTTCTTCCACCTCAAAAGGACTTTTGAGTCATACCCAGCACAGTGCCCTAAATACTCACGCATAAATGGAAACACTTTGTTTTTAATTCTTAAAGTGTTTTAATCTAGGTGTGGTTGTCATGTCTTGCTAGGCATGGCCCCAGGTTTATTTTTTCTGGTTGATAACCATTCCAAAATGCAAGGACTAAAGGAGTTTAACTGCATCCTTCAACAATTAACTTGCTTTGTTCAGACTATCAAAGGTAACGTGATGATACTAAGTTCAGAAAACTGCATTTGATTAGAACCCATAAACATTCCCCTTCCGTTGTCACCCTGAGGCCCTAACCCTGCCTAACTTTCCAAATGGGCCAGGTCCCAGCACACTGTCTCTCCTCCCTGCTCCTGAGAGTACACAGGGACAGTTTTATATTGGTGTCTTGCTTCCACATGGCAGAGCGTTCTTCCCTCTTACAGTGTATGTTTAATATTCGGGTTGGAACCAGATGTTTAAAGCTGCAGAGTTATCAGTTTGTTTTCTTTAGAAGGCACAGATGCCCCACGTAAGACCCCAGAGCTCTTAAAGTCGCCGCAGGGCAAAGTGCCCGACGGTACATCTATGTCTAAACGGGCTAATGTGTTGAGCCGCCACATTTCACCATTTGCTGTTATGTTGACCGAAGACAACTGAATAATATACAAGGAAGAATTCAGATGCTTCAATTAAAAAAAAAATGTCCAGATGACTTGAGGAAATTTGTGCGACTCAGGTTTCCACATGAGATACACTTCCATCTGCTCTGATAATCCCAAAGCATGGCTCAGTTTGTGACAGTGGCATTCAAAGTTTGCCCATGTTTGAGTAGAAAGATCACTTGTTAGGACAAAAAATGCTAGATTCCTTTTGCAGCCTCCCTAAATAGGTTTAGGGAGCCCAAAGTTAGCTTGGCTCAGTGTAGGAGAGACCAATACACTGGGAGAAATCATCAACTGTCCTCAGAAATCCAAGACCCTTTTGGGATTGGCAGCCCTTCGGGGTAGATTTAGTATCAGATCCTCTGATCTCTAGGTAAGACAGTACAG
>NW_003852428.1:10237285-10286111 GCF_000181295.1 Otolemur garnettii | reverse complement strand
TTGTGACATTTGTCCCAGTGATGCTGATTCAGGGCTGGGTGAAAGGGGTTTAGGTTAATCTCCATGAACTCCCATTAAGGTTTTCCTCATTCTTTCATATCTGGCACTTCCCGTCTAGGAAGACCAGTAGCTTCTTAGTAAATATGGTTTTATATTTTTCTAGCCTTTTGCCTCTACACATAAAAACAGTCTTTCTGACTAGCAATAATTCCTCTTTTCTTTTTTTTTGGCCAGAGCTGGGTTTGAACCTGCCACCTCCGGCATATGGGGCCAGCGCCCTACTCCTTTGAGCCACAGGTGCCACCCAATTCCTCTTTTCTTCATGCAAAAATAGGAATAAAATAGATGCCACAATTTATTCGTATCTTTGACGTTTTTTTCATGACTGCAGTTCTTAACTTTGAAAGATGGAAACATTAATGGAGATTATTTTTGTGGAATCTTCTTTAAAGGAGATTGTAAAACTTTACAATGTAGCAACTGGCTGAGTGTTCCTTTCTGCTTCTCCTGCAACTCAACCTTTAGGAACAGACTAGAGGACTGAGTGCCATTATCACACAAAGAAGTCCAGGACAAGGGGCAGTTGAATTTTCCTCTCCCTGTATGTTCTGCCTTTTCATAATGTAAGGATCATAATGCGATAATGACCTTTTTCTTATGTAACTGCTGAGGAGGACATTTTTACAGGCTACGGAAATAGAAGAAGAGATTGGAGACCTACGGGTTATTTTAGATACCTAAGTTTAGGGTTGGCATTGTGGAATACAGCTCCCTTTATACACCTGATAATCATTACATTTCAAGGTGCAATTCAATAGTATCTCCAAATCTTCATGGATACAGTTTTCTATTTGTTATAATTTTTCGGTAAGATATTAAGACTACTTCAAGCATATTTTTCTTGGCAACTCTAATTTAAACATGTATTCTTGTGTTTTGATATATTTGCAAGATTTGAGCCAGATTTGTTCATACTAGGTTATCTATTAGCTAAATGTAAATTGCAAAAGAACCTTTTTCTGACATTTCGTATTCTCATTCACAATGAAAACATACAAAACTCATAACCCTGATGTGAGTACACAATGCTCTTTGTTCCCTATTTTGATTATATAGCAATGCCTACCTCTAAAGAGGGATAATTATAAACACTTTGTGGATTCTGTGGGAAAAGCAAAGATTCTTTTCTATGATTAAGTATTAGATTAAGGTTGGGATGAGTTGCTTCTAATTTTATTTTGGTCTTTACACAATTCAAATCATAAGAAGAAAAACCATTTCCAGTGACAAAGGACAGCTTAAGTCAAAGGTTGAAATTATTTTCAGGAATGTAATACACAAAAAAGAAAGTTATGTCAGTAACCACATTTTTGATATCCTGCACATTAATCTTGGTTAAAATCTTTTTGAAGTTTTCTATTAAAAAAATCTCTAGTTCATAACTATTTGACTGGTTTGGAATTAATTTTTCAATAATGAAAATAATGAGGGAGGAGGTTTGGTAATGTGGGGGGTATATGGCACACCCCCTCAGAGAAGAGACTTGGACTTTACCTAACAAATACAATGTAACCTAATGATATGTGCTCTTATATTAATGTGAAACAAAACAAAGCAAAATAATGAAAACAATGCATATCCTGAGTTAATATTAGTAGCCAAAGAAGAACGTGAACAATACAAATATCTTCCCATTTCTTTGTGCTTCTCTGCAGTGTATTTAAGTCTCACAATACTCAATCACTGCACAGTCAGCTGTACTATTTCACAAGGCTCTTGACATTGCCAAAAGAGCCAATTGACCATTTTGCAAGATCCCATTTTAATCATCTTTTTATTTTCCTGATCTACGAAGCAACTGGAGCAATCTTTTAGCTATAAAACCACATTTTTTTCTCTTCAAATTAAAGCTAATCCCAAAATAATAAAATGTTGAAATTTCTCTTTCTACTCTAGAGTTAAGGTGGTATTTTCATCTTATTGTATTTTGCCCTTTGATCCATTTTAAGAAATTAGGTTTTATTTCCAGCCAAAAGAACTAACCTATTGCATGGAGGCCAGCCTGCAAATAATCTGACCCAGAGTAAGCAATCCTTTCCAAGACAGTTTGTATTGGATGTACCAAAACAATGTCTACTTCAAGGCTCTCTCTGGTCAACCTCTGTTCAGTCCTACAAAGAATGAATATGGAAATGTTTTTTGTATCTTTGATACTCTCGGCTTTTACTAGTTTAACAAACTTATATTTAAAAAGCAACAAAAAATATAACAACAACAACAAAATCTTGTAGCAATGTCAAGCCACTATCCTGGAATACAATGGCAGAGTATTAACATCTGCTGGTGAAGTATTTTCACCTTAGCTCTAGACTTACAAAGCTGTTCAAAGTGGTCTGCCTATGAGAACAGGGTGAATATTTCACAAGGCTCTTGACATTGTGAAATGTTGGGGTCGGGGGAAGCCTGAGGGAAGGATAGCCGTCTCCTTATGAGTCCTCAACCCCAACCCCAACCCATATCCCTACCCATGTCATGGTGTCAAATCATAACTTCTAACTGGTAACCAGGATGGTAACCACTGAACATGCAATATCTTTGTAGGTAAAGTATCTACATAAATGATAGCCCAGAATCTAATCATAAATTTTCATAAAAGGTAACTAAAAGGGAAGATTGTTCATAAAAGTGATCTTAAATAGAGATCATCAATGACATATCAGATTCCTACTTCCTTCCCTAACTCATTCCCACCTTCCACCCCAATCATTTTTTAATGATGCTGCGATTAAGTGGGGAGCATTAAACACGGGCTAATCCATGTTATTTCATGACATTTAGATTTATTAACATTTTTCAAGCTTGATCCAAATATTGTTAAGATATATATCCAATATATATAATATAAACTTCTAGCTGTCTTTCTAAACAGAAACATAACTAGGAAATTATAGACTGTTAGGAGAGGAGTGCTTTGGAAAGTTTATGAAAGGTCCCTATTCTAGAGAGAGAGGTTATGTAGTTGATGTGGAAGGGTTTTCTGGGGGATATTTTGGTTTGTTTGAATTTTACTTTGCAGCTGAATTTCCAGAAGATTATTATTGATTTCTCTTTAAAATGAAGGCTTTCCTAAAAACAGTATAACTTAAGTTCTGAAAACTAAGTTGTTCTGTCCAGAATTGACCCATGTTGGCCAGCCACCTATAGTCCTGTCCCACAGACCCAGGGGCAGCTGCTAATTTACACTGAGTCCATTCCTCAGGAAAACTCTGCCCTGGCGTCTCTCAAGCAGAGGTCATGAACTTGGACGCAGGAAGCCAAGGGAACCCGCTATGCAAAATGTATTCCAGGTCAGTATAATGTCCACCCAGCAGACTGCAGAGAGGCCCTTAAAAGAAAAATAAAACAATATTTGAATATATGACGTTTCTTTACTTTTTCCTTTCTTTTTTGGATAATATAGAAAGAATAAAATGTTTCACCTTATCACTGGGTCCTTGGTTTTCCTAAGCATTTAAAAATGTTATAATAATACCAATGTTTTATTTGTAGGTTTATATTTCTATAGCACTTTAAACAGTGTCTTGTATATAATGGATGTTTATACAAAATTTTATATTAAAAGAAATGGGAATTTCAACTACAGTGAATCATATTTTCAAATCACAAAGGGCATTCGGGGATTTGCTTTGTTTTGGATCCTTCTAATTAGTAATTGGTCTTCTGCATGGTCATATGTCTAGTGGAGATGTCTCTTTTTTCTTGCTTGAAAGTTGAATTTGTGAGGTAAACTGTTGTTCCCAAGAAGGTCTGTTTTCTGCTGTGAACTGAAAAATTTTAAGTATCTCTTTGCTAGAACCTAAATTCAAAGCCTATACCATCTATTATACTTTAAAAGATGCAAAGACTAGGAATTTGTAACTATTCATGGGGAAATGAGACTAAAGCATTATTGGGCAATTAAAGATGGAAAACAATTAAGGCTGCCATATAAAGCACCACTTGAAGGTTGAAAATTATGGATTACACCACTTTTCATGAAAATTATATATATATATTTCTTCTCTTGTCAAGACAAGAGCTGGCTCCTTTCCAAGCTTTGCAAAGCTCACCGTGAGCTTTCTAGAAGACAGGGAATAAAAAGCTGTCAAGGAAAAGCCAGCTCTGGTTGTTGCAGTGGATACATGAATTAGTTCCTATGAGGCAATTAAACTTCCATGCAATTGGTCTTAAAAGTCTGGGCTAATCTGAAAGTGTTATTCCTTTATGTCTACTGTGAGTTTTCAGGTTCATTGTTATTACACACCAGCAGCCATGTGGAGAATCTAAGGTAGCAAGTGTCAGGAAGGCCAAAGCTTTACGCATCTGGCTCTGAGATGCTTTAGGTGGTGTGGGAGGCATGAGATTGCTTCTGTGTGTGTATGTGTCTTTTAAAATATCTTCTGGGTAGATGAATATGATTAAACTAAGTGTGTGTACCACCTCAGCCTCTATTAAGTGAGAGCAAAAAACCAAAAAGACCCAAAAATGAAAAGTTCATAAATCATAAAGATGCTCCAACTTCTTCAAAGTGAAACATCTGGTTCCTCCAAGTAGTTCCAAAGTGTGTTTCCAACTGCAACCAAGATGAAACTGAAGGGGATTTGTCGTGGGGCCAAGCAGAGCACATTCCCCTTGGTGCACTAGCTGGGCAGCTTCTGGGTGGCTGAGTCCAGATGAGACCCTGGACTGACTCAAAAGTGAATGAGGCAGCTTCTGGCCTCAAGGTTCTCACAGTCTGGGGGCAGAGAGGCACTATGTGAAAAGGCCTGTGCTACAGATAGACTTGAACTCAATGGAAACATCCAAAGTAACTAAACAATTCCACCTGGGTGAATCTGGAAAGGCTTGGCAGAGAAGCGGACATCTGACAAGGAATTTGAGCGATGAGTGAGAATTCAGCGGTTAATCTGGGGGAACAGAATAGACCTTCTGGGCTGGGAGAACTTGACCACAGGCTCTGAGATGTGCGTTTTAGGAAATGGACTCATATACAGTCTAAAAAGTTGGATTTTGTTCCTTGGGTAGTGCCTAGTGAAGTGCCTGGCATAACGTAAGCATTCAATAAAAAACAAATAGGAAGAGCTCTATTTGTTCCTTGCCTTGTTGTAACCAAATACTCCAAACAGGTGATTTAAAATGGCAAAGGTATTGTCTCACAGTTCTAGAGTTTAGACTTCCAAAGCCGAGATATTAATGAAGATGGAGCGAGACCCCTCCTTGCCCCTGCCAGCTCCCTGCAGCTCCAAGCATGCCTTGTCTTGTTGCAGGAACTTTGGTCTCTGCCTCTGTCTTCACATCGGCATCTTCTCTCTGTCTGTGTCTTTCTGTGTCTCCACCCTGTTTTCTCTTATAAGAACATTGATTGATTATATTGGATTAAGAGCCTACCCTAATCAAATATGACCTCATCTTAATATACCTGCAAAGTCCTTATTTCCAAATAAGATCACATTTGCAGATACTGGGGATTAAGTTCAACTCACAACAGAAGGAAGCCAAGGCTTCCAAGCCATCCAAGGCTTTGATGCAGGGGAAACTGGTCCATATTTTAGACAGTGAGCTCTAAGTGCAGAGTGGAGGCTATTTAATTACCGAGGTGGAGGGAGGTAAATGCAGATGAAGATCACAAATCTCAGAGACCCATCGCTAGGCAGAATGAAGGATGTGGCAGCCAATTAGATAGATATAAGTAGACCAGGCCATTGAGGAGTCAAGAAGTGTCCCAGGGCTCCAGCTTCGGAGGCACGTGTGCTGAAAGGTGAGACTTTGAACATCAATTCAGAATCCAAAGGGGAAAGTTGGTTTAGCACAGGATGTTAGTGCACTCACCCTTGTACCTGCTGAACTGGAGATGCATCAGATAGACCTGTGGAGAGAAGGATACTTGCCATAGCACCCTTCCCAGTGACAGAGTAAAACAGCTACTGGACACACACGGCTCCTAAGCTCATGAGGAGCACTGAGGAGCTGAACATCCAGTTTGATTTTAGGAATTCAATTTCCAGCAGCCACATGTGCCTAGTAGCTACCACATCAGACAGCACTGGCCTAGCAGGTACCTGGGTACATATATTTGATGTCTAAGAGAAACACGCAGGGTCCACGGCCACACCACCCTGAATGCACCCCATCTCCACTCAGATAGACACAGGGAGAGCATAATCTGCACTAAAAATCCAGTTGGGGAGTGATTAGCTTATAGGCAATTGCTGAAGCCATATGAGTCCATGAGTTACCCAGAGAGTGGCCAGACGCAGAGAAGAGTTAAGGGTGAAGCCTTGGCGAGCACCAGTGCACTAGTGTACTCCACAGCCGGGGGGTGGCAGGCGGCTCCTCAGAAGGGGCAAGGAAACAGGACAGAGAATGATGCTGCAAAAGGCACGGGGAGATTTCAGGGTGAGGGCGGCCCACCGCATCCCAGGAAAACAGATTTTATTAAATAAACCATGGGAACAGGCTTTCATGATTATAATATTCCTTTACCAATAGACTCAATAGCCAGATTTTATTAACAAAGAGGAAGCACACTAGCCACGGATTTTATTTTTATCCCCCCATCTACAGCCATGAAAGACATTTTAAAGGTTTTTGGAGGCAACAGTAGAGAATTTGTGAAGATGGGCCCATTCCATGGAATCTAGAATAATATGCCCCTAAAAACATAGCCCCGTCATAGGAGGGACCACAATTCCTCTCCCATGAAGACGTCAGGTAAAAGTTGTATAATTTTTTAAAAACACTTCTGTGGATGATAATATCTCTTCATTGACTTTGCCTGAATACTCTGTGAGGTGGGTGAATTATTTATCTTTCACTACCTGGAAATAATGAGGAAATCACGAGGTTTCCGTGACTTGCCTCAGATGACAGAAATTGTACAGAGAAAGGAATCCAAGTTAATCTGTCTTCAAAGTTCTTCCCTCCTCAATGGTGTCTCCTAAACTGAAGAAACTAACGTTCTGCCGTCATGATTTCTGCCATACCTGCTAACTACTTGTCCCATTATTCACTATAGATTTATTAAGTAAGCTGAAATTAGCATTTAAAAGCCAAATATTACGGTTATTTTGCTTGGAAAACCAGTATTATTTTCCAGACATAGGTGATGATGTGTAAATAAAAATAAATTATAATGAATGATAAAAAATCAGTAAGTGCTGGCTAAGTGCTGTTGCCTGCCAACGACTTTGAACTGGAGGCCTGCTTTTTTTTTTTTTTTAATTAAAAAGGGAGATTACCAAATGTTTAAAGAGATTCTAAAACAATGCTGTACCATAGTAGAAACCTCCCTGCCTTGTGTAAAAGGTACCATCTAGTAGCAGTGGGCTTCTCTCTCAGGGACGAAACATCCTGCTTCCATTAAAGAATAAAGAGTATAAAGTAATCTCCACCTGCCATTCTACAGATGAGAAAGAGGAGAGAAGTAAGACGTCTCCATTTCATAAAACCGTAAGGTGTCTGGTGAACTCACATAATCCCTGAGGCCACTTGATCTCTCCTCAGGCCTAAAAGAGCCTTTGTAGATCATCACATTGAAAGCAAATCTGTACTATAGATTTCAAAGATGCCATTCCGTATGTCTCATTGATTATGCTTATGGCTTAGCATGTGACTTAAAAGCTTTCTTAGCCACATGAATGTTCCCTTCGAGAAGAATTAAATGCAAAACAGTCAGAAACTGGTTAACACTGGGAAACTGGTGTGCAGGCCTCACTACAGAATTGAGCATTGGACTGGGCCTGGGTACCTGATACTGGACATGGTCCACCAAGCTCCCTGAGCTTTCACCCACCAGTCACCACAGTGCTACCCTTACCAGGCCAGTCCAGGAGACTGATGAAGCATGATTTTTTGTTCTTGCACATGAGTCTTAGACATTGTTTGATCCTGAGGGACCACCTTCTGGATGACATACCCAATCAGAGCCCTTGAGTCATAAAGTTAACTGCCCCCAAGTGAAATGCAAGATGAACCTTTCCTACACAAATTTCTACTCTGCGGCAACTAAGGCCTTAACTCGGTTCTAGGCTGCCTATATAACCTGAACCACATTAAAAGAAAATATTTTGAAATAAAATAAGAAGAAAAAAGATAAGCCAGACTGTGTTTTTTTCTCCCCAGCTAGGTTTTATGATGTATTTTTTTAAGCTTGAATTTAAGCAAAGAAAAGAAACCTTGCTTTTTATGGCAAGAGTTCGTGAGAAGGAAGACAACGTGTAATGGAAAGCATCTTGCACAGAAGTCTTGGTAATCAGAGGGGGGAGATGTGAAGAAGCTTTGTAAATTCTGCCTTTGAAAGGCCCGGGCTATGTAAATACGGCCCACTAGAGTGTAAACAGCAGTGGTTTGAAAATAAAAACTTGTACAAAACAGGCAGCTATCTAGTTAGAAGAAAATGTGTCTAATAAGCATGTGGCGAAGAGATGCCTTGAATACTTGATTCTGGACTGTAATTACTAAAGATGTAAAATTCCCAGGACTTTTCAAACCATGAGGGAAAAAAAAAAGTTTATAGAGATCCTCTCTGCCCCCCAGAAAAAGACAGATATACTTTTGGGTATACTTTATATCTTTAAAGTAACTTAAGAACAAAAAAACATATTGCTCCTACATAAATTACATACTTGGAAATATTTTCAATTGTTAATGGAGCCACAAGTTCTTAAAACTTTAAAAATGTCAGTCTCTTAGTCAACAGATGAATATCTCAACATAAAAAAATGCAGTTATATTTCTTTGACTTATAGATCATCATTGTGTCAAACAAAAATTGCATTCATTTTGAGAACATCCAAAAGCTCTCTGAAAATACTGTTTAATTCACAAGTTTTCCACTGCTGGGAGATGCCATATTCATTGTTTTCATCTTGGACTTTTGAAAACCGTTTTTTTCCTCAGACTCTGGCAAACTTTTCTCTCCCTCCTCATGCAGGGTTTTGTATGGTTTGGGGCATTCTCAACACAGAGCTATCTTTCTCTCTTTGAAGGACACAGCAATTGAGATGTCAGAGTCTGCACCACGGAGGTGCTTTAATAGGGACATGGTGCTGGAGAAAAGGTGGGCTAGAAATATTTGCTTTCTAATCCAGTCAAGGGCAATAACTCCTCTCTTCCTAAACTACCCACCTGGGCACTGAGGCTGCAGTAGCAATATGTGTTAAATGATCCAGTGAATGAATGAATTGTCTCCTTTCTGCCTATAAACCTGTAATCCAAGAATCTGCAGCAGTGTAGCTTACGGAGTTTTCCTGCCAAACTTCTGCCCCTGTGTGGTCCTTGCCGTTCACTGTGTCTTCCTGCAGACATCAAAGTGATTTTTGTTCTATTTCAATCTTTTGGCTATATAGAGCTTCCTATTATCATTAGAAGACACAAGTTAAGCCATAAAATATGTATCCTATTATAAAAGTTCATGGACATTTCCTCTGAAAATTCCCTCATTCTGCTGTCACGATACTTATATTCGGTTCATCCCTCTCTTTCCTCAAGGGTTACGTGTTTAATGATTGACAAAATCTATTCCAAGTCTTGGATTAGAAACTAACCAGAAGTGTCCTTCTGTAGATTTTATAATGTTTCCCTTTTTGTAGAGACAGAGTCTCACTTTGATGCCCTTGATAGAGTGCTAATGGCATCACACAGCTCACAGCAACCTCCAACTCCTGGGCTTAGGTGATTCTCTTGCCTCAGCCTCCCGAGGAGCTGGGACTACAGGTGCCCACCACAACACCAGGCTAATGTTTCCCATTTTATATTTGTCTATCTGTCCATCCCTCCATTCACCTACCCAAAGTATTCAATCTCCCTTTAAGAGATCCCATTGTCAATTCGTGCAGTTACTCTTGAAAAACAAGTTTGCTCCAAAACTAACTGCTGGCAGATAAGGGGTAATATCCAAAATTTATAGAGAACTCATACAACTCAATAGCAAGAAAACATACAACCCAATTTACAAAATGGGCAAAAGACTTGAATATGCCTTGTCATTGTCTCTGCAGATGGCTTAAAACCACGATGAGAAACTACCCGTTAGGATAGTTATCATCAGAAGACAAGACCTAACAGACGTTGGTGAGTGTGTGGAGGAAAGGGAACCCCTGGAAACTGTTGACGGGAATGTAGAGTGGTATAGACATTGTGGAGAACAGCATAGGACTTCCATATGACCTAGCAATGCCTTTTGTGAGTGTATAGCCAAAGGGAGAGAATCACCACCGGGTAGCGATATCTGCATTCCTGTGTACATAGCCCTATTCACAATAGACACAATAGCCCCTAGCATCAAACCTGGGTATTGGTCAGATAAACTGTGGTGCGTGTGTGTGTATTTGAATATTATTCCGCCTTTAAGAAGGAGGAGATACTGCCATTTGCCACAACTTGGATGACCTAGAGAGCTCTGTGGGTTTTAAAAAACATGCCCAATGTGGTGCCTGTGGCTCAAGGTGAAGGGCACTGGCCCCATATACTAGAGGTGGTGGGTTCAAACCCAGTCCTGGCCAAAAACTGCAAAAAAAAAAAACTCTACCCTATGTAAGTTCTGGAAATGTTTAATGTGTTTTGAAAACGTGCTGCTCTCTTTAAAGTTGGGGATTCTTTTTCCTAATATTTCAGGGAAGATGTTTTTTTCTTCAAATAAAAGGTTCAAAAGCTTTCCATGTTTACAGCTTTGCCTGGTCCTTGCTGAGGATGCTGTGTGTGCCACCTGCTCCTTCTGGTGACACGGTACCACAGGGGCAGCAGGAAGGGAGGCTTTTAGAGGAACTCTGCTACAGTTTCATCATGATTCCCATTTTCAATCGCCAGAAAGATTTCTCATAATTCAAGGACACGCAATACAAGCAGCAGTTAATTTGATTCTCAATAGAAGCTTTTGGACTTTTATATTTTGTTTGGCATTTTCTGCAAATCCCATGTCCCCTGTTCAGAATAATCCCTGGCAGTGTGGAATTCTTCCACATGCCGTTCATGCGTCTCACCACCTTGCCTAGGGAAAAAGTAAAGAAAGCTGGAGCACAAATGGCGAATCTCTACAGCATGTTTACAAGGGCACAATGTGTTAAAATTAGCAATAATATCTTCTCAGAGTTATTGTTAACCTGTGCTTTAGTCCAGTGGATTTCATACGACTGCTGAGATAAATAGAGTGATTTTGCCACAACATTAGATGGTTAGAATTTATTTGGACTGGGTATTTAGGTATGAAAATATGTTCATGCCTGTGAAATAGTCTAAAGCCATACTGTAAGTTCAAATATAGCCAGCGTTTTTTCTGCTTCTGCAATGTTGTAAGGCCAGGAAGAGGGTCCCAGCTGTCTTTTACCTCTATTATCTTAGTATTCATCTTTGTCTTCTCATTTCTGAATATATGTTGAAGTATCTGGGCACGGGGGTCCTGTTTCTAAGCTTTCTCAGAAAAACATTAGCTGTTGTCATCAATGTCCATTTAGCTCCAAAAGGACCAGAGGCGCTTTGTCCTTTAGGTACAAAAAACACACTTGGTCTTTCTGCATTCTTATACGCAAATGAAATACTCTACTTACAAGGTGGAAATTGTCCTTGCTTTAACTCTGTTGGCCAAGCTTTATTTTCCTGGTATATAGGCATAGCCTGGCACTGTTAACAGTTTTATACAAAAATCTTCTGGGGTGGCACCTGTGGCTCAGAAGCGTAGGACACCAGTCCCATATGCCAGAGGTGGCAGGTTCAAACCCAGCTCTTGCCAAAAGAAAAAAAAACTTCTTCTGTTTTCATAAATCATATATAGTGGCTGTAAGTGGCTCCTAGTATCAAAAGGGTAAGACATATTCTGTAAAAATCCATGCATATTTTAGCAATCATTAAATGTATTTCCAAATTTAAATATACATATCTATTTATATGTACATTAAGGGAAAATATTGAGACAAAATACTTTGTGACAACTTCTAGGTATGCCTACCTCTAGTTGTTAATCAGCATTCTGTGTTATTTTTTTAATTGTCAGGTACTGTTTACTTAACTAAGACCCTCTGTCCCTTTTCTAACGTTCTCTAACGTTCTTGACCTACTGTAGAAAAAGTAGGAAGGAACCAGAGAGTCCAGGTGTATGTTCTGGTCAAAGCCACGTCCATCTTTCTTGGCAGAAATGTCTCAGCTCCCCTGCCCGTCTCCCTGCTCTGTGAGCAGTGAAGAGCGATCTTCAATTACTGCTGCGAGTCCTGCCGCTAAGCTCTGCATCAAGCGCTGTGAAGGTGCTCCTGAATGCCCCCCTTCCCGGGGAGGTTGTTCTTCACAGATGTGGGAGGCTGCTATCTTTTTCTGAGTGTACATTTCATTAAAATTCAGGTATCGTTATTGGGAAAGAAAAGAACCGAAAAGCCTTGCTAAAGCTACACCAGTACTAGGCAATCGGGATGGGTTGGCACTATTCCTCCATGCTGGGAGGATGAAAGAGTGAAGAACAGTGACTCTGTTAGAGACACAGGCTTTACAAATCCCTCCTCCTCCCCCAGGGTAAGCACCTTTCATTTCTCAGGGGCCTCACTCTAGCCAGGTCTCCTCAGGGCGCTGTTAAGTGTCTTCTCCTTCAATATCAAGAGAGCCCAGACAGGCAGGAGAGGGATTTCAGAACTGTTTCGGCTGCTAAAATGTCAGAGCTGAGAGCCTAAGGTGCCTTTCCCTCCCCACCCCCCAAAAGTTGTTCACCTGCCAAAGAAAAACCCTGACTTCAGAGGTAATTCTCTGAGTGCGCAGAAGGATGGAGGTTGGTACTGTGGTAGCTTAGATGAAAGTTTTGAAATCTATAATTGATTCATATTTATGGTTTTCATTCAGGATTTATGATTCTTTCTCACTGATTACAAAAGAGAGAAATACGAAATTCTTTTGTTGTGAATGATTTAAAATGCAGCATGTATTCCACCTGGATAGAAAAGTACATGCCAAGCCAGAATTACTTTCCAGACAGTATTCCACTCAATTTAAGACATTTGTTGTGTACCAATTATATACCATAAACCATGTCAGGTACTGCCAGGACAAAAATAAGAAAAGGATTTAATCCTCATCGCAAATGAGCTTTTAGTGTAATAGAAGGCATATCCGTCATCTATTGCCATGGTAATGTTGTGTAACAAGTCACCCCCAAACACTGTGGCTTAAAAGAGTTAGCTGTTCTAACTCATGGATCTGTAGCTCATTTGGTCACTCGTTGAACCTAGTTGGCCTTGGATGAGCTTATCTGGATGCAGAAGGTTGGGACCAGCTCTGCCTGTTTCATGGAACTAGCCAGGCATATTCTTCTCATGCCCATGGTATAAGAGTGAGTAAGGGGCAAAACCCAACTGCACAAATGGCTTTTGGACTGAGGAAATATAGTCTACTCTGGAGAAACTCTAAAGTCACATGGCAAAGGGTAGAGCCGTATACAGAGGCATGCAAAATTGAGAAAAGTAATACAATCAACCACACTGGGGAAAGATAATTTCACCAATGCTTGTCTAACAAAAGGTAGGGTTTTCAGAAGGGAACGTAGCCTATCTCCAAGACACCAGAAACATGGTCTGAGAAGGGACGGCGTTTATAGTCATTTAGGAAAGGAGTTTGTATTTCAAGTCTGACGTCAGAAGTAGGGAGCAGGTAATAACTCAAAGATGTCCCATGAGCAAAGTGTGAACATGTATAAGCCATTTTCAGGGTTTGGTTAAAAAGAAGTAACTGAAAAGAAAAATTACAGCAGTAGAAAAAATTAGCTTTGTAAAGAAAACTACAAACAGACATTCAGTGGAGATGTGCAGGTCTTAGAAATTCTTACTTGGAAGTTCTTTGAAAAGATGATAATGGGTATTAATTTCTAGAGTATGAAATGCGGAAACACACACCAAGATGGAGCTTTTGTTTAAGACTTTAGAACTGTAAGTAGAACTGGAAATAACTTAAAAATTGTCTGCCTCAAGTCACTTATTTTAAAGATGAATACATTCATATTTGGGAGATAAATTTTTTCCCTTTGCTCTCTTGAATGCTCTCTCCCCCCACTCCCCTCTCTCTCTTTCCCTTTCTCTCTCTCTCTCTCTCTCTCTATATATATATATGGTCATCACATGTAAATATGTATTTTTTATAGGTGGTCCCTGACTTACAATGGTTTTACTATGATTTTTTGACTTTATGAAGGTGTGAAAGTGATACACATTCAGTGTAAACTTCACCTTGAGTACAACTGTTCTGTGTTTCACTGTTAGTACAGCATTCAATACGACAAGAGATAGTCATCACTTTATTATGCAGTAAGCTTTGTCATAGATGAGTTTGCTCAACTGTAGGCTAATGTTAAGTATTCTGAGCACACTGAAGGTAGACTAGGTAGACAAGGCTATGACATTTGGTAGATTAGATGTATTAAAAGCATTTTCAACTTGACAGTATTTTCAAATTATAATGGGTCTTATTGTAAATTGACCCATTGAGATATAAGCGTACTGTAAATTGAAGAGCACCTGTATATGTGTGTAGGTGTATGCATGTGTGTCTGTGTGTGAACTGTGTAAAATATATGATTACATTTAGAGAGAAAATAAATTTCCTAAATAAATCTATCCAAATATGTAATATACAAATGTATTTAGAAAGAACAACTAAATTTTTCTCACATTTATATGAGAGACAGAGAGAGATGAGCATATATCTTGAAGAGATATTCAAAAGAATGCTTAACAGCTCTTAAATTTAAAAATTGTCCTATTCTTATCAAGTGATCTTTCTTATTCTAAGGAACAGAATATGAATCATATTATTCAAATGCAAAGGTGAGGTTGTTAATAAAAAGAAAAGTATATATATTTTCCCAGTTATTCAAGGACTGGAAATGTCATCTGAAATGCCTGGTCTGGCAGAGGGAGCTGGGAGGCGCCCCCTCCCCCAGGCTGGGCCTGTCGTGGAAAGAGAGCAAGTGGATTCTGGTGGGGGAGTGTGGGCACAGAACAGCAAATGTGCTCCACTGAGTCTCTGGTCTGCCCCTCTTCTGAAAATCACTCCTCTCCTTTGTAAATGCAACATAACTACCCAATCTAACCAAAATATAATCAGGAAAGTAAATCCGTGTGTGTATTTAATATATGAGGTTTCTCCCCAGAATAGAAACAATGAAACTTTGAAGCTATGCCCTTTAGATGGTGACCACCGATGCAGATGGAGGTCAGCAAGCTATAGCCCCGGGCTTTGTCTGCACAGGGACGTGTCCAGCCGGTCTGCTTTTTATAAAACACGTTTTATTGAAACAGCCACACCCATTTCTTTGCCTATTATTTGTGGCAGCTTCTGGGCTACAATGGCAGGGTTAAGTCATTGCAGAGGAGACAGAGCTCGTAGGTCTGCAGAGCCTCCAATATTTACTATGCGGCCGTTACACTGCAGTTTGACCTTGGGAGATGAGCCGCTTCTGGCCTGGGTGACACTTCCGAGTGCTTCTTCCTCTGGGGCTGGCCTCACAGGAGTCCTCCAGGAACAATATCAGTAGAGAAGGAGAGTGTTTGCCCCCTGAGTTCCTCCCTTCCCAGGACTCCGCTGAGGCCACCATCCTTAACCCCTTGTTCTCTGTCCTTTGCCAGACTCCGACCTGAGCATGCGCACACTGAGCACGCCCAGCCCAGCCCTGATATGTCCACCGAACCTGCCAGGATTTCAGAATGGAAGGGGCTCGTCCACCTCCTCGTCGTCCATCACCGGGGAGACGGTGGCCATGGTCCACTCCCCGCCCCCGACCCGCCTCACGCACCCGCTCATTCGGCTGGCCTCCAGGCCGCAGAAGGAGCAGGCCAGCGTGGACCGGCTCCCCGACCAGTGCATGGTGCACGTCTTCTCCTTCCTGCCCACCAACCAGCTGTGCCGCTGCGCGCGCGTGTGTCGCCGCTGGTACAACCTGGCCTGGGACCCGCGTCTCTGGAGGACTATCCGCCTGACGGGCGAGACCATCAACGTGGACCGCGCCCTCAAGGTGCTGACCCGCAGGCTCTGCCAGGACACCCCCAACGTCTGTCTCATGCTGGAAACCGTCACTGTCAGTGGCTGCAGGCGGCTCACAGACCGAGGGCTTTACACCATCGCCCAGTGCTGCCCCGAGCTGAGGCGCCTGGAGGTTTCAGGCTGTTACAATATCTCCAACGAGGCCGTCTTCGACGTGGTGTCCCTCTGCCCCAACCTGGAGCACCTGGACGTGTCAGGTGAGTGGAAACGGACCTGCTAGACGGGGGTCTTCCCCAGGCACTGTCCCGAAGCAGTAGCGACATTGCTCCCACCAGGGTGTCCTCTTCCTGCCGATCTTAAGAGAAGGGAGGCAGATGGTGGGGAGGTTCTTGCAGAAAAACTCTAAGTAATCAAGACCCTGGTATCATGTAAAGCCCACCTCTTAGGGGAGTTCTAGCACCTTCTGCTTGGAAGACCAGTTTAGTATGACTTTTAAATGTGTCTCTTACTCTCCATAACTCTGACAGTTATTTCAGAGCAACCTCAGGGAATGGAAACCAAATATCTAACTAGATAAATGGGAAGCGAAGGGCCCGCTCCAGCACGGTTAGTTTAGAAGTGACCCGCGTGTTCACTGGTTATTGGCCCCTAGAGTCTTCCTTCTGTCTCAGCTGTAACAACGACCTTCTGTGTTTCTGTGCTGTTGGCCTGACCGTGTCCACCGTGGGTGATAAAATACTCAGCCATGGGCTGCACTCAGGACCACTGGACGATTTGTAGGTACCGTGGGAAATCCACCCTAGAGCAGTGTCTCCTTAGATTTCACCCCCACTCTCCTCACCTCTGGGTGAATTTTATATCTTACCTTAGGCAAAATTCTCAATTACATAGCCAAGGGTAAGAGCCATTGAACCCAACCTTTAGGCCCTTTAAAAATGGAAGGCAATCCCAGCATGGCTGCTTTGCTGAAAACCTCTCTCAGGCAGGAAGAATTAAAACCCAGACTCACACTTTGGCGCCAGACGTGGATCCAGGCAGACTAATAGCCTTTCTTTATCTCATCCGCTGCCCAGTCAAAAGATGAACATCCGAGAGGCCGAGGTGTGTAAGATGCATCAGGGACTTAAATAAGCAGTGTGAGCTGCAACCTCAGGGATTGCTGGGGAGGGGTCAAGAAGTGAAACCCACTGTGACGGGCAAATAAACAGAATTTGGGATTTATAAGCATCTGAGGCAAATGATGCCCTCTAACAAAATCTGAGGTAAAGCCGGCTCTTGCAGCTTGCTCTCTCTTTAAAAGCCGACATCTGAAAATATTTCAGATGACAGCCCATTATTTTGTGCAGATTCTTTCCCGTCCTGGAAAGCAAGGCGTTGCTCTTCTACTTCAGCTGGCTTCAGGACAAAACCATAATAACCATATGTTCAGCTAGTCATGAGTAGCTGTTGGCATAAAGAAGCAGGAAATGAGGAGGTTTTCTTACATTTCTCCTCCAAAGAATTCTGGAAAGAGAAAGCGTTGTGATGGGGTTGACAAGTTTCAAAACTTTGTGATTTGGGACAATTCATAGCTTTTCTAGATGTCTTTCCTCTTCAGTTAAAAGAGGGAAAAGGGGCAAAACACTGGGTTCTTTCACATTCTCATGGTCTGAGCATTTTATAAACACCTCATTTTATCTTCTTAGATTAGAAAATGATTCACTTTGGGAATCCCCATCTTTGTTTAAGGGCTTCCCCTGCGCCCTGATACAGATTGCAAGTAAGCGTATCCATTCCTCTTGAGTCCTTCTGAAATTAGCAATGCAGGAGCCACACTGGCTATTTGGGAATGAATAGTCCTTTGCTTCTAGCCAGCAGTTCTCAACCTGTGGGTTGTGACCCCTTTGGACCATCGAAAACACATGCTGCATATCGATATTTACATTATAATTCATAACAGTAGCAAAATTACAGTTATGAAGTAGCAACAAAAATAATTTTATGATTGGGGGTCACGACAACATGAGGAACTGTACGTATTAAAGGGTCGTGGCATTAAAAAGGTTGAGAACCACTGAATCTAGCCAGAGTGATCCTGCTTGGCTAATTGACTAATCATTTTAAGCTTGATATCAGCCTAACTTGCAGGTTCAAGCTAACTTGTATAGCTTTCTTACCTGTATTCCAGTGACCCCAGTGCTCTGTGTACACAGAGACTAAAACAAGGAGAATTCATAGTGCACCAAATTAAGAACACAAAATCCAATATATGGGAGAAATTTTTGGCAAATAGACCTGAAAGACTCAGCAGGCCATAAGGATGGATTTGTCTTCAGCCCCTACTAAGGGTACCCTCCAATGTTGCAGGAATCTGAAAATTGTTATGTTGATACAGAGAGACGCCAAAGGGCTGCCAAAGTTGATTTCACTGTGTCTGAGACTCTTTAGTTTTTACAGCTGAGCTCCGATAGTAGCTACCTTCTCGATGGCAGTAAACTCGACTTTGGAAGACTCATCACTGGTCTAGAGCGCAATTGCCCCCAGAAGGTATAAGATTGCCTATCTCATCCCTATAAATGCAGAAAACTCCCATCTTAAAAGTTATCTTTTCAAGGCATTGATAATTACTTCAATTAATGGTAGGATTTTTGTTATTATCACATATTACTTTTTATTAATAGTATCTTGAAACATCAATGGAATATATTGAAAATGATCCATTTTTAAATATAAAATATTTTAATTATTACAAATGAATTGCTCCAGAGTGTGCTCTCTAACTGGAGACCTGACGTCACCTCTGTTTCTCTCTCTCATCTTTAACGTCCACCCCGTAGCATCCTATCCAGGTGTCTCTACTTCCGCAGGACCCTGAGTCCCTCTTCACTCTCTCCCTGACTGCACCCTTCACTAACCTTTTCTTTATACCCATGCCCTCAACCCACCCCACACACAACCAACCTCCAGAGGAATTTTTTCAAACTACAAGTCTAACCATCCATTTTCCTGTATAAAATCTCCAGTTCCAATGACCTATTTAAAAAATTCAAGTTTCTCAGCAGAGCCTCCAAGGTCCTTCCCAGACCCAGATCTCACCATTTTCCTGTGTACATCCCATGTTCCCTTCTATAAAACCATCTGCATGTCCCCAAACACATCCCACCTGTCATACAGGGATGTGTGGGTACCTCTGTGGCTTACATGCCACTCTTCTTATCCCTCTGCCCTCTTCTGCTCCCCAAGGACAGACTTTTCATCACTCAAGATCCAGTCCAGTGTTCTCTGAATACAGCCTGCCCTGCCTCACTCCCAGTAAACTAAGGGTTTCCTTCTGGTATCTTCCCTGTGAGTATAACCAGGTAGAACATCTCTGAGGCTTGCAACTGAGTATTTGCATATTTCCAGATTCATTTCTCTCCACTCATCATGAGCTTAGAATGTGTAGGGGAAGAAACGAGGCATATTTTATCTTTCCGCGGTAGAGCATTGTAATTAAGTCAACAGAAGAATATCAAAGTCCTAGATCAGAGGTTCTCAACCTCTGAGTCATGACCCATAGGAACTGTATTAAAGGGCTATGGCATTAGAAAGGTTGAGAACCACTGTTCTCAACTTGGGAATGATGGTCAACTTGACCTTGAAAAAGTTGACAGTTCTCATAGGTTAATACCCTAAACAAGCCTTTAGGAAGCTGTCACGCAGTAGGTATAATTTCCTAATCAGTAAAAAGGGGGTGGTTGGGAAAATTAAATGAGGTAAGTCATCACATGTGTGCTCTGCTGAGCACCATGCAGTTGCCACTTAACAAATCATAGTTAGTGTGGTCATCATTATTGCATTGACATTGTTACTAACATGTTCGGAAGGTAACACTTGTTCTCCATTGCCTTTTATGTCCCAGAAAAGGTAGAAATATCACCCTAATAATGACAGAGAAAGTGATAATAAAGAACATATTGCCAAAGCTGAATGAATTCTAGAATAAACTGAAGGAATTCCACAGATTTTTTTCAACCTGTGTTGTCTATTCCTTACTGAATACGTTCATACACCTTACCCTAGATGTCAAGGCGGCCCCCATCATGATCCCAACAGACCATTCTTGTCTTAGTTCCCATTAGATCCTTTCAGACACTCTACGTTCCACCCCATGGACACCCCTCACATCCCCATGGAATTCTTTGCTTTCTTTTTTATCAAATTTGTCTTACTACCTGAGTTCTATGTCTATGTACCTGAATTATTTTTTACTCCCCATCTATGTATTTAAATTGTTTTTCTCTTTCGAGGATCCCCTTAGAAACCACAAAAGACTTCTGATTTCCCAGTGACTTGATGTTTACTTCATGCTGTCACACCTCCTGTGAATCCCTGTGTAATTCATCAATTCTCTGATACATCATGGTCATTTCTTACCTCCCCTCCTGTCATTGAAGCCCCAGATCAGGAGTCAAGAAACTTTGGTCTGGGTATACAAGTCATGTAACTCGCTAAGTCTATGATGCCTCATTTTTTAAAAATGAAGTTTAAAGTAGATGATTTCTAAGGTTTTCTCCATGTCTATGATGTATGAACACATGAACTGACCCTAAATACGTATCTCCTGAGCCATCAAACAATTTCTTTTCTTGTCAACCCAAAATTAGCAAATCTGCAAGAATCAGAGCTAAACCTAACATTCAAAATGATTGATCTAAATAATACAACCATATCGAAATTGTCCCTTTACCAAAACTGAACTAAATAAATATTACATTAAATTTGGAATTCAGTTTCAAGAACAAGGTATATGTATTTCCTGGGAACAGTTATAATATCTTTTCTGGAGCGTAGCAGGAAAAGGGGGAAAGAAAGGAACTAAAACCAAAAGTTTAGGAACAAAGGTTATCGTATAATCTTGAAAAACAAAGTGTCTCCATAGGGGTCACAGATGGCCAACTACCACCATAGACCTAGAAATTCAGCATGAGCAGGATTACAGTCAGCCTGAAGAAGAAACTCAAAACAGAAGGAGATTTTGAAGCTAACAGGACCTAACCCCCTTTCACAAAACCACAGAGCAGGAGCAGCGTCAGACAAGCTGCATCTTTGTTTTACAGGGTAGGGTTGTATACGCTGCTCCTTCCTGAAATTCTTTGACTGGGTAGCATGTGGCTTTGAACCTCATTATTCCCAGGACCCGAGTTTGATAAGAGTTTCCTGGGCAGCCTTCCAGGAGGGAGAAAAGTCCTCATTTGCTGTATTGTGCTGCCACTCAGAAGCCTTGGACGTTGCGTTGAACAACCAAGGCACGGAGGTGTCCAAAGAGAGGCACCTAGCTTTACAACTGCTGGAGACTGGAGAAGGGCAGCGAGAAAATGAAAAGCAGATATACAGTTATGCAGTGGAATGAAATATACACAAATATACAAGTATTTATATAGTCTATATTGACTGGGTATTACATTTCTATTTTATAAATATACTATATGTATTTATATAAAGTAAAATATAGAGAACTGAGGTATAAAATGAGTGTTTCATATATTATATGTAAACATAAAATTGTAATATATAGGGCATATATACATGTAATTTATACACACATTCTTAAGGCATTACAAAAGATGTTTAAAGCAGCATCCATCTAAAGATACCTTCCTGAGCATTAATAGCCTTGTCTGTTAAAAAGAGCTTTCTAAGAACTGGTACAAAAGTTAACAAAAGCCCATTGTAAACTTTGTAGTTCGAAACAAATGAAGGCATAATAATTAACTATAAAATAGACAACTGTCTTTCAGTGTAGATGTACTTCAGCCAGACTCAAAGTCCTGAGGACATTTAAATGTTGCAAGTTAGATCATCATATCTAGACCCCCTATAGAAGCCTCTTTCCTCCCCCTGTAAATCATTGATTCCACAGATAGCACCAAGTCTGAGAGATACAGCAGGGAACAGCTCTGTTCCCAGGAATTTACATCCCTGAGTTAGGAGACAGCGAACAAGCAAGTGCTGTCCCATTTACCTAAATAATGGCACCAAGGGATACGGAGTGCTGAAAATACAGGGAGAGAAGCAAGTATGATGGTTTATAAGGAGAGAATTGTCCAATAAGCTGATACCGGCTAGAGACCCAGGAAAGTAGGGGAAAGGCCGTGGGACTCTCTGGGGAAGCCCCTTCCAGTGCTCACACCCTGGGCTGGAGAGTGCTGGAGGTATCTGGGAAGGGGAAGCAGGACAGTGGGGCTGGAGAAGTGAGGTGAGAGCATAGGGGTGCAGGTCCTTGGAAGCCCCAGTAGACCCTATATTTCACATTTTGAGTGAACAGGCTCCATTCTAAGGTTTTGCTTAGAGTGACATGGTTTGAGTTCCATTTGCCAGAACCTCTGTGGCTGATAGGTGGATGGGCTAGAGTAATAATCCAGATGACCACAGGGGATTGAACTACATCCACAGACAGGTGCTTTGTTAGACTAATACCTGCATGCATTTCCACAGAGTTTCCAAGTCAATTCATATCCATCATCTCATTGTCTCCTCACTGTGTGGAGGCTCCAGATCTGCACTCCCATATTACAGAGGAGAATCTTGTGCAGAAAACTTAAGCCTCCTGCCTGAGGCCATATAAAGTAGACCTGCACCAGGTGTTACTCCCAACTTGTGCTCTTTCTGCCAAACCCAGGTCATGTCCAAGCTTTGCTTGTCATATGTCACTTCTTTGTACCAGATTCTCTTAGGACTGGACCTAACCTTTAGTGGGCTCCCAGAACTTTCCAGAGCCAGGGAAAGATATTTACACACATCCTCTCATTTCTTCCTCACAGCTACATTGCAGGGAAAGTAATTCACATATTAAGACAAAAGAAATAGAAGGATTGATTTGCCCAGAACCAGGTAACCCGTGATAGATCACGAGTTGCAACCGTGGTCTTCCTCATTCTAAAGCCTATGCCCTAATCCCCTTAATACAGTAGACATTATACAGCAGACTACCTGGTGGTTGGCCACCTCCCTGTATTGACGGCCTCTTTAAGCTGGCCTAATTTTCATAGACGGGACATACCCACGTGGGTATTAGTACAGTAGGCCTAGTTCCCTATGTTGATCACCTGTGTATGTCAAGTATTTCGTTACAGTCTCTTGGGTGGTCAACTTACAGAGGTCCTACTGTCATTAAATATTCCAATGAAGACGGGGAAACCCCATTCTTGGTTTTCTTCTCTGTCGAGGCCAAGAAATGGAGGAATAGCATAGTCCGGGCTTGTGGGAGGGGCAGGAATCGGGCGTGGCGTTCCTCTTCTCGCAGGTTGCTCTGAGCCTGTGTTCTGTCTCTCCGTGTAGGGTGCTCCAAAGTGACCTGCATCAGCTTGACCCGGGAGGCCTCCATTAAACTGTCCCCCTTGCATGGCAAACAGATTTCCATCCGCTACCTGGACATGACGGACTGCTTCGTGCTGGAGGACGAGGGCCTGCACACCATCGCGGCGCACTGCACGCAGCTGACACACCTGTACCTGCGCCGCTGCGTGCGCCTGACGGACGAGGGCCTGCGGTACCTGGTCATCTACTGCACCTCCATCAAGGAGCTGAGCGTCAGCGACTGCCGCTTCGTCAGCGACTTCGGCCTGCGGGAGATCGCCAAGCTGGAGTCGCGCCTGCGGTACCTGAGCATCGCCCACTGCGGCCGGGTCACCGACGTGGGCGTCCGCTACGTGGCCAAGTACTGCAGCAAGCTGCGCTACCTCAACGCGCGGGGCTGCGAGGGCATCACGGACCACGGCGTGGAGTACCTCGCCAAGAACTGCACGAAACTCAAGTCTCTGGACATCGGCAAGTGCCCTTTGGTATCCGACACGGGCCTGGAGTGTCTGGCCCTGAACTGCTTCAATCTCAAGCGGCTCAGCCTTAAGTCCTGCGAGAGCATCACCGGCCAGGGCCTGCGGATCGTGGCCGCCAACTGCTCCGACCTCCAGATGCTGAACGTCCAGGACTGCGAGGTCTCGGTGGAGGCCCTGCGGTTTGTGAAGCGCCACTGCAAGCGCTGTGTCATCGAGCACACCAACCCGGCCTTCTTCTGAAGGGACAGCTCGCATCCGGCGTTGTTTTCATACAAACGTGAACAAAACAAAACGTTTTGTGTTTTTTGGTTTTTTTTATAAAAAGAGCAGCGTATGTAAGCATCGACACCCACTCATAACAGCTCTTTCTCCCAGGAAGGTTCTTAGGAATCTGGCTTTTATTTTTCCTAATTTCTCATGGGCAACAGAGGTCAAAACAATTCCAAGGGAGGGGAGGGGCGGAGACAAACTTCCCTTACAGCAAACAAGTTTGCTGGGTCCAGACAATGCATAGGCAGTTTCTCTTCGCACAAAAGATGTGCCTCAGCAGCCTGGTGGCAGTGTCTTCAGAAAGGCACCTTACTTCCCCACCCCGCCTCACCCCCTCCCTTCCAGCTGTAGCAAGACAATAAGGCATCAGAACACAGCAAATCACCATCATGAAAATGCCTCCCGGTCGCCCCTTTAAAGTCCTTGTTTGGCCTAAATTATGCTCTTCAGTCCCACCCAAGCAGGTCCTGGCTAACTAAATCACATAGCACTTTGCACATAGGAAGTGCTTTCCACACACCTTTTTATAAATCCTTTGTGGCCAGCAGCATGAGGGGAGAAGACACCTTCACTCTTCCCCCAGCCCTGCCCCTGACTAGCTGTGTGGCCTTGGCCCAAGCACTTCACCTCTCTGGGCAGCTGCTTCCAGCACAGAGTCAGAGGCCAGCCAGCTCAAAGATTAGCTTCATTCTCATTTCAGAATTGAGGGGACAGAGATATTAACAGAAGCACCTGGGCATAGTGCACACAGCATCTACCTCTACCAAGAGAATTGATTCTGTGCTGTCAGGAGATTCTTCAGAGCTAACAGTGCACAAAGGGTCTTGTGTGTCCTTTGGCTCCCATCCCAAGTATCACCCGTATCCCTGGTCGTTTTGCTGGGTGAGTCCTCAGCACATTCCCTCCTCCCTGCTGGGTGCTATGGTTTCTGGGCACAACTGCTTTCTGCATCCCCCCTCTGTACACTTAGGCACCAGAATGCATCCTCACAGCAAAGCCCAGACCCCCTGTCCAGTTGCTTTGCGCAGTGTTTTTGAGTAGAAGGAAAGACCCTCACAATTTCTTTTTATTAAATCATAGCCTTGTACATTAATGTAATCATGGGGTACAGTGTGCTGGTTTTATGACCCTCACAATTTTTAAGTAACAAACAAGGCCCAAGGGAACACATGTCCTCAAAGTTCTTTTTTTCTTTTTTAACCCTTTGCCTTGCACACCTGGCATGCATCAGGCACATCTGTCCTGCAGCTGGCAGGGACAGGCACCTTGGTCCATTGTCATTCAGATCCTATTCAGACTCTTCTCATCTCTTTATTTCTTTATGCATCCAGACTTCATCATATGAAGCCAATTGGGTTAAGTTTGTAAGCATTTAATTGTGCAAATTGCCAGCTTGTATGCCTCCCCCTTGGCTGTCTGCATGTTTTCCATCAAAGAATGCAAAACAGACTTCCAGGTGTTTAAAGTCTGTTCACTCAAAAATGCCAGACAAATAATGGAAGAGGGAATGCACCGATACAACTTAGACCACTGGTTCCCCAACCAGAGCCTTAGCACATGGGTTAAAAACATTACCCAGTATGAGTTTTAAAGGGCTGCAATTTGAAATGGTCCTATTGGGATAGAAATCTATATGCCAGCCTCACTGGTGTGAAATTGGGTAGCCTGAAGAGATTCAATTGCTCCTTTTCATGAAACTAACTTAGCTTTTATTAATAAATACATGATGTTCATCAAATTATTCTCTGACCAAGCCCCCTCCTTTATCACTGTTGAAACAGCTCATCCGTTTCCTTCTCAAAGAGCCCACCGTCCAACCCCAGAGCCTCTGCGTCTCCAAGCCAACATGCCGGACTTGTTTCAGACCAAGCTTGCATCCCCTGGACAACTGCACTCCCACTGTAGGCTCCTGTGCGTACTGTTGTCTGCTGATGGGAAGTGTTAGCATGATGAGGCGGCATCTGCCGAGGAGGGGTCCTTCATATCAATGTGGCCTCCTACCCAATCCACATCATCACCAACTTAAATATTCCATCAAGGCTTCATGCCTGCCATGGAGGAAAATGAACTGTTTAGCTGAGGGGCATTATCTAGTGATGGCTATAGATTTTCCAGCCATGAATGAGGGTGAAGGGAGCATTCCTCTGCTCTGTGACTTGTGACCCTCTATGACGTTTCAGACATTGAGAATCATAAAGGACTGTCCCTAATTCTTGGCCCTGGGATCTTCCAAGTGAGTGGGTTTAATACTTCCAGAATGAGCAAAGAGATCCAAAATGGCTTCCTGCACCCTTAGGTCCATCTTTAGTAACACCTCCTGACCATGTCACCTACACTGTCTTCCCAGCATGAGACAAAGCTGACATCTCACTGACTGCCCAGCATGTACTATCCCCCCCCCCACCCGTTTCTCCTCTTTTCCTGGTCTCCTCTTCATTCCCTTCTCCCTGGGGGTTGGAATCTATGACAGAGGTTACTGGGGAAACAGCTCAGCAGTTAATTTTTAGAGACCAAGCAAAAGGCCTCACTGGGAAATTTTTATCTGTTTTAAAACATCGCTTCCTTCCTGGCTCTGCTAAATTGAATGCTCATTGTTTTTTTAAATTCTAATGTTCAGATCACTGCGTGCTGTATGACTCTAGAAAGCCTTAATTTACTACCACCAAGAAATAAAGCAATATGTTGGTAATCACGCTCAGCTTCATTTTTAATGCCTCTGTCAAAGGACAGTGGTGTTCAAATGAGGACACTCAAAAGTGAGCAAACGCTTGCTTTATGTTGAAAACAGAGTGAACTAGGTCTCTGCTACGGCTGTTGTCCCATGTAAAGTATGTCCAAGCCTTTATCATCTCTCATGGCTCAATGACTTTGTCTTAACATCAGCAGGTAAGTAAAAAAAAAAAAAAAATTGCCTTCACAATATAGTTCAGGTCTTTAATTCCTTATTCCAAATGCTTGGTCCCAGATTTATTTTGGAATTCATAATTTTGCATGTATTAAAAAGTTATCTTTCATGTCTTGTAACATGCACAGCCAAGTCTGGCACAGCACCCCTAATCAAATATTAATATTTCTGCAGTAATAGGTCTGAAGAATCAAACTACATAAGACTATTACAGACTATAAATAGCACTGTATCATTTCAGGTCAGCTTTATCATCAAATTAATTTATACCATGCATATTGAAAAAATTTGTATTTTTTCAGAGCTTTCATTATAGATAAGTAATTACAGACCTGAATATACTTACCTTGGCACAGACTGCAAACATTGGTGGAACCTTCACAATTAAGCTGACCATTAGTTGCTATAGATTTTTTAATTGCCTTAGACCATTAGAAACTGGACAGAGAATATGAAAAAAAGTGAAAATCCAGATCCCCTGCTCCTCACCCAAACCTTTAGATCTGAGAAATCAATGCGGCAGAAAGCAGTAGGGAGAGACCACTGAGGAACTTCATCCTTAGCACAAAAAAGTGTTAAGAGACATCAGTTTCAAACACCCTGTGTTCACCATTGTAACAACGCTCATATGAACCAGCAGGACTGTTAATTGCTTTGCAACATTAGTTGGAGGAGCTTGTTTATCAAGTTCCCCACAAGGAGGCTATCAGTAAGCAAAATGCATTCACTTTTGAGGTTCATGACTTCCTCAAACTGACGTCCGTTCAGAATTGGAACGAATTTTCGAGAAGTTTGATATCTAAGAGCATACAGATTGAAAATAAAAAGATTGAAAATGTTTCAAGGGAAAAGTTAAGATCATAAAACTCCCTACTATGTTGAATCCTCACGATCCCCAAGAATGATGCACTAGTTCGGGGGTTGATAGTCAGGGTTGGTTTAGAGAGAAGACACGAAGAGGAAGGAGAAGGAGAAAAAGAAGAAGAGGAGGAGAAAGCCCGTCCACGGTGGGGAAAGGTGGCCGTGAAAAGCTGTGAAACAAACTGCTTTCCTCTTGCACACTGTTAGTTAAATGTCTTTTTTTTTTTTCTTTTTCATGTATATACCAGAAATTGTCCTTCTGTGATGGGGGAGATGTGTGGGATGGAGGAGGGCCTATCATCTCTGCCCAGGGTGAAGGTGGCATTGATGCTTTCACTAAGACTTGCCCACGCACACAGCTCTAGTTGGCTGAACAAAGCAACTCAGGCAGGTTTCACTAAGATGCCACCAGGTGAGCAAAGCTATTCCATTCACACAAGGTGGGAAATGCCCTCACAGAAGCTCAGATGGGGGACTCTAGCCCAGGAATGCACTCAGGAGATGGCTATTCCTTCTTTTTTCCTTGTGAGCATTTTAATCCCCTAAAGCCAGAGGTTCCTCTTGTAGTTACACTCTCCACTGGGCAGGTCAGCTTTTATTTCCCACCACACTGAAAGAAAGAACTTCTCCATTTGGAAACTGGAGCGGGTATGATCCCTGCCTATCAACAGAATGGTTGTGGCAACTCTCAGAATAATCCCAAGAATTGTCTGCAACCTCAGAAGTTAATCTCAGGGACTACCCAGGAAGGCTGCCGTGGAGCTCTAGATAGTTTCTCAAGTGTTAGCGATCGGCATGTTCCAGGTATCACAGGATCATCTGGAAGGATCGTTTTTAAAAAACTTCTTATCCTCAATATTTCCAAAGTAGTCACTTTCTGGTTGTGGAATGTTTGTCTTTGAGCCCACTCAGCTTTACTCAGATGGAATCAGTACGTCCACATTCTACCCTGGCCCATGTGACGATCAACTTATGATAGTGACTAGAAGTTGTCCTCACTCTTCATGAACAAAGGATGCCCTCCCTGTAAGTGCCAGTCATAAAAACAGACCTTTAAAAATGGTGTGCTGGCCATCTACTATATGCCAGGTACTATGATAGATTCTGGGTGAATATGCACAATATCCTTATTCTAAGGGAACTCAGATCAAAAAACTACAATACATATAATAAGTTAGGGTAGGGAGGGGAACATATACAAAGAATATGATAATATTCATTCATTTGAACATCATGTACTTATTATGAATATAACATGTAGCAGTACTGTTTTGTGCCTGGGATTCCTAACCTGATGGGATTTAACAAATAAGTAATTTTCAGCACATTATTAGGAGAGAGGGATGAGGCTTACAGGAGAAGACTCTTGAACTGGGTTGTATAAACTCAGACAAGGTGAGCATCTAGGAATAAAAAAACGATGATGCTCTTTAACATCCAAAACAGCCTACATGGAGCCCACTCAGGGAAAATGTTTGTAAGGTTAATGTAGTAATTTCTATTATAGGTTAACAGTTTCAAAATATGAACTATGCCAACTATAGGTTATCGTTATCATTGCCTTGGGTTAGTCAGATGAAAACAGGGCAGGTTTCATTTTGTTCCAGAGTCTTCCCATAGATTAATCTGTGTGTGCACACAGGTGTGCACACACACACGCCTCATATATACATATGTATATTTGTTTTGTTTTAGATACAGCCTCACTCTGTTGCCCAGGATAGATTGCCATGGCATCAGGTCAGCTCACAGAAACCTCAAATGCGTGGGTTCAAGCAATTCTCCTGCCTCAGCCTCCCAAGTAGCTTGGGACTACCAGTGCCCACCACCACACCTGGCTAATTTTTCTATTTTTAGTGGAGACAAGATCTTACTCTTTCCCAGGCTGGTCTGGAGCTCCTGAACCCAAGGTATTCTCCTGACTAGGCCTCCGAGAGAGCTAGGATTACAGGTGTAAGCCACTGTGCCCAGCCTCTGTGTGTGTACAGGTTTATGTACACACACACACACACACACACACACACATATACATAAAGGATAGGAACATTGTGAAAAAACAACCCTGAAAACTAATTCTTTGACAATCTATTTAAGAACATCACTGTCCTCCCAGACAGCATGTGTGGTACCAGTACAAACACAGCCATGTGCCTGGGCACCTGCCATCATGAGTCCCCAAAATCTAGCTCATAGGTGTTCTTTGGTGTCACTCAAATTGCCACATACCTACAACAAAAATGATCAAAATAATTGATGTTTCTCAATTTACCATGTTCTTTACTGAAAACTAGACCATGTCAGTAATTTTCAAAATACTGGGTGGCCTAAGTAACATTGATTAGATAGCCTATTTTAAATTGCCAAGAAATGGATTTTACTTGTAAATTCACTGAAGATAGGTTCTTTGAAACCTCAAATTTTATCAGAGTTGTAATTGTAAAATTATCTGCCCACAGTAATAATAAACTAAACAGAGACAGCCATTAGCCCGTGCAAGAGCAAGAGGGCAGTTTTTAAATCCTGTTTCTGTGTACTCAGAATCAACGGTTCTTGTGACTTTCCAGAACCTCAGATCTGAATAGGCTTATGAAGCCCATTTCCAGACAGACATACACAAGATATAGAGGGGGAGAGGGGACCTTTGATGACAAGGATCAACCAGTAATTGGTACCTCATTTTCCCCATTCTTCCAATCACTAATGAGCACAGCCACCCTCTATGAATAAGACATTTTTTAAAAGTACAGGTTTCACATCTTGAATGGATTCTTCATGAGTGTTTACATTTAAAATTTAAACAAACTTATCATGGCCTTTTTCATTTAAGAGAAAGTAGATAAAGGGACAAAACTACTGTCACGACTGATAAGTAGCCTTCTCCATTTGGTCGTAAAGCCTTTCTTTTAGAGATGGAAAACAAGCTGGTGTAATTACCTTTGCAGAAGTTTATATTTGTCGCACTTCCAGAATAACTACAAAAATGGCACTGTATTTCCATTTACAATTCCTCATTTTGCAATCCCATGCCCCAATGAAGGTGGAATGTTGGTTTTTCATACTTTACTGCAACTGAGTAAAGATCCTAAACAGATCATTTTGCCCAAGGAATCCTTGCCTTAGTAGAAGAACCCGAGAGGGAGAATTCAGACCATTTCTCATTTTCTCTTCACAGCCACACCAGCAAATATGTGACCTGTGACATGGTTGATCTGTGTACTGTGTAAATGGCATCTGTGCAGCAAAGTCTTTCCATTAGCTAGTGAGGACTGTGGGACTCTGGTTGCCTCTCCTACATTCATGCTCCAAAGAGTAATGACTATGAATGTGCCAGAAGGCTGGAGATTAAGAGGTTGTGGCTTTAAAAAAAAAAAGAGAGAGAGAGAGAAAGAAACATTCAAATAATGACCTCTCACCCACATAATGAAAAACAGCATCTCCTCTGGATTTCCAAGCTGCCATTGTTTCTTACTGGTTCCTTTGCCTTGGGGCTCCTGTGTGTGATGTTTCCTTTAAAAACTGCACACACTGAAGGCTTGGGACATGCAAACATAGCCTTAGCAGAGCATTAGTCTCTCTTTCTTTTAAAACTGTGCTTAATCCCCAAAGCAAGTGGCAGAATAATCTTAAAGATGAATCCAGAGACCACCACAGGGGACACACCTCCTTCTGAAAATGGTGTATGACACAAGCATAGCCAGCCACAGCTAACACAGCCGGTTATATGACAATGCCTTTTCCATTTAGGAAAAGTAGAACCGTGCACGCTCAGGTGCTGAGTGGTTCTTTTTGTTTGTATGTTTTTTGAGACAGAGTTTTTCTTACTCCTTCGTGCCCTGAGTAGAGTGTTGTGGCATCACAGCTCACAACAACCTCAAACTCTTGGGCTCAAGAGATCTTTCTGCCTCAGCCTTGCAAGTAGCTGGAACTACAGGCACCTGCCACAACGCCTGGCTAGCTTTTCTATTTTTAGTAGAGACAAGAGGACTTACTCTTGCCCAGGCTGGTCTCCAACTCCTGAGCTCCAGCGATCCACCCACTTTTGTCTCTCAGAGTGCCAGGCGGTTCTCTTTCTTTAACTCACTCACCTGCCTTTTGGCCTCGGGGCTCAGATAACTAATTCTTCACGGCCAATATCTTGTTCTGGCCAAGAAGGAAAGTGACCTTTCCTATCCAGTTTTCTGAACGATGGGGAAGTATCAGAGCCGCAGCTCCAGAGCAAAGTTCCTGAACCAGAGCCTCAGAATTCAATGCCTAACCTTGAGGGAAGCTGGGATCCAAAAGGGTCCTTGGGAAAATTTGACTGAGAGTCTCCTTTGGCTTAAACTAAGAGGCATTTGGTAATTCTTATGGTGATAGAAAATACAACTTTTAGAGCTTTTTTAAGGTTATTATTTCTTACGTTAGTGGGGTAAGTTTCAAGTATTTGTTTCCATCTGCACAGTACCGACAATGGAGTTCTCTGTGGTGACTGATTCAGGTTTTGGTCCTATAGTTTTAGGTCCTATATTTTTGAATTTTGGTCCTATAGCTCTGTTTAACTCTGATTAAACAGATGGCCGACCGGCTGTGTTAGCTGTGGTTGGCTGTGCTTGTGTCGTACACCATGTTCAGAAGGTGGTGTGTCCCCCGTGATGGTCTCTGGTGACTTCAAAGAATTCCTCAGCCAACAGTGCTAGATAGGGATTTGTCAATGTCTAACAGGAATCACCACTGTTAGAACATCAAGGTTAGCCAGGAACACAGAACACTGGTGGAGATGATGTTCGGTGACCAAACTCAACCCGGAAGGCCACAGAGGGGTTCTGCTGGATTCCTGGCAGGTGAATTCCACAGTGTATATGGAGACCGAATTGCCCTACAACTGTAAACTGTGTTTACTAAATTTGTAGAGATTTTTTTAGCCAAAGAAATATCATGATCTATTTGTAGATGTTTACTCATTGTAAGTTCCTCCTCATTTTCCTGCTTCTTGTGCAGAATTGGGAATGTTTAATTTTCCTTCCTGTTAGACTGCATGACCCCTCATGTAAATTATTAGTGACTATGGGTTGGCCAGTCCTTTGAAAACTGTCTCTAAGCAAAAGACTAGCCAGCCTACAGAGATGGTACACTAATGTCAAAAAGCCACTTGGAGAAATGTGTCAAAGTTCTTTATGACATTTATTTCTAGGAGAATATCATAGAAACAAGAGGCTTACCGGTGTTGTCTTTTGTTTTTTAGGCACAAACATATTCTTTCCACATGTCCATGCACTAGAAATACAAACAGCTGAACTTTGAAAACACAAAGTTTCATTTTAGAAGTGGTCAGCTTGGGTTGAAAGGCTTGTAATTAGAAACCTCACATTTAATCCACCTCTGTCATGGAAACACCTGCCGGTCTGACCTCTTTCTAACTATAAAATTCTGTTTCCTTTTTTTCTGAGTTTTAATGGGTGCAACACACATGGATCATGTAGTATAAGATCTCTAGATATTGTCCATTTTATTCTGAGATACCACTAGGGTACATGTAAATTTGCGTCTGCTTCGAGTTAGCATCAAACAGCTAACTTCAGCAGGTTTCATGTACATCTAAACTAGCCACCATCCTTGTGTCTTAGAAGAATCAGATTAGAGAAGTTCTACAGGGCCCATTTCCCGGCCTTCCGACCCCCCTGCCCCAACACACACCACTCCCTCTGGAAAGCAGAGTCTATGGCCAACAGTCTCAGAACAAACACAGTTCATTCATTCTTGAATTCTTTATCAACATTTTCTAAATATTCCTTAATTTACTATATCCCAACAACTGGAATGTCTCCAAGGGGCTATCTAGAGTAGTATCTTAATGTCTCTTACCATTAATCCTCTTGACATTCAAATCCATAATGTGTCTTGTACTATATCAATGTGGTCCTTTACTAAGATAAATCCCCAGCCTAAGTCACCCAGACCCCAAAACTGCTAACACAGAGACAGGAACCAACTCTACTGCTTGTCCATGTTACAAACACAAAGAGAAAGAGTTGCCATTGATGTCTCCTAAACTGGTCCAGTGTGATCAAGTTAACTAATTACTAGATTATAATTTAATAGTTCAGAGTTTGCTTCTGGGTTCTGACACTGATTGTGCATTAATGCTTGGAAGAATTATTTAATTTCAGTATAAGAGAGTATGACAACAATAGTTAAGGGGTCAAGTTATTTGGAAATATTACCATGTTGTTCATGTTTTATACAGTGGGCTAGCTTTTATACAAAAGAGAGATAGTTACCAGTAGATGATTGATAGACAGACATAGACATAGTTATATTTTGGTTGAGGCGTGTCCAGCATTGATACCATCTCACAAAAACTGCTGCTGTTCCTTAAATTCTCACTCACTTAGTATTTTATTTAGCTTCAAGAGACAGAACAACACAGGAATGGAGCCACATCTATCAAAAATATTGAATGCTGCATCTGCCCGCAATTTTTACCGAAATCACTCTAAATCTTGCCAGTCCATCCAACTAAAAAGGGCGAAAGAATAAGATATTCTGTTGGTGCTGGATGAAGGACAAAAAAGCTGTTTGACTCAGCCAGTCAAATTAATATGCTACAGGAAAGAGCCAAGGAGTAAATAACCCATCTGGGTTAGACCACAAACAGGCCTCATGGCCTAGACTTCTTCTCAGTTCTAGTTACCGAGACGGAAGATGAGGGTATTTATTGATGGCATCTAAAAGTCTCCTTTTTGCCAAACACAATATTTTTACCCAATGTGGTAGTAGAGAACTGTATCTTTTGTACTGACTTTTGAGATTTTCTGGTCATTTTTTTTTTTTCTGGAAAAACATAGCAGGATGAATACCACTGATACTCAGAAGCAGGCGGCCTTCTAGGGAAACGATCTCCAATGAATACAACCAGATTTTTGCACGCGCTGCCTCTTGGTGTTTTCTTTTTGATAGAGCAGTTAGATCTGGCCGGGGAAAGACCCAGTTAAAGGGCTGGAGATGTGCAATATTCTAAAGATGTGAGAGAAACACTGGGTCAGGTAGTTCTCACATTGCCACTTTTGGAATAAAGTGTATGTCAAAAAAAAAAAAAAAAAAGTAACATGCCCAAAAGGGTGGAGTAATGTTCAGGAAGGGGAAAGGACTGTTCCTGGGCAACTTGTTCAGATCAAACGCTGCAGAGGTCTCAGCAACACGTGGATGGTTGATTGCCACAGTTGACTCGTGCAATTTTGCTCTTAAAGTGTAAGACACAGCAGCTCTTGAGGCCTCTCTGTGTCTGACTGGGAAGCAGGACTAGAGCCACAATAAGGATCTAAAGGCTCTGCCTGTGCCGTTTTCAGCCTGCATGTAGTTCTGCTGCACTTGGTCCCTCGGGGCCTGTCAGGTTGAAAGTGCTCTGAGCATTCAGGCTGCTAAGCACTCACCACTCCCCAATGGCCTTCCCTGTGCTAGCTGTCAGAGTAATGACACCTGCCTTCAAGACACCTGTTAGCTACTGAGGAAAGACCAAAAGGTAAATGCCATTTTGATTCAAATCAACAAATATTTCTTAAAGCCCCATTTATAGGTCCTTCCATTTTAGAGAAGAGTGGTGTACACTACTCTAGTGGTGTACTAGAGAAAGAATGGTGTACAAGACAAAGTTTGTGCCTCAGGGAGCTTATATTCTAAGCAATCACAGGCCCCTTCGCAGAACAATCTGGGATGACCCAGTGCTCTGCACGTCTGTGGTCCAGTGGCACAGCCAGGACCAAACAGTGGCTAGTATAAAGGAGGACCTGATGTCTTCAGTTTATTTACTCTGAATAGTCTCAGACAGCTAGAGCAGCACTCACTGTGCTTCCAGCGGCAGTGAAATGTTTCATGTCTGTGCTCTCCGACAGAGTAGCCCCAGGGCTCGGGGTGGCTAGTGAGCACCTGAAATGTGGCTACCGTGACTGTGGAACTATTTCATTTTAATTAGTTAAATTTAAATCAGCACATATGGCTGGTGGCTGCGTCTGCCATCTCACCTTCGGCCTGCTCCTTCCTCGCTCTTCTGATTCCATTGGGCAGTGTCCACATTGGTTTCTGCTAGTTGTATGGCTATGGTACCCCCTATGACCTGAAAAGATAGACTCAGACCTCCACTTAGATGTAATTAATTGGTAATTTATTTTACCTGCTACAGGGGCTGCTACTTCGAAAGACAGTCAGTGGCAAGTAGGGGAGTGAGTTGCCTTTTATAGATTTTGTGCAAGCATATTACAGAAGCGAAACGTGGCTGGTTAAGGGGGGTTACAGTTCCGGTAGTCATAGATACAGCGATGGTTACAGTAATGTAACAATAATTAATACAGCTTTGGTTGACAATGGATACATCTCATATCACAATGGTTATGGTTATACAACAGTAATTAATCAAGTCTCGGTGAGTTTTCCACCATTGTTCATCTACTGAGAACTTGGGGGTTTTATGAAACTTGGGACTTTTTTTCCTTGTTCTGAAGCTTGTTCTTTGCCTTGTTCCCAGAGTCAACTCTGGGATGAGGGGGGAGGAGAAGGGAAATGGGCCAGGAAACTGGTCACAACATGGCTCTTCCCAGAATTCAGTCACTGGGAGCTGACTTATCAAAGATTTGCTTAATTTAACTTATTCAACTGATACTGACTATCAACTCTGCCAATCACTTCCTTTGGTGCTGAGTATATGAACAGAACAGATGAGTCCCTGCCTTGTGAAACTTACTATGCTTAAGGAGAGACATACAATGAACAAATAAAAGCAGGGCATCATAGCAGGTGGTGGTAGTGATACCGGACAAGGTGGCACCAGGACCGGCCACCTTGTCCCTGGACCTGCTGCGGTAAACAGGAGCAGGGGGAGACACTGGCATGCTGTCTCCTCACTGGGACTTCTGGCAAGTCAGTTCCTCCAGTGCATCCCTGATTTGTCTATTTTCAAGACCTGCTCCTGATTGGTCTGTTTTTAAGACCCGAAAGCTCATTGGAAAACTGCCACTATATAAGCCTCTAAGCAGAGAGCCCAAACACAGACCTCCAAGAGAGAGCAGGAGAGCAAGAAGGTTTGGTTCTTTGTGAGAGCTGTGACACTTATATTATAAAACCTATCTTACTGCTGATCCTGCTCTGCAAGGAGGTTTGGTTCTTTATGAGAGCTGTAATACTTGTTAAATAAAACCTAACCTACTGCGGATCCTGTGGTCCATTGCTTCATTCTTCAAACTGCCGAGACCAAGAGCCTGGAAATCCAGTATCAAAACCCGGTATTAGTAAGGACTATGAAGAAAACTAAGAAGGTTAATGGAGAGTGTGTGCCCAGAGAATGTCATCTCCTGGGGGGAGAAAGTGGGACGCCGACACACACGTGTAGTGTGTAGTGCCTCACAGATGACATTTCAGCAAGAGAGAGAATGTATTAGCATCATCACAATGTAATCAATTTGTGATTGAATGCTATAATTAGTTTCTTATTACAGATGACAAATTGCCCCTAAACTTGGCAACACACAAAATATCCATCCATTTCCTTATAGTTTCTGTGGATCAGGAGATTTGGAGCAGTTTTGTTGCATGCCTCTGGCTTGGAGTCTCTCAATAGAGATACCAGCCCAGGCTGTCATCCTCTGAAGGCTTCAGGGGCTGGAGAACCCACTTTCAAACTCACTCAGTGGCTGAGTGAGCCAAACAGAAAACTTGGTCCATTCTTTGCCAAGTGGACCTGTCCATGGGACTTTTCATGACACAGCAGCTGGTGGCCCCCAGAGTAAGTGACCCAGGAAACAGGGCAAGACACAGCAAGCAGCAAGCCAGGTGCCTTCCCTGCTGCTCTGTCCTGTAGGTCACACCACTGGCCTGATGCACAAATGGAGTGAATCCCACAAGGTATCACCGAGGACTCTCTTGGAGCCTGATTACATCAGTACAGCCTCCCACGCTGGGGGCCACTCAGCTCTTTATTACACAGTCCCATCATGGTGGCTATCTGACCCTGCTCTCCCAGAGACCAATAGAAGAAAAGAGGGAAGACTGGAAGAAGAGGAGAAGGAGGAATAGGAAAAAGAAAATGGAAATGGAAAAAAAATACCAAGACATTTCTGCATTTTCTTTTGAAAAGCCATTGAATGTTGCCACCTCCTAGACCCAAGTCCTCTCTCGGCACGCCATTGAACTTCCCCGGTCTCGTTAGTACTCTTGGCTGCAATGTGGTGCTTCCCCAGTATCTCAGTTTCCTTCTAACTGTCTCTTCAAATATCACAGGGAGAAGGGAGTTTTCTAAAGATTTTATTTTCTCAACGATATGAGCCACACCAAATGTTCCCCTTATAAGACTGAAGTTAACTATAAGACAGATTTTATTATGAGTAATTACTTTCATAGAACCTATTGGAAGACATTGTCTATTTTATGATCCACCATCTCTTATTCAACATTTGACACTCTTAATTCACTCAGTTCTCTGCAAAGTGTCTCACACAATAAATTTCTCCTTGGGTTTAGTTGGAGGGAAAAAAATTTACCCTGCAGACAAGTTTGCCTGCGTTCTTTGAACAATTCATGAAGAATTTTTCATATCACTGTCTTTTTTGTTTTCTGGAAATCTAAAAAATAATTAAAGGCCAGACTGTATAATTTTTAGGCCTTTCCTGGTAACTAGTAACATCTATTCCTTCTGCTAAATTTCATATGATTACTATTTTTGTCTTTTTCATTAGGGTTTAAGTTATACACCACTACCAATCCTTCTGCAGTAGGAAAGATTTATATTTCAAATAAATAGTAAATTATGGAGGATTCAGCCAACAGAAAACCATTCTTGACTCAGGCTCCAAAGCTTACATTCACATACACAAGGGCTGTCATTCTGAGGGAGAGCTGTGCTTCTTCAAATCATCATCATCATCATCAGAGATTCCACTGGCATATCTGAAAATGAAGAACTCTCAGGTAATCCCTCCAGTATCTTGAGAATGCTGTCTTTTAGCTGTGTTCTTTCTTGAAAATTATGGGGCCAGCAGGAGATCATTCAGATTTATCCTTCTTCTGAGCTCTGAGTCATCTTGTCTCTGTTTATTATTATGGGATGAATCACATCTCCCTTGATCCCACACCTTCCTATGTTAAAGGCCTAACTCCCAGTACCTTAGAGTATGACTACATTTGGTGATAGGGCTTTAAAGAAGTAATTAAGTTAAAGAGAGTTCATCATGGGTAGGCCCCAATTCTGTGTATCTGGTGTCATTATAGAAAGAGGAGACCTGGACACACACGTACAGGAGAACGATCATGTCAACACACAGGAAGAAGACAGCTGTCCACAAGCCAAGGAGAGAGGCCTTGGGGGAAACTGCCTTGCAGACTCCTTAGTCTTGGATTTTGAACTTCCAAAACTGTGAGAAAATGAATTTCTATTGTTTCAGCTACCCAGTCTCTGCATTTCTTGTTACAGTAGCCCTAGCAAAATAGAATACTGTCATATCCCCTACAGAGGAGTAAATGCTGATGCCTTCAATTAGTTTCATAATCAGGGTCAAGCTATAATTAGCCACAGTTTTGTCTGAAGACATGAAATTGTATAGAGGCTGAGCACAGGGAATAGACTAGCAGAAGCCAATCATGCTAACAGGTGTCAGCTACATCCCGAGTGAACTTCTGAGACTATCAAAGGCACAGTCCACTGATCAGCAGCTCACTCCTCTGGCTCTTCTAGTCCACTGGGGTAAGGCAATGCTAATGGACGGACACCTGGGGAGGGCAGTGAAGGGAAGTCTCAAAGAGAAGCTTGTTTCCTGAAAGGACTCAGGGCAGTTATTTCTCCAGTGATCCTGAAGGACCACAGTCAGCTGTGTCCTTTATGGCTCAAATCCACCACTCACATCTTTTGTTTATCATTTGAAACTACTTTAAATCTCTGCATGTGTTAAATTGTGCTCTAAACCTGCATATTGGTCAAGAGGGACAAAGCTGGCTCGGTGCCTGTGGCTCAAGCAGCTAAGGCGCAAGCCACATACACCTAAGGTGGCGGGTTCGAATCCCCAGCCCGGGCCTGCCAAACAACAATGATGGCTGCAACCAAAAAATGGCCGGGCATTGTGGCGGGTGCCTGTGGTCCTAGCTACTTGGGAGGCTGAGGCAGGAGACTCGCTTGAGCCCAGGAGTTGGAGGTTGCTGTGAGTGTGATGCCATGGCACTCTACCCAGGGGGATAGCTTGAGGCTCCGACTCAAAAAAAAAAAAAAAAGAGGGACAAAGCTTTCTCCTGGGGATGGGGTGAAGAAAGATCTGGAAAGATGAGCATAGCAGTAATGAGTATAATCTTCACATTAAGAAACTATTGACACATCCTTCTTGCTCCCCCAAGGAAAGACAGAGGAGCATTTCTCAGCCCAGTGGACTTGTGTACTAGAACAGGGCTGCTGAAATCACGGCTGGACATTTCCAGTATCTAACTTGATGTTATGATTTAGCAAAAAGAAGACTGTCCGGGAGAGGGGGAGGAGGAGGTGATGGGTAGAAATTCAAAACCAGGAAAAAGTTGTTCCCTGTAGATAAGTTAAAAGACATACAAATATTTCCCTTCCTTCTCCTCTTACTTTTTTTTAAAACTACAGTAGTATTTCCTTTTCAGAAAGGGGATATAAATATTTATGCATCCCACGATGGTGCTGCTGGTGACACTCAGCTTCCATTTTCATCTTCAGAGTCTGGTGTCAACAGAGCTATTCCAAAGATTCCCATGCTGTTACACCAGTGGCCAGTCTTGAGAGAACTTAGATCTGCTCTCTTTTGATCTCTGCTAAATGTATTTGGTGATATTTTTCCACACGATATTGATTGAACCCATGCATGCAAGGATGCAAAGCTTCAGTGAGGAAACCAGAATGATGATGTGCTGACTCGAGTGTGCGGGTGCTGGACGCGTGTGCCTCTGGAGCACTGAGGACAGAATGGTCCCTCTATCAGTATTTGTTATGACTGATGAGTATTGTTCAGCGGGCTCAAAAAATTTGAGTAGTGGTTATGAAACAACTGTCACCAATTTCCATCCCCAATACCATGACTGCTTACTTTAACTATTTTCTTTATCATTTTGGGAGGAGTGGTCAAAGTGTGGTATTTGTTGTCACCTCCTGAGAGGGCTGCAGTCATGGAGACATTGATAGACCTGGGAGCTCTGTGCCTTATCAGCGGAGTGACTGGGAGCAGCTCACTAATCTTTCTCTTCTCACTGGCATTTCTGTCAGTGCCTCTTCTCTCCCTGCCTTCCCCACTGAATTAGGTGTATAGACCCCAAATTCTAACCACCCATTTGAGTTACTCCTCTCTGAATGTGCCTGCAACTTGTAGCAATCACATGTTAATAAGCTTCTGTTATTCTCTTGTTAGTCTGTATTACAAGACTCCAGTGAGAGAATACAGAAGGGTAATGGGGAAAAGAACTTGACCTTGCCTCTCACTCGTGGGAGTTTGGCCCAGTTCTCTGGGATGAAGGGTGAGACACGCGAGAGACGACAGAAGTACTCTGTCCACCGGGAAGCCCTGGGAAGGTGTAAGAGGTAAGTCGTGCCTTTGCCCTCCTGCCAAAGCCTTCTGGCTCTGAATCCACAAGGGTCTTGCCTCTGTTTCTGTGCTCTGCCCACCAAGTTGTTCATGGTTGTCTTCAGGAAGGTCCTGGTCACTTCTCTTTGATTTGCACAGCTTTCTGGCTGCCTAATCCTATAATATCACTGCAGCCACCTTAGATGCCATGCCTGAACTCAAGAACACTGGCTGTAATTCAAAAGGGGGTAAAGTTTGAATTCAAGTATTCATGAAGTATTGATTCATTAACTTTCCTACTGCAATAAAGTTCTTGGTACCTTATCTATAAGGTGCAAACATAGCTCAGTGTAGCCTATTTCCTGAAAAGATTCTAAAAATATATTGTTTTTGGCATCCAAGAGGAATCTTCTACAAAGGTAAATAGTTATATCTGAAAATGTTACAGGAATTCTTTCCATTTTCTTTTCTTTTCTAAAGAAATCTATATATGTATCTTTAAATACCATGATGATATACTCAAAAACAACAATCACAACAAATCCTTAAGTCTAATTGTAACATCTTTATGGTTTAACTTTACTACTTAATTTTCTTTGGGTGAATGATAATACTTCATATACTGAGTAAGTAATTAGCAAGGCTTGCTAATTACTTTTGAAGACATTCAGAATGAACTTTGTTTTCTGAGATTGAGTTATTAACAATGTCAAATTATTTTGACTTTGATCTTTTTTTCCCCATTGGTTACATGTTACTCTCCTACTCAAAGATGCCAGTTTTTACACAGGCACAGCAATGGCACTGGGAGACAAAGGGGGTCACCAGCCTTGTGGTGGAGAATGAGAAGGCAGGCCACGGAGCACCTCTGTATGCTCAGCTCTGAATAACTGACTGACTATACCCTAAGTACTTTTCTGTTTTGGCCCAGGGGGAAGAAAAGAAGTGATGGACAAGAGCACTGGCATGAGGTGATAGAGACGCCCAGAACAAAGAGAAGTGGCTGCAACTTGGAGGGCCTAGGCAACTGGGACAGAGAGCCTGACCCCTGCAGATGGCTCTGGCCATGTTTACCAGTGAGGACAAACGTGACCCAACAGACACCTCTATGGGACTGTGTTTAACCAACAGCAATAGGCCCTTCAGCAGCCCCAGCTGTGGTGAGAAAGTGAGCAGGGTGGACCATAGCTGGCCATGGCAGGAGCATCCCCAAACTGGCTAGGGCTGTGGGGGAGACAGCAGGTGTTAGATAGACAGGGAAGGCCAGGCTTGTGGGACCTGCTCACCTGTCTTAGGAAGGTTGAGGAGAGCATTTCAGACTCCAGCTGCTCAAAGTAGGTACCGAGAAGAAACTATTGGAAGAATGGGTCTAAACCAACAGAAGGAAGGGAAGACTAGATCTTCATTAGATCATGAGTCTGCATTTGCCCCACACTGACCTTTTCCTGATAATTTTCCTCAAACCATAAATACACATAATAATAAAACTGAAAGCTCTTATTAAGGATACTGTGACCAATGTGATGTTGCCTCACAGTGACACTTCAGGAGGAATTTTAAGATTGAACTTTCTATCTGCTTTCATTCTAGATAAACAAAAGTTTATAATCCGTCTCCATTTATGCTATGGTAACCCCAAAAAGGCCATAGACGGGAAATTTATAAACAATAGAAATTTTTTTTCATAGTTCTGGAAATTGGGAAGTCCAAGAAGAAGACGCAGGCAGGTTTGGTGTTTGGTGAGAGCTGCTCTCTGCTTCTCAGAGGGAGGGAGCCTTGTTGCTGTATGTGTCCTCTGGGTGTGGGGGATAAAATGCTGTGTCCTCATAGAGTGGAAGAGAAAAGAACCTGCTCCCGAGAGTCCCTTTATAAGTGCCTTAACCTTATCCGTGAGATCATCATAAGATAATCTTTATAAGTGCCTTACTCTTATCCGTAAGACTACATTATCTTATGACTTAATCAGCTCCTAAAGCCTCAACCTCTTAATACTGTCACACTGGTGATAGTTTCAATGTATGAATTTGGGGAACACATTCAGGCTTGGTACTGTCCTATACAGATCTCTATCACATGGTCAAGGCAGAAGTAAACTAAACTATAACTTAAAGAGAACATAAGCAGACCCTTGAAAACACTCCCAGGAAATCCAGTCAGTCGGGGGCTTTATTCTCATTGAACTGTGATATAGAACTTTCTAGCCATCGGTGACACCACATCTGGGAAGGTGAAATTTATGAAAAATGTTCCAGTAGGAGCAAAATATAGGAAGTATTTCATCAGTGTGGATCCGTAACAGAGAGAAATGGACATACCTGAGTGTGATTCTAGGGACAAAGACACTCAGGCATCACAGAGTGTGGGTCCCTCATCACACCATGTAAAGTTGTTCCCTAGTTTTCCTTATCTCCACACTTCTAGGAATAGGTCTGGCCTCAGTCTCTCCCCTTAGAGGCCGTTGTTTTCCTTATGCAAAGTCTCTAACTCTTTCCTAGATCTCTCTAAACCCAAGGAAGCGAAATCGTGTCATTTCTAAGCCCGGATTTCCTGACTTAGATTGCACTTCCATTTCTGATTAAGCTGAGTGACCTTGGGCAAGCTAATTACCCTGTGTCCTCATCTTGAAAGTAAGAACAGGCTCGGCGCCTATAGCTCAACCGGCTAAGGCACCAGCCATGTACACCTAAGGTGGCGGGTTCGAATCCCCAGCCCGGACCCGCCAAACAACAATGACGGCAGCAACCAAAAAATAGCCAGGCGTTGTGGCGGGCGCCTGTGGTCCCAGCTACTTGGGAGGCGGAGGCAGGAGACTCGCTTGAGCCTGGGAGTTGGAGGTTGCTGTGAGCTGTAATGCCACGGCACTCTGCCCAGGGGGACAGCTTGAGGCTCTGTCTCAAAAAAAAAAAAAAAAAAAAAAAAAAAAAAAAGAAAGTAAGAACAACAGTACCTACCACATAGGGTTGTAGTGAGGATGAATTAAATTAATACAGGCAAACTAGAAGAACACTCAAGCTGGGTCCACAGAGAAAGTCGGAAAAGTTCCAAGGTTACTTAGCCATTACCTAAACAAATACATTGTCTAGATACTCCTTTTACTTTCAATTCCACCTCACTGGTCATCTTTTAGAGACCAGAGCGTCTCAAATGCTATGATGCATCAGAATTACCTAGCGGCTTGTGAAAACACAGATGGAGGGGCCCCACACCTAGATCTTCCAATTTTCGTGGGACCTGAGGATTTTTTTCCCAGGTAAGTTTCAAAGGAGCACTGCTATTGCTGGTTTGGGGACCACACACTTGGAACTATTGTGATAGATCACAGTGTTGTTAAGTACTCTGTTAATACATTCTAAATAAGATGAGATCAGCATAAAATAGATTAATATATATGTGATCTATTTCAAATAACTTATTAGAAGTTATTATATGCTTATAATAACTTATTATAAGCAAAATATATACTCTCTAAGACTCTTTCAGCAGTGGGTTCCTTTGAATGGGAAATTCACAAAAGAAAGAAAATTTCTTTCACAAAAGAAAGAAAATGGACCTAGGGTATGGATGAGAACTGGATCCTTGGACGCAGCCATCACTCAATCTTGTTGAACTTTGTGTATTAATTACGGCTTGTTTTATGTCTATTGTTTTATTTACCAAACCAAAATGAAAAGCTGGAACTCTCTGCGTTTGGGGGATTACGAGGTTGTGGAACAGATGGTGTGATCAGGGGCCTCACGGCCTTTTCTTCACTTTCTGCTAAGTGCCAGCTGCAGGGACTTCTGAGATCACAGGGAGAAAGAAAATCTCATCCTCTTGATGGAAAATGAAAATCCCTGTAGCATTTATGAGACTTGGAGAGGAAGTGGCTGCTCACTTCACAATACAGAGAAGTACATGGGGCAAGGACCCAAAACTCGGAGCCTGCTTTCCATCACGCTACACACAGAGAAGGCGCACAGACAAGCCAGATAGTCTATATTGGATACAGATGTCCTGAAAGAAGCAAGTTTGTTCTGTTCAACTGCCACGGCAACACCAGCTGCTTATGAAATTACGAGGAGAGAGAGGTGAGGAGGGTTACATGTTCAGACATATATTTACAGTAATTTTACAAACCTCATTATTTCCAAAGAAGAGCAAGATGAAAGCAGCCTGCTTATAAAACCAGACTTGCCAATTAGACCTACCATCCCCCCTCCCTTGAACACCATTACTGCAGCGTATGTGCGCTAAATGGAGAATTGAGGCAATTATTCAGAACGTCCAAGCAAAGCCCTCTTTGATTCAATCAGAGGTCTGCTTTAGTAGACAAATATAATTTATAAAAATGGAATTGAATCTCTTCTCCTTATCAAATATGATGGGCTCAAGTTTCTTATTTTAAAGTGACATCTGGCTAGCAGCTCCTATAAACACTGCTCTCAGGAGTCCATAAAATTTTCCTCACTTTCTATCACATTCTGCTAAAGATCAATCAATCAAATAATCAGTCAATTAACAAAGACTTATAACACTTTCGGACAGTAGAACTAATGGTCAAGTTCATTTGTAATTTGAAGGAATTTCCAGTGATGGTAAAACATGGAAATTGGTGTAGTATCTATTCTTGACTCAGAAAGACAAGGAGGATAACAGTCAGAAAATTGTCCTATAGTTTCTCACTTGTGTGGAAAAGACAACTGAGACACTAAATATAATTTTGAATACATGGAAGTACTTTTATGCTCAAATTCATTGGTGACTGAATCTATCAGAAAACCTCTGAGCAAGAAGGGAGGGCTGAAGGTCAGTATCCTGGGAGCAGGGTTTGCCTACGTGCTCTGGGAGCAGACTAGGAAACTAGAACCCAGAAATCAGGACCTACTTAGGGGTATGGCTCCTCCTGTGATCTATCTCTTTAAAGTGTCAGAGAGCAAGTAGAAAAGATTGGGAGAATTCACACAAACATGTAGCAGATGAATAATGTTCTTGCAAAGTGGTGGTTAATTTCACATGTCAACTGGTTTAAGGGAGGATACCCAGTTAGCTGAAAAAAAATATTAATTTTGGAGATGTCTTCGAAGGTGTTTCCCAAAGAGATTAGTATTTCCATCAGTAGACTGAGTAAAGAACATCCACCTTTATTACTGACAGCAGCATCATCTAATCCATTGAGGGCTTGCCCGAATAGAGCAAAAGGCAGAGAAAGGGCAGATTCTTTCTCTTCTTGAGTTAGGACATCCCTCTTCTCCTGCTTTCAAACATCAGAGCAATTTTTGAACTCCAGGACTTATACAAGCAAGTCCCACCCCCATCCCCTGGTTCTTGGTCCTTTGGCCTTGGAATAGAAGTTACACCATCAACTCTGGTTCTCAACAATTCAAGCCAGGACTTTCTGAAATACACCACTGGCCTTTCTGATTCTCCATCTTACACATGACATGTTGTGGGATATCTAGTTCTCTTTAATCACATGAGCAGAGAGAGAGATTTATTTTAAGGAATTAACTGACACAGGTATAGGGGCAAGACTGGTTGGAAATCTGCAGGGCATGTTGGCAGCCTGATGGTTCAGACAGAATTCCTTCATCTCTGGGAAATCTTAGTTTTAGTTCTTCAGGCCTTCAGCTGATTAGAGGAGGCCCACTCATATTATGCAGAGCTATCTGCTTTACTTAAAGTCAAGTGATTTTAGGCTTTCATCACACCTACATAACGTCTTCATCTTCACAGCAACATCAAGATAAGTGTTTGATGAAACAACTGGGCATTGTAGTCTACTAACTTACCAATATAAAATGAATCACTGGGGGGAGTTACTAAAGGAACTACAGGCATACTTTGCTTTACTGTGTTTCACTTTATGTGCTTTGCAGATATTGTCTTTGTTACAAATAGAAGGTTTGTGGCAACTCTATGTCAAGCAAGTCTATATCCCTGCCATGTTTCCAAAAGCGTGTGCTTACTTCATGTATCTGCCTCACAGTTTTGGTAATTGTTGGACTATTTCAAATGTTTTCTTAATGACAATCTGTGATCCGTGACCTTCAATGTTACTGGTTTTTAATTGTTTTGAAGTTCCAAGAACTGCACCCTTATAAGACCAAGAACTTAAGTGACGGTGCCCTGTGTGTTCTGACTGCTCCACCAACTGCTTCTTTCCTCATCACTCTCCCCTTTCCAAAGTCCTCCTTATCCCCTGAGACACAACAATGTTGAAACTAGGTCAGTTACCACCCCTACAGTGGACCCTAAGCATTCAAGTGAAAGGGAGAGTTGCAGGTATTTCACTTTAAACAAAAAGGGAGAAATAATTAAGCTTAGTGAGGAAGGCCCCTTGAAAGCTGAGATAGATCAAAAGCACATCTCTTACACCTAACAGTTAGCTAACTTTTGAATGCAAAGAAAAAGTTCTTAAACGATATGAAAAGTACTACTTGAAGGTGGCGCCTATGGTTCAGTGGGTAGGGTGCCGGTCCCATATTCTGAGGTGGCGGGTTCAAACTTGGCCCCGGCCAAACTGCAACAAAATAATAGCGGGACGTTGTGGCAGGTGCCTGTAGTCCCAGCTACTTGGGAAACTGAGGCAAGAGAATCGCCTGAGCCCAGGAGTTGGAGGTTGCTGTGAGCTGTGTGACGCCATGGCACTCTATGGGGGGTGATATAGTGAAACTCTGTCTCTACAAAAAAAAAGTACTACTTGAGTGAAGACAGGAATAAGAGAGTGGAACAGAAGTATTACTGACAGGGAGAAAGTTTCAGTGGTTTGCATAGAAAATCAAAGCAGCTACAACATTATCTTTGGCCAAAGCCTAATTCACAGCAAGGCTGTACCTGTCTTCAGTTGCATGAAGTCTGAGAGAGGTGAGAGAGCTGCTGAAGAAAAGTCTGAGGCAAATAAAGTTTGGTTCTTGGGGTTTAAGGAAAAAAACCATTTCCAGAACATAAAAACACAAGGTAAAGAAGCCACAAGTGCTGATATAGAAGCTGTAGCCAGTTATCCGAAAGATCTAGCTAAAATCATTAATGAAGGTATTTACACTAAACAATGGATTTCCAGTGTAGACTGAACACTCTTCTATTGGAAGAAGTCATCTAGGACTTCCAATAGTTAGAGGGGAGAAGTCATCGCCCGGATTTAAAGCTTCAAAGGACAAGCTGACTCTTTTGGGAGTCAGCTGATAATGTAGCTTGTGACTTAGCAACCATTCCATTTATTACCATTTACCATTCTAAAAATCCTAGGGCTCTTAGGAATTATGACAAATCTACACTGCCTATGCTCTGTAAATGCAATAACAAAGCCCAGATAACAGCCTATTTCAGCATAGTTTATTAAATATTCTAAGCACAATATTGAGACCTGCTGCTCAGAAAAAGAAGATTCCTTTCAAAATATTACTACTCATTGATAATGTACTGATGACAAAGAACAAAGAGATAATGTTTTCATGCTTGATAACATTGCATCCATTCCACAGTCCACTGATGAAGGAGTAATTTCAAAT
>NW_003852428.1:10232073-10236884 GCF_000181295.1 Otolemur garnettii | reverse complement strand
AAGGATTCGCTATTCTCAAGCCACTAAGAACATTTGTGATTCATGAGAGGAGATTGAAATAACAACATTAACAGGAGTTTAGTAGAAGTTGATTCCAGCCCTCATGGATGACTGTGAGGGACTGAAGACCTTGGTGGAAAGTCACTGCAGGTGTGGTGGAAATGACAAGAGCACTAGAATTAAAACTGGAGCTGGAAGACAGAACTGAAATGCTTCGATCTCATGATGAAACTTGAACAGATGAGGAGTTGTTTCTAACAAATGAGCAAAGAACATGGTTTCTTGAAATGCAATGTATTCCTGCAGAAGATGCTGTGAACACTATTGGAATGATAACAAAGGATTTATAAGATGCATAAACTGAGTGGATAAAGCAGTGGCAAGGTTGGAGAGGATTAACTCCATTTTGAAAGAAGTTCTACTGTGGGTAAAGGGCATCAAACATCATCACACACTACAGAGAAATATCTTTGTGAAAGAAAAAGTGAACCAATGTGGCAAACTTCATTGTCATCTTATCTTAAGATCTTGGCACAGTCACCTTAATGTTCAGTAGCCATCATCCTGATCAGTCAGTAGCCATTAATACCTTGCAAGGCAAGACCCTCCACCAGCAAAAGATTGTGAATTGCAAAAGGCTCAGATTATCATTAGCATTTTATTGCAATAAAATAATTTTGCCTCAAGTATATAATCTGTTTTCTTAGACATATTGCTATTGCACACTCAGAAAAATCTATTTTCTTAGACATATTGCTATTGCACAGTATAATCTAAACAAAACTTTTATACACACTAGAATACCAAAAAGATTGTGTGATTCACTTTATGATATTATTTGCTTTGTCTTAGTGGTATGAAATGCATTTTCAGTATGTCAGAGGTATGTTTATATTTATAAAACTGTGGCAGAGTAGTGTGGTATGATTTGAATTTTTGTGTCCCCTCAGAAAAACTTGTTGAAACTTAATCTCCAATGCAATAGTATTAAGAAGTAGGGCCCTTGAGAGGTGATTAGGTCATAAAGTCTACCCCCTCATACCCTGTCACAAATGGATGAGTGTTGTTAAGAAAGGGCTAGAGAAAACTAGCAAGACCCCTCTGTACTTTCACCCTTTGGCCATGTGAAGAAGCAGCTTTTGTCTGTTCTAAAGTATACAACACTGAGGTGTCGTCTTGGAACCAGAAACCAGGCCTTCACCAGACACAGGTCTGGCAGTGCCTTAATCTTGAACTTTTAGACTCTATAACTATTGGTAATATGTTTATTCCTTAGAAATTACTCAGTCTCAGTTATTTTGTTGTAGGAGCATAATCATAGTAAATTGCAGGAGAATCCAAAATTGATAGTAGAAGTAAAAATCAGCAAGGCAGTTGTTACCTGTAGGCCTGAAAGGTTTCCAGGTAAGCAGTTGCCAGACTCTGGATGGAGAGAATTGTGTGAGAAAGGTCCTTGGAGGAGTGTGACTTTGAATAAAGGGCCGAGCCATGTTAGGAAAGAGGCCAGAGAAGAAATATTCCAATCTTCCTCTCTTCCTTTCCTTTAATCTCTTTCTGGAGATTCCTATTAGCTGAGGCCAACTAAAAACCAGAAGTGAATAGAGCCCTAAGAACTGCAGAGCAGCAGGAAAGGAGACAGAACATATCAGCAAGGTCTTGGCCAGAAAACACACTGGCAGAGCCAGAAAATAATCTACATCCATCCTGTAGTTTAACAATGGATCTGGTTGTAACTTGGATCACTGGAGGATGTGTGAACATCAAGCCTGCAATTAAATTAAACAGACTTAGATAAAGGGAATATTATGCTGAAGACTCAGAGGGACTCCCTCTAAAATTCTTTAAAATTATTTACTATGGGAAATATAAGAAAACTTTGGAAATCTACCATCAACTGATAGATGTAAGAAAATACAATCTTGAGAGGAGAAAAGAAAAATTTAGAAGGACTAAGAAGCATAAAAAAAAAGACAACATAGTAATATGTAGAACAGATGAATGGGATAGAGAATTATTACAAGGAAGTTTGCAATATAATTGCAAAGTTAGATTTTCTAGTGTTAGGCAGTAAAATACAGAATTGAGAACATAGTAAAAATGATGATATAGAAGAGACAAACTTTTAAAGACAAACTTTGTCTATAAAACAAAGCAACTTGTCATAGTTGGGAAAACAACTTTCCTACTTTATACACTTTACTGAATTTGAATTTTAAATCATGAGGATATGGATAAAACCAAGATGGCTGACTAGGGACATTGGTCACCAGCTTGTCTAAGAAAGAAGAAAAAGTTTTAGATTAAAAAAAATCTCAGGTGTACTTTGGAGGGAAAAGTTGAAAGCATTCCCCCTAAGAACAAGACAAGTATGTCCACTGTTACAACTTCTGTTCAACATAGTATTAGAAATCCTAGCCAGAAAAATCAGGCAAGAGAAAGAAATAAAGGAATCTAAATTGGGAAAGAGGAGATCAATCTATTGCTTGTCTTTGACCATCTTGTATCTAGAAAATCCCAAAGATATCACCAAAAGACTCCTGGAATTGATAAGGAATGCCTGATTTAGAGGAACCCACCCAGCCTAGTTTCTCAAAACCCTTGAGCTATAGACAGGCAGTAGCGCCATGTTGGACAATAACATTTCTTCTATCACTCTCATTCTCCCCTCCTGTTCTTCTTCTCGCATGTTCTCCAATTTGCTTCTGTTTTCCCCCTCCCTTCCTTTTTCGCTTTTCTTTGTTTTCTTTTTCTTTCCTTTGTTTTTCTCTTACTCTTTCCTTCTTTTTTTCCTCCTTTATTTTCTTTTCCTTTCCTCTTGCTTCTCCTTGATCACTCCAACCCTCCTCTCCCTTCTGACCCCAGACCAAGAGGTCTGTTCATCACCTAAAATCCGAGGTATGATAACTTGAAGCAAAGAAGGAAGTAAGGAGGAAAAAGATGCATAAGAAAGTGAATAAGAAGAAAGCACACATGTGGAGGAACCAAAAGAAAAATTCAGGCATCATAAATAACCAAATACAGCATCTCCTCCAACGGACCACAAGGCAATTTTTAAAGAAGATTCCTCCCATAAAGAATTAATGGATTTGACAGAAAGGGAATTTAAAATATGGATGATTGGCTCGGCGCCTATAGCTCAACCGGCTAAGGCGCCAGCCACGTACACCTAAGGTGGCGGGTTCAAATCCCCAGCCCGGACCCGCCAAACAACAATGACGGCTGCAACCAAAAAATAGCTGGGCGTTGTGGCGGGCGCCTGTGGTCCCAGCTACTTGGGAGGCAGAGGCAGGAGACTCGCTTGAGCCCAGGAGTTGGAGGATGCTGTGAGCTGTAATGCCATGGCACTCTACCCAGGGGGACAGCTTGAGGTTCTGTCTCAAAAAAAAAAATAAAAAATAAAATATGGATGATTAAGATAATAAAGTGATTGGATGAGAAAATGGAAAGACAGAACCAAAAGTCAGACAAGAGATACGTAGAATAAAGAAAAAACATGGGTGAGCTTTAAAAAATGAAGGAGACAATCAGGGAATGTAAAGAAGCAGTAGAAAGTATCAAAAATAGATTAGACCATGGAGAATAAAGAACATCAGAGTTAGAGGTTAAAGTCTTTGAGTTAATATAGGTAGTTACAGACTCAGCAAAGAAGAGAGAGAAAGCAGAGTAGCTGCTTAGAGAACTAAGAGACACCATGAAGCATTCTTTGTTTTATATGGAACTAGAAATAAAACCCATATAGCCAAGGCAATTCTTAGTAATAAAAGTTGGGGGCATCGGCCTACCAGACTCTAGGCTGTACTATAAGACCATAGTGGTCAAAACAGCATGGTATTGACCCAAAAATAGAGACATAGACATCTGGAACTGAATAGACAACCAGGAGATTAAACAAACATCTTGCAGCCACTTAATCTTTGATAAACCAAATAAGAACATGCACTGAAGGAAAGAATCCCTATTCAATAAATGGTCCTGGGAGAACTGGATATCCACATGTAGAAGACTGAAACTGGACCCACACCTTTCTCTACTCACAAAAATTGATTCAAGATGGATAAAAGACCTAAATCTAAGGCACCTCTTTCATTGGCCTAAGCAAAGAATTTATGACTAAGACGCCAAAGGCAAATATAACAACAACAAAAATAAATAAATGGTATTTAATTAAATAGCTTCTGCTTGGCAGAGGAAATAATCAACAGAGTGAATAGACAACTTACAGAAAGGTAGAAAATAGTAATAAACTACACATTCAACAAAGGATTGATATCCAGAATCTATAAACTCCAGTAGATCAGCAAGAAAAAAAATAATAATAGCCCCACCAAAAAGTGGGCAAAAGACATGAACAAAAGTTTTTTGAAAGAAGATATGCAAATAGCCAACAAACATGAAAAAAAATGTTCAATGTCACTATTAGGGAAATTCAAATTAAAACCACAATGGGATAGCCCTTGCCCCTGTAAGATGGATATTACTAACTAGTCAAAAAAACAGTTGATGTTGATGTGGATGCAAAGAGAAACATTTATACACCGTGAGCTGTACTACAAATTAATAAAACCTCTAAGGAAAACACTATGGAGATTCTTCAAATAAGCAAGTGTAGATTTACCATTTGATCTAGCAATTGCACGGCTGGGTATCTATCCAAAGGGAAAGAAGTCATTTGATCAAAAAGACACCTGCACTTGAATGTTTATCACAGCACAATTCACAATTGCAAAGATGTGGAGTCAACCTAGCACCATTGATTCATGAGTGGGTAATGAAAATGTGATACAACTGTGTATATACACACATACATATAT
>NW_003852428.1:10224415-10231082 GCF_000181295.1 Otolemur garnettii | reverse complement strand
ATTGTTTCAGTGTCACCCACCGTAACTTTGGGATGATTATAAAAACACATTCCGGTTTTTAAATGAGTTAAACTCAATGGAACACTCTAGGCTCAAGTATCACACCCAAGTTGCAGCTCTGTCTGATAACGCACAAACCTGCTCAGTTCTAAGTTTGGAGTGGATGCTGAGGAAGGGAAACTTCAGCGAAACTTTTATACCCTTCATTTCCATGCCTACTCGTCTGGAAAAAGATGATTCAGATGAACGTGGTCTAGGTTATTTTGTAGCAAACATTATAGTTTGCTGACTATATGTTAGATTTAAATCTGATTCATCATCTCATCGCACTGAAAGCATTCAAAATGCAAGGGTAATTTTCTGAGCAACTGAATGTTTAAGTCTTTCTCTTGAGCAACTTGACAATGTTAAATTAAAATCGTCAAATGGTAAAACGCTTGTGCTGTCTATTTCCCTCTGACTGCGTGGCCAATTGTATTGTGGTACTTAGACATGCGGAGGAGAAGATTAATTATCAAAGATCACTTTTATCTATTAATAACATATCCCAGAGGCTCATAGAATTATTCTTTATTTGCAAAACTTCTGCCATGTTGGACGTGTTTCTTGTTACTGATTGTTTTTTCCTGGAATGCAATAAGCCCATTAAGTTTATATCTTTCGTATTTATTTTTTTCATTTTCAAAATATTAATTAAGTTGGTACAAGTGTTTAGGTTATGTGGATAATCTTATATAAGACTTAAGTCAGGGCATTTGATGTGCCCATTACCAAAATGGTGTTCACTGTACCCACTAGGTAATTTTTTCCCTCACACCCACCCTCCTGTCCTCTGCCTTTCTTGGTACCCTTATATCTCTTTGTGAGTATCCATCTATTAGCTTCCAGATCTTCTTATATGTATCTTGGTTTGTCAAGTACAGCCCCAGTTCGCACCTGGTTTTCTGAAATATTTATTTATAGTTCTTCCTTCACTCTCAGACAGATCCAGTTTGCACAATGAATTGTGTAGTAAACTTATTTGACCTTACTGGAACTTCACCTCCTAGGGTATGTGGCATACTTTGAGAGTTTTCTACATGTATGTGAAATAAACCAAGTAATGAATGAACCACCCCCAAGTCCCCACTGGCAACTCAAGTTCTAATTTCCCTTTTTTTCCCCCCAGTTTTCCTTGGGTAGGTTTCATAGGGTGAACCCTCACCGTGGTGAATGGAAGTGAGACATCCAGCCCCTTTATCCCATCCTGTATTTGTCAGGGCTCCCGGGAGAGGTAGAACCAATTTGTGAGATTAGGTATCTACCGGAGGACTAAGATGGTACAGAAGAATGGGAGAAGCTGGGACGCAAAAGTCCAGCAGGAAATCGGGCAGTTAAGGGGTGCGGCCAAGCTGTGGAGCCACGTGTGTCTGGCCACCGAAGTGAAACTCTAAAGGAGGAGCCTGTGGGAGACCAGGGCCCTCACAACAGGATGGCTGGGGTTCCTTCCCCAGCTCCCACCAACATCTTTGTTGAAGATGATTCAAGACCGTGAAGGCAATGGTAATTTGGGAAACGTGGTGTTTGCCTAAACGCCTTGGTGCAGCGTGAACCAGCCCACCTCTCCTCTGTCCATCTGTCCAGGCACATTCACTGCTCTTTTTAGCTGTAGCGTTCCCAGCCTCCCTCCATGTGTCACAGGCTTTGGGGGCAGTCCTGCTTCCTGATCTTGAGATGAAATGGCCAGAGGGGCTGGCCCCGATTCTGAGCCTTCTCTGAAAGATGAAGCCATGTTTGCTCAGGTTCTTTGCCTATCCGTGTAGCAGCAATCTAGGCCAGGCGGAAGGAAAGACTCACCGGATCCCTGGTATAGAAGAGGAAGGGCTTTATTTCAGCTGTCCGAGCCATGGTAGACTAAAGTGCAAAAATGGCCTCGCTCCCCAGTCAGCTCCGTTCCTGTCCTTTCCTTGGACTCACAAGTAGACAGACAGAGGAATTACCACAGTGCCCTCATTGGCGGTGTCAAGGTGCAGGTTTACAGATGTGGGAGCAAATGTTAGTTAGTTTTAAGGTTCCAGGAAGTTCAGCCAGATAGAGCAGTGCCAATTAAGAAAGAAAAACAGCTGCTGTTTTAAAAAGCAAAGAGGACCCCTCTTTTTACCCCCTAAGTTCCAAGTGAGTAATTGCCCTTGGGTCTGCTGCTGAGTGCTGGTACCTTATCTCAAGGTTACCCGTAACACAGCAACCACAGTTTTTAGCAGGCAAAGTGATAGTTTAATAAACTTTGCATTAACTCTATAATGATAGATTGACCCTTTGAGTTCTGAACTTTTGATGTATATTCCCAGAAGTCTCTGGCATTGAAAATAACTCCCCAGTATGGGGCTGGGCCTCTTTTCTCATCCAAAGCCTCATTTTTGCTATGGTTTTACCCTGCAAAGCTTAACTGAGAAAAAGGACTATGGCTTGGGAGAGCAGTGTGTTTCCTAGAGAAGAAAGCGCATTTGTGAGGGTGGGGTCAATGCTATGCCCACACGGCAGCTTCTGTTGGTTTCTGCAAGCTTCCCTGGGTGCCTCATCACCATGTCTAATATTGCTTCTATCAACAGGGAGAACAAAGAATTCCTGAGTTTTTTAATGAACGTCTAAGAGTAAACTCAAGGAACACGCTTAGTCTTTGGGGTTGACCCCATTTCTGGCTGAAGCTGCCAAACCGCAGAGAATCAGATCACAAGTAATGTCCACAATCCTTCCCTGGTGGTGCTGCCAGGGATCCAGCTAGAATCGGTGGGCAAGCGTCAAGTAAGAGCCAGACAGCAAAGCACAAATGTTGGCTTGACGGGCAATTTATTAGTAAGAGTGTGCAGCCATGATGTCATATTCAGAATCGCAGAGGCAAGAAACCACAAGAAGCAAGCAAGAGAGAGAGCCCAAAAATATGTGTATAACTTGTAACTCTGACAAAGTGGAGGAGCGGCAGTTTATGCAGAGAAGTCTGGATTTACTGTCTGCTGATGCCTCCTTTCATCCCTAAGTCTCATCACTGAGATTTCGGTATCTCTCTCTCTCTCCATCATGTACCTCCCCTGCTCCCTACCCCCAAACCCATCCCAGGCAGGGAAGGATTCTGTTTCTTTGTCTCTCCGTCTCCTCTCTCCTTATCTTTCTCTGTCATTCTCTCTCTCTCTCCCTCTCTCTCCCTCTCTCTCTCTCTCACACACACCAACATTTAAGTGCCGATGCAGTCTGAGAATAGAATAAGATACTCCACAAACCCCACACTCTGAGTACTAGCCAACATACACGCTGCCAACCTATGAAAGCCGTGTGAGGGCTCCCTGCTTGGTAAGACCGGTGATGACACTTTAATCTACTATGCTGCCGTGTTCATCCCGGTGCCTGCCACTCAGTTTGATTGTGTAAACTAGCAGCCCCACACTTGATTTACTTGAATTTGAGATGATTTTATTTCCAAATATAGAAATTCTCTAACACAGGAGATAGACTGGGACAGTGCTGATGCCATAACATGTTCGCTCATGTTCTATGAATCTCTGTTCTCTGTCCTGCCCAAACACCCGAAGCCGTCTCTTCTGTTACCTGGCCTTTGCTGTCGTATGCTATGATCATCCTTGTCATATCTTCAGTCCCCGCTCAGACATAAACCTCTGTTAGCTCAAAATTTGTATCGCATTTATCTTTTATTTTATTTTATCACAAGTATCTCGCTCTATGTGCCTGGATAAATCAAACAATAGCTTTTAGGGCCTTCACATTGCTGATAATTCTGTCTCATTATTGCTCTTGCCAGTTATGTTACGTTTCTCCCTGTGACCGTGGATTTCTTATACCGGGTGTCAATTTCCAACAGTGCAGTATTTGAAGATAACAGTTTTTCCTATTCATTTTTAAGAGAACCTCATTAATATCAATATGTAACCCCTTGTTATGGGGTAGTGACTGAGCTACTAGTGAGGGCTTAGATGCACAGTGTGTCATAGTGGATAAAGCATTGTCGTTATGTCAGACAGATACGCGTTCAAAATCTCACTCTGTCACGTACTAGGAGTGTAACTTTGCCAATCCTTATTGGCAAAGTGTGGATAATAGTGTTCATCTATGGGATCAGCTGTGGAGAAAAAAGTGAGGTGTATGAAAAATGTAGCACTCAGGACAGTTCATGCTCAACACGTGGTGATTTTAGGCTTTGCCTAATTTCATACTCAATGAATTAATCTTAAAGATCGTAAAAATTCATAGCAGAGTAAATGCATTAAAATCATCAGGGGGAACTTCTGTACTCTAAAATATTATGTTAAATGTGTTCTAGGAAGCAGGGATGCTTGAGGATGTTACAGTCCCTAGCTCTGTAACAATGACATTAAAAGCACAGCCCTGCTGTTTCCCAGGATGCCCAGGGTATGTGTGGTGGAGGCGGGGAGGGCGGGTTTCCCTGGACTGCCAGTACGTGCACTCAAACAGCAGGGAGCCAAGACAGTGGCAGTGCATCCGCCTGCCACCATCCTCTTCACGCTGCTGCTCCAGCTTCCTGTGAACACACCCCAGAGAGGTGAGGACAGGAGATGTCCTTTTTATAGCATGTCCAGGAGGCCAGGGTGTGAATATTACTACCAGGCAGTAAAACCGCAGAGGAAAGCTACAAGTCTCAGTCATAGTGTCATCTGTCAGCCCCCTGGGGCCCTGGGGCTGAGTCACAACAAACGGTGGAAAAGAAGAGTCCGGGATGACTCCTTGTTGAGCTTCTCCTGTGCTGTTCGTTTCCTGCTTTTGCCCTCCCCATCCCCATCTCGTCTTGTAGGACTGTGATAGCAACAAAGATATAGAGTGGAAAAGGTCCTCCCCCTGCGTAGCTCTCTGTGCATTGCGCGTGTGACTGGCCCCTGAAGTCCACCCCCAGGGACTCCCACCAGGCATCTTTGCATCATCCTTCATTCCTTCCTCCCTGTGACAGCTTTGTAAGGTGGCTGGGCCAAACTACAGTCCCTGTAATTCCCTTCCTAGTGTATTTTGGTTTGGGAGGTTCTCCCACTGCAGTTGGAGGATGAAAGAGGCAGCAGCCAAGTGGTAGCATGCACTCACCTTCTCCCAAGTATTCAGTGCTGCTGTGGTGGGACTTGGGGATATAATTAAAGTCCTTAATGAGTTGAATTTATATTAATCAAAAGAGGAGACTATCTCAGCTGGGCCTGAATTAATCAGTGGTAAGACTTTAACAGTGACTTCAGGTCTTCTCTGAGCCTGGAGGCTCCAAACAGCAGCCCAGTCTGTGTTTCATTTGTCTCCTTCACCCTGTCACCTGTCAATAGTCATAGCGTAGGCCCACAGGGCCCCAGCCTGCTTGTGATTGTCCTTTCCTCCCTGCCTGTCCTGTCATCTTTGGGCATGTTTAACCAACTGCACAATTGTGAAGGAAATTTCTCGTAACAAGTCCACATGTGGAGACCACGTTTCCTATTGTCTCTGCCTCTCTGATTGAACCATATCAGGTGCACTCCCTCTCACCGCCCAGCCCAGTGGCCAATCCTCCCCAAATCCTGCCTGTCCTTCCTTCCAGTCACTTCCAATTTCTCACTTCCCCCAGTGCTAATGAAGAGTAATTTATTTCTGTCCTTCCCCACTGCCCTTAGCCAAGACTGGAATACCACCAGTTCTTGCCAGAATGATTAGAAGAAACTTACAACCTGTACTTAGCAAGCCATTCAGACCCAGCCTACTTTATTCATTGAATACAGGACAAACTTCCATAAAACCGGTCTGAATATGGTGGCCACCTCTTTTTTTTTTTGCAGGTTTGGCCAGGGCTGGGTTTGAACCTTTGGTATATGGGGCCAGCACCCTACTCCTTTGAGCCACAGGTGCTGCCCACAGTGGCCACCTCTTAAAACCCTTCTGTGGTTTCCCATTAGGTGAAGCCCCAGATGTTAAACATGCTCTGAAAGCTTCCGCACTGCCTGGCTCCTTCCCACCACTCTACTGTCTTTCACACCACACTCAACCTCTTCACCTAGAGGCCTGAATGTCTTCCAACATTCCCTGTAGGAATAACAGTTGCCCAAAGGCATCCATGTCCTAATCTCTGGAACCACTGGGTACATTAAATTGTATGGTGAGGTAGAATTAAGGTTGCTAATCATCTGAGCTTCAGATGAGGTGATTATCCTGGACTATCTGGGTGGTACCACTGTTGTTACGAGGGTCCTTATAAAACAAAAAAACAAGGTTCCTTATTAGTAAAAGGGGGAGGCAAGAGAGTCAGAGTCAGAGTTTGGGGGAGATATGAAGATATTACCCCATTGCCTTTGAAGATGGAGAAAGGGGTTACAAATCTAAGTAGGAAGCGTGGTCTCTAATCTGGAAAGGCAAGGGATGGATTTTTTTCACTGACTCTGCTTAGTCTTGATGTTATCTCAGTGAGAATCTATTTTGGACTTGCAACTTCCAAAGTTTTAGGATTACAAATCTGTATGGGTTTTGGGGGGGGTTTTTTTGCAGTTTTTGGCTGGGGCTGGGTTTGAACCCACCACCTCTGGTATATGGGGCTGGCGCCCTACTCCTTTGAGCCACAGGTGCCGCCCTATAAATCTGTATGTTTTAAGCCACCAAGTTTGTAATTATGGTTACAGCATCAAAAGGAAATGATATTTGCCACCCCTGGAAATTCTCTCAG
>NW_003852428.1:10171213-10224173 GCF_000181295.1 Otolemur garnettii | reverse complement strand
GGCTGGATTTGAATCCTCCACCTTAGGTGTATGTGGCTGGCGCCTTAGCCACTTGAGCCACAGGCGCCGAGCCTTTAACTTCTTATTTTTAAATAACCAAATTTACAGAAAACTTATAAGAATAGTATAAATGACTCCCATCTACAACATTATACAGAGGCACCAATTTTTAACATTGTGCCACATTTATCATTATCTCCTCCCTTAGGTAAACACACATACACAAATTTATATGGGTATGATTGAAAGAAAAGTTTTAGTACCAAAAAATAGAAGAATCCCAATTTCAGAATAAAGTAGAATCTCTTGTATTTAATAACATCACAATATGGCCCTAACATTCCCTTGTTTCACCATGGGCCAGTAAAATCTTCATTATGGAACAACACCCATTCACACACAAGCCTGCAAAACCACTTCCTTAGTTACTCTTACTTGTACGTCCTCATGCTAACTTTTAAATGACTGATTTTCAGGGACACTTTATAAGTCTATACTAAAGTTGATTCCTCAGTCTTGAGGTTTTTTTTGTAGGCTAAACTGCTTTGTGTCCCCCGTAACATTTGCACACTGCCAACCATTTGTGAGGGACTCTAAGCTCCTTGCAAGCAGGAACCACAGGGTTGTCTATCACCATCAGCTTTTTAGGACAGAATCTGGCATAGAGCACATACTCATCAAAAATATATTTGATCATGTTAAAAAACTGACAGGAGAAGAATATAGAACATTTATTTTAAAACTATCATTGCATGAACCTCAACTGCAGATGCCAACCTCAAAAGGCAACATACAAATAAAGCTGCTGCATGCACAAACCATGGACAGATCATTGCATGGACTGTATGTATAGTTTCTTATTTTCTAGGATAAATACTTACAAGAGAATGACTGTATCCAAAAGTAAATGTAATGTTTCACTTAGGAAACTTCCAAATAATTTTCCACAGTAGCTATAGCATTGTAAAGTCCTACTACAAGTTATATGAAAGTTCCATATCCTCCACATCCCAGCCAACCCTTGACCTGGTCAGTCTTTTTTTAATTTTAACCATTTTAACAGGTGTGCAGTGGTATCTCATTATGGTTTTAATTTGCATTTCTTTAATGACAGATGATATTGAGCTTCTTCCTATTTGCTTATTTGCCATTCATATATCTTTTTGGGGAAATGATTGTTCAATTCCTGTTACCACTTTTTATTGGGTTGGCATTTTGCTTGTTATTGCATTTTGAGAGTTGTTCATATAGTCTGAGTAGAAGTCCTTATCAGATGTATATTTTTTAAATTTTGCTTCCAGTCTGTAAACAGGGGTTAAGACAAGATTCAATAACAACAACAACAAAAATGTGAGGGAATTTTTTTTGAATGATGAAATTATTGTATAATAACATGTGGTGGCTTGTGACAGTATGCATGTGTAAAAACGTATGAATCTGTCCATCTAAAGCAGTGGTTCTCAACCTCCCTAATGCCACAATGTATTTTCATTGTTACAAAGGGGTTGCAACCCACAGGTTGAGAACCACTGATCTATCTAAAGGGATGAATTTTGTGATATATGAAATATATTACATTAAAAATACCATTTTTGCATAAAAAGCTTTACAAACCAGAGGATTCTGGTACAGTGGAGGAATAGAAAGCACCAGCAATCTGTGTCCTCACTTATGCAACACCTGTGCTGCAGAATCACCAACAGGGCTATTTTGGTTCTCTGGAATCTGTTGAAGGCTTGAAACTTCCAAGGGAAGGCTTAGATGGTAAATTACAGTTAATTTCACTCAATTTCAGCTCTTAGCTTAGCAGTGGTTACCCATTCCCAACCTCCCAGCTCAGTGGCAGGCAGCAGACATACATATCTTCCTAGAGCAGCTTGCATACATTTTGGAAGCCAGGGTAGGCAGAAAGAAGAGTGTTTCCAAATATTTGGTATCTGGCTTCTGATCTAGGATTGCTGCTTCTGATGATGGAAGTGCAGATACAGAGGCAGGAAGCCATTGTTGCAAGTCTTTCACCTCCAGCTGAAGTGACTTCCAGAGGACTTAAAGGGCCAATATATATATTTTTTCCTTTTGAAAGACAGACATTAAAGACTAGGACATTCAAAAACAACCACATATATGGTAGAAATCAGAAGGTCACTGGACATACTAAAGGAAAAACCCAGGCTCAAAAAAGACCTGAGAAGACCTTTAGTTTACAGCTCATACTGATCCTTAGAACAGAGCTAGCCTACCACAATTAAAAAAAAAAAAAAATGAATACAAGAAATAGCAAACCCTGCAGAATGGGGAGGCTCTTATTCCTAAGGTTACAACATTACTAGATACTCGATTTTCACCAAATGACCACACTGCATGCAAAAAGACAGGAAAATATGGCCAATTCGAAGGAAAAAAAAGAAACCGAAGTCATCCCTAAAACATTCTGCTGGCAGATTTAAAACAATGAAATTAAAGATCCTCACTGAGCTAAAGAAAACCATAAAGTCAAGAAAACAATATATAAGAAAAAATAAAAATATCAATAAAGAAAGATAAAACCTAAATTAAAAAAAAAAGGAATTCTGGAGCTGAAGAGTACGATAAATAAAGTGAAAAAATTCACTAGAGTGCTTCATAGGCAGATTTGAGCAGGCAGAAGAATCTATGAACTTGGTGAAAGACAATATAAACTATAGAGTCTGGGGAACAGAAAGAAAAACATTAAAGAAACGTGAACAGAGCTGATGGCACCTGTGAGACAACATCAGGCAGACTACCACATACATTGTGGCAGTCACAGAAAAAGAAGAGAGGGAGAATCAGACAAAAAGAATGTTTCAAAAAGCTATGGTTGAAAATTCCCCAAATTTAATGAAATACATACATATAAATATACAAAAACTTCAGTAAACTCCAAATAAAATGAACCCAAAGATGCCCACATTGAGACACATTATAATCAAACTGTCAAAAGACAAAGAGAATCTTGGAAGTAGCAAGAGAGAAAACTCATCACATACAAGGTATCTACAATAGGATAATCTGCAGATATCTCATTAGAAACTTTGGAGGCTAGAAAGAAGTTATAAAAGAGAAGAAAAAGCTGTAAAGCAAGAATCCTATATCCAACAAAATGTTCCTCCAACAGCGAGGGAGGAATTAAGACTTACGTTCTCAGATAAGCAAAAGCCTAGGGAATTTATTGACAATAGTCCTGCTCTGCAAGTAATACTCGGTATAGTCCTATCAGATAAAATGAAAGGGATGATACAATAACTAAAAACTATAAAGAAATAAATATTCTGGTAAAGGTAAATACATGGAAAATTACAAAAACTAACATTACTATAATAATGGTCTGTAACTTCACTTTTGGTTTTCCACATGATTTACGAGACTAATATATTGTATAAAATTATTACTTTAAAAGGTAGTGTTATTGTAACTTTGGTTGGTGACTCTGCAGTTTGTTTTCTACATATTTGAAATGATTGTTAAATAAAATACATTTATTTATGCTTTGTGTCCACAGTGTATGAAGATGCAATTTTGTGATGTCAACAACTAAAAGAAGTAGACTGAAGCTATAAAGGAACAGAAGATTTTCAAAAGAAAATAGACTAGGCCAGGTGTGAGGGCTCATGCCTATAATCCTAGCACTCTGGGAGGCTGAGAAGGGCAGACTGCTTCAGCTAAGGAGTTGAAATCAGACTGAGCAAGAGTGAGACATTGTTTCTATTAAAAATCAAAAAAAAAAATTAATCATGTGTTGTAGTGGGCACCTGTAGTCCCAGCTACTTGGGAAGCTGAGGCAAAAGGATTGCTTGAGCCCAAGAGTTTGAGGTTGCTGTGAGTTATGATGATGCCACAGCATTCAATGAGGGTGAGAGACTGAGACTCTGCCCTCCCCTTAAAAAAGAAAAAGAAAAAAGAATATAGACTAATGGCCAATAAAGATCTGTTTTAAATGCCCAACATCACTAATCATCAGACAAATGCAAATGAAAACCAAAATGATAGCTTTTATCAAAAAGTCCCAATACAATAGATGCTGGCAGAATGTGGAAAGAAAGGAACACTAATATGCTGTTTGGTGGGACTGCAAACTAGTAGAACTCCTATGGAGAGCAGCCCAGCGATTCCTCAAGGAACCAAAAATAAACCTATCATTGATCCAGCAATCCCACTACTAGGTATTTACCTAGAGAAGAAAGATAATTTATTAAAAAGACACTTGCACCCAAATGTTTATAGCAGCACAATTCACAATTGCACAGATGTGGAAAGAACCCAAATTCCCATCAATACATGAATGGAACAGTTAATACGATGGTGATCTAGTATCTTTTGTAACAAAATGAATGGAACTGAGGACTATTCTCTGAAATAAAGTTCTCAAGAATGGAAAATCAAGGGTGGCGCCTGTTGCTCAAAGGAGTAGGGTGCTGGCCCCATATGCCGGAGGTGGTGGGTTCAAACCCAGCCCCGGCCCAAAACTGGCAAAAAAAAAAAAAGAATGGAAAATCAACACCACAAGTGCTCAATTCTAAATTGGAACTAGTTGTTCAACGTGTATGTGCTCATATGGAAGCAAAACTCAAAGAAATTCAAGAAAGTGAGAGAGGGGACAAGGGGAGGGACAACACCACTAATGGGTACATTGCTTGGGCACATCAGGCAATTTATAGGTGAAGGGCAAACTTATAACTCTGACTTAAAATATATGAAAGCTACCTATATAACAAAAACATGTGTGCCCCCCATAATATTCTGAAATAAAAGATAAGCCTGCCCACAATACCGTCAAGCTATGCAACTACTTACAAATTCCACTTCAAACAGAAACACAGTGCACAATTGTCAAAAGCTGATAACAGACTTGCATACTCGACCCCCATATGTCTGGCCACCCAGCCTTGTGCAGCAGTGGCCCCAGTCAGGTGGGAGAAGTTAGAACTAAATCACATGCACTGCAGCAGCCAATTTCAACTTACTCATGTTCTAATTGTGGCCGTCAATATGAGAGGATCATTTTGTTGAAACTTATTTGATTCTTTGGTATTTTAAATACTTTCATTTTAAAAAATAAAATAAACGTATAAGATAAACTAAAATGTATTAATAAAAATAAAAGGATTTGTTCTGTAAAAAAAAAGTTAAATGGCAAATTTTATGTTAATTGTGTTTTACCTCAATTTTTTAAATTGAAAATCAAACTTTACATTCCAATAGTAAAGTTCATTGTTGAAAAGGGACTTCCTTCAAAATCTAATTGTATCCATTTTGTAGCCCAAGGTAACCAAGAGCTGAAATCACGAGGACATGTCTACCATACCACAACACAATCTATTTCATCGAACATTTTCCACAAAGCTATCATTAGTTTATCCCTTCATAGAGTTTAATAGTTAGACTGTTCTGATACATCCCTGTCTTACATGGCTGATTTGCAAACCACCAGAGAGGTCTGGTTACATTCTCCCCCACTAAGCATCCTTCCAACTTATAGCAGAGTATAGTAAGGAGATGAAGTTGAAAGAAGATGTCAGTGAACATACTAGTTTTTTTTTTAACGTTAAAAATATAAACAGCCTTTAAAAGACCATACGCTAGTCTTCTTTATTTCCAAACCACAATAGATGTACTAGGAATGATTATTCTAAGATCCTCGCAATAAATGAAACCCAATGTATTTCCAACAAATGATGAATTCATGGTGGAAAAATAATTCCACTCATTTGCTGTCTTATCCAAGTTTTTTTTTCTCTCCAAAAAATACATGGGGGTGGGGATAGAGAAAGGAAAGAAACAGGAGGCATACTTGCAATGTTTACAAAGCCAAAGAGAAATGTTACGGTTCTGTGAATGCAGAATGTTTTGACAGTATTTCAGATTTGGCAGGACATCTGGTGTAGATGTTGTCAAGGGCATTAGAAGAAAATATTTAAATTCTGCTATCAGTTCTCATACCATTATACCATATAGAAATCTTTCTCTCCCCCCCCCCAAGTTTATCCACTGTTGACTTGGGAGAGATAAAATCAAATTTTAAAAAACTATGTGAACTGCCACCCACCCAAGTCTTGAGTTGCCTAACCTAGTGGCCTATTTTAGTATATAGACTCAATTTCTGAACTGTTTCCTTAAATAGGTTCCATGAATTGGGTTGAATTTAGTATAGAAATCAAAGTTGTAAAAAATTAAGGGTCTAAAAGACTTGATATTAAGATACCAATTCATTCCAAATTAGTGCATTTTTTTGACCTTTTTTATCCATGGCACACATGAACCTGTAATTAAATTTCCATGGCACACTTAAATTACATTGATTAAAAAAAAAAAAAAGTATGAGGAGAAGCAAGATGGTGGATTAGAGACAGCTTCCTTGCAGCCAGGCACGGTAAGATTGGGGAAAGAAGACTCCAGGCACCTCCTGCTTGTGGGCTCTACACAGAAACATCCCTTTGGGGACACAAGGAGGCAGCAAGAGACTTCAGGACCCCAAGAGGAGGACAAAAGCAATGGAGAAGTGGCAAGTGTTTGCTATTGATCAGAGGCTGGCTGGCTGGCTGGCTGGCTGGCTGTGGCAGCTGCAGCAGCAGCAGCTACAGCAGTGGCAAGAGTTTGCAGATAAGGAAGGCCTTCCCTGCACTTTTTTTTTTTTTTTTAACTTGGGCACTTGGTTGAATTACCATGGGAGACCTTGGGCAAGTGAGGAAAGTGACTTTGAACACAGCCCAGAGGCCAAGACTAAGGTGACCAGACGTCCCGCTTTTGGCAGGACAGTCCCAATTTTTAACAATTTGTCTTGCGTCCCAAAGCATTTTTAAAAGTCCTGATTTTTGGAAAGAATACATGAAGGGGTGGGAGAATGGGAAGGGAATATACGGTTTTTGGCTGCCATGTGGCTATTTTGCCAGGATATGCGTTTTATATTATTTTTGTTAATTTTATAATGTTAAAACTGTAATAATAACAAATAATTGTTGAGAAGTGATCATCGAGAACTGCTTATCAAAGTTTGCATTGTTGTCAGGCCCTGCCCCCTGCCCCACCTTCCCAGCCATGTTGTCCCGCTTTACAAATGTTAAAATCTGGTCACCCTAGAATATACAGTTTTTAGCTGCTGAAAAGGTTAATGTAACTCCATTTGGGAATGAAGAGGTTAATGTAACTTCATTTGGAAATGAAAAGGCTACTGTAAACTCCCTACTCCCCTCCTGGGCAAGGTCTCCCAGGTGGACCAGCGCCCTACTTCTTTGAGCCACAGGTGCAGCCCTATACATAACTTTTTTTTATGTATTATATTTATAAATTGTACTTATGTTGAAATTTTAAAAATATATATTACAATTTTTGTGTTCTATGAAAATACATATTTAAAAAATATATATTACTATTTTTGAGTTCTATGAAAATTTTTGTTGCTCCATATAGACCAAATTTTTAATTAAAAACACCACCACCACCACCACCCCCAGTCAATGGTGTCCCGCTTTACCAATGTTAAAATCTGGTCACCTTAGCCAAGACTAAGCTGCTGGGGTGAAGTGGAGCTTTCATTGTTCAGCTGCAGGCTGAGAACAGCCATTGTGGGAGAACTGCCTTGCAGGCTTGTCCCTCAGCATCCTAGAGTGAGACCAGTTCTGGCACACATGATAAGCAGGTAGCCACTTCTGAAGAATCTGAACTATACGCACTTTCCCAAGAAAGCCCCTGCATAACCAAGGGACACAGTTTGGAAAGGTCAAGGCATGTCTATTAAGCTGGCTGAGGAGAGATTCAGGCTTCCAACCCTATGAGATTTGAGGGCAAAGAAGTCAGCAAAGGCTTCCAGTCTCCTTTTTATACAGCTATATCAGTATTGTGATTAGCATCTAATATCCAGAAGATCACCTGTTGCCCAGGCAATATTCAGCAAGGCAGGCACACACACACACACACACACACACACACACATACATTTTTTTCTTTAAAAAAAATTTTTTTTCAATTTTTCCCCTAGATTTTTTCTTTGTTTTTCTCATGTAAATATAATTTTTCATTGTTGCCTTCTTTAATAATAAGGGTTTCATTTTTGCTAGTTTTTCTGCCCTTGTTATTTGTTTTTTCCCCCCAATTTTATCCCTTAAGGTTTTGTTTGTTTGTTTTGGCTTGATTTCTAGTATTTTTTTCCCACTATTTTGTAGAGATGAGGTCTTATGTCTGCTCAGGCTGGCAAAGAGCTGCAGACATCAATGGACCCACCCAACCCAGCTGCCCCAGAGGCTGGGATTTGTGAGTGAAGGTCAAAATTAATCCTACTGTATACCACTAATAGTCCTGTTTCTCTCTTTCTGTTCCGCTCTTCTTTTTGTCAATCTTCCTTTTACTCATCCTTTTTTCTTTCCCTTTTCTCTTTCTCTCTCTTTCTCTCTCTCTTTTTTTATATTTTAGCCCTTCTTGCTCTTCAATCTTCTCATCCGTTTAGTCCTTTACCAAAAGGACACTTAAACACCTTAGGTTAGAGACACAATAACTTAAAGAGCAAGAAGAAATGAAAGGAAAAAGTAGGGCAAGGAAACAGACAAAAAGAAAACCCTCATGAGGAACAAACAGCAGAAAATCCTGACAACATAAAAAACCAGCATAGAGCAACCCCCACCAAGGGACCATGAAGTAGCTACTGCAGAGAATTTCATCTATAAAGAAATGTTAGAAATGTCAGAAGGGAAATATAAAGTATGGATGGTAAAAACAATGATGGAAATTTCTGAGAAAGTGGAAAATAACCAAAAGGAAATCCAAAAACAGAATCAAATAGGAGATGATCCATATGAAAAATATAGAAGGGATATAATTGAAGCAGTCAGTCAGGGAGCTTAAAGATGCAGTAGAAAGTATCAATAACAGATTAGAACAAGCAGAATAAATAATCTCAGAGGGGGAAAATAATGCTCTTGAGTTAATTTAGGCAGTTAAAGAGATATTTAAAAAGAGAGAAACCAGAATGTTCACTGACAGAATTATGGGATTTCATGAAGCATTCCAACATACCAGTTACAGGTATTCCAGAAGAGGAAGAAGAATGCCCCAGAGGAATTGAAGCACTACTAGAGGATATCATAAATGAAAATTTCTTAAATATCACCAAAGATTCTGACACACTCCTTTCAGAGGGATATTGGACCCCACATCATCTCAGCTCTAACACACATTATCATGAACCTGTCCAAAGTCAAAACAAAAGAGAAGATTCTGCAATCTTCTAAGAATAAGCGCCAATTGACTTACAGGGACAAATCCATCAGAGTGACTGCAGACTTCTCAAATGAAACTTTTCAAGCCAGAAGACGATGGTCATCAGCCTTTCATCTAATGAAGAAAACAGTTTTCAACCCAAAATTCTATCTAGCTTCCACAATGATGCAAAAGATAAAACTAAGCAGTAGGCTTTCACAAAATAAGATAATTGGAACTCCTCCACACTTATCAATTATCTCAATAAATGTTAATGGCTTGAATTCCCCACTAAAGATGCATAGGCTGGCTGATTGGATTTTTTAAAAAGCCATCCATTTGCTGTCTGCAGGAAACACTCCTAGCCTTGAAGGACAATGTAAAACTCATAGTTAAGGGATGGAAGACAATTTTTCAGGCAAATGGAAATCAGAAGAAAAAAGGTGTTGCGATCTTATTTTCAGATACAAATGGATTTAAAGAAACTAAAGCCAAAAAAGACAAAGATGGACACTTCATACTGGTCATGAGAACAATACAACAAGAAGACATTTCAAATCTAAATATTTTTGCACCCAACTTAAATGCACTCAGATTCTTGAAACAGACCTTAATTAGTCTGAGCAATATGATATCCCATAACACCGTAATAGCAGGAGACTTTAACACTCCTTTTACAGAGCTGGGCAGATCCTCTAAACAGAAACTAAACAAAGATACAAGGGACTTAAATGTGATCCTAGAACAACTGTGCTTGATAGACATATATAGAACACTCCATCCCAAAGCTAAAGAATATATGTTCTTCTCTTCAGCCCACGGAACATTCTCCAAAATAGATCATATCCTAGAATACAAATCAAACCTCCACAGAATCAAAAGAATTGAAATTTTACCTTATATCTTCTCAGACCACAAGACAATATAGGTGGAACTCAACTCCAGCAAAAATTTTCATCCCCACACAAATGGACGTAAATTAAACAACCTTATGCTGAATGACAGTTGGGTCAAGCAAGAGATAAAAAAGGAAATCATTAACTTTCTTGAACATAACAACAATAGAGACACAAGCTACCAAAACCTATGGGACACTGCAATAGCAGCACTAAGAGGGAAATTTACCACATTAGATGCCTACATCTGAAAAACAGAAAGATAGCACATCAGTAATCTAATGAATCATCTTAAAGAATTGGAAAAGGAAGAGCAATTTAATCCCAAACCTAGCAGATGAAAAGAAATAACCAAAAGTAAATCAGAAATAAATGAAATTGAAAATAAAAGAATCATTCTGAAAATTAATGAAACAAAAAGTTGATTCTTTGATCAGATAAATAAAATCAATAAACCATTCATCAGATTAACCAGAAATAGAGAAGTAAAATCTTTAATAATGTCAATCAGAAATTAAAAGGGGGAAAATAACAACTGATACCACAGAGATACAAGAGATTATTTCTGACTACTACCCAAAAGTTTATGACCATAAATGTGGAGGAAATGGACCAATACCTGGAATCACACCATCTTCTTAGACTTAATCAAGAAAAGCTAGATCTCTTGAAGAGACCAATATCAAACACTACAATTGCAGAAGCAATAAAAAAGCTTCCAACAAAAAAATCCCAGGACCAGATGGCTTCACATCAGAATTCTATCACACCTTCTAAGATAAGCATGTACCTATACCGCAGAATCTATTCCAAAACACTGAGAAGGAAGGAACCTTCCCCAGCACATTTTAAGAAGCAAAACATTACCCTGATTCTAAAACCAGGAAAGGACCTAACTAAAAAGGAGGATTAAAACCAATTTCACTAATGAATATCAATGCAAAAATACTCAACAAAATCTTAGCTAATAGATTGCAACTACTCATTAAAAAAATTACTTACCATGATCAAGTAGGTTTCATCCAAGGGATGCAAGGTTGTTTTAACATACACAAATCCAAAAATATAATATAGCATATCAATAAAACCAAAAACAAAGACTATATGATCCTTGCAATAGATGCAGAAAAAGCATTTGAAAAAATTTAGCATCCTTTTCTAACAAGAACACTTAGGAAAATAGGCATAGGTGGCACATTTCTTAAGCTGATTGAAGCCAACTATGACAAACCCACAGCTAACATCATACTCAGTAGTATAAAACTGAAAGCTTTTCCCCTTAGAACTGGAACCAAACAAGGATGCCCACTATTGCCAGTGCTGGAAGTTCTAGCCAATGCAATCAGGCAAGAGAAGGACATAAAGAGTATCCAGATGGGGGCAGAGGAGGTCAAACTCTCCCTCTTGGATGATGATATGATCTCATACTTAGAAAATTCCAGAGACTCAACCATAAAACTCCTGGAAGTCATCAAGAAATATAGTGATGTCTCAGGATATAAAATTAATGTCCACAAATCAATAGCTTTTGTATATGCCAATGACAGCCAAGTTGAGAAGCAAATCAAGGACACAATTCCCTTTAAAATAGCTTCAAAGAAAATGAAATAGGAATATACCTAACAAAAGAGGTGAAAGATCTTTTCAAAGAGTATTATGAAACCCTAAGAAAAAAATTGCAGAAGATACTAACATGGAAGAACACACCATGCTCTTGGCTAAGAAGAATCAATATTGTCAAAATGTCTATTCTACCCAAAGCAATCTACAGATTCAATGCAATTCCCATTAAAATACCAACATCATATTTTGAAGAACTGGAATAAATAGTACTTCATTTTGTATGGAACAACAACAAAAAAAGCCATATAGTGAGGGCTATTCTTAGTAGGAAAAACAAAGTTGGAGGCATCACCCTACCCAATTTCAGGCTATATTACAAGTTCACAGTATTCATAACAGCATGGTATTGGCACAAAAATAGACACATAGACATATCGAACAAAATACAAAGATAAGAGATGAAACCAGTCTCTACTTGCCATCTGATCTTTGATACACCAAACAAAAGCATACAGTGGGGGAAAGAATCCCTAATGGTGCTGGGAGAACCGGATAACCACATGTAAAATACTGAAATTCGACCCATACCTTTCACCCCGTACAAAAATTGACTTAAGATGAATAAGAGACTTAAATCTAAAACATGAAATGATAAAAATCTTAGGCTCGGCGCCTATAGCTCAACCAGCTAAGGCCCCAGCCACATACACCTAAGGTGGCGGGTTCGAATCCCCAGCCCGGACCGCCAAACAACAATGATGGCTGCAACCAAAAAATAGCCGGGTGTTATGGCGGGTGCCTGTGGTCCCAGCTATTTGGGAGGCGGAGGCAGGAGACTCGCTTGAGCCCAGGAGTTGGAGGTTGCTGTGAGCTGTAATGCCACGGCACTCTACCCAGGGGGACAGCTTGAGGCTCTGTCTAAAAAAAAAAAAAAAAAAAAAATCTTAGAAGAAAGTGTGAGGAAAACTCTTGATGATGTTAGACTGGGGAAAGATTTTATGACAAAGATTTCAGTGGCCATTGCAACAACAACAAGAATTTTAAAATGGGACTTAATTAAGCTGAAAAGCTTCTGCACAGCCAAGGACACAACAAGTAAAGCAAAAAGTAAACCTTCCGAATAGAAAAAGATATTGGCAGGTTATCAACCTGACAAAGGGTTAATAACTAGAATCTACGGAAAACTCAAATTAATCAACAGAAAAAGAATAAACAATCTCATCTACCTCTGGGCAAGAGATATGAATAGATCCTTCTCCAATGAAGATAGACAAATAGCTGACAAACATTTGAAAAAATGCTCATTATCCCTGATCCTCAGAAAAGTGCAAATCAATACCATCTTGAGATACCGTCTAACCCCAGTGAGAATGGCCCACATCACAAAGTTTCAAAGCTCTAGATACTGGCAGGGATGTGGGGAGAAAGAAACACTTTTATCCTGCTGGTAGGACTGCAAACTAATACAACCTTTTTGGAAGGAAGTATGGAGAATCCTCAAAGAACTCAAATTAGATATTCCATTTGATCCTGCAATCCTCTTCCTGGACATCTACCCAGAAGAAAAAAATGTCCTTTTATCATAAGGACATTTACACTAGACTGTTTATCACAGCTCAATTTACAATCGCCAAAATGTAGAAACAACCTAAATGTCCACCAACCCAAGAATGGATCAACAAGCTAAGATATATGTAGATCATGGAATACTATTCAGCCATTAAAAAAGATGGAGACTTTACATCTTTTGTATTAACCTGGATAGAGGTGGAATACATTCTTTTTAGTAAAGCATCACAAGTATGGAGAAGCAAGAATCCAAAGTACTTAATTCTAATATAAAAGCAGTAGATGGTCTAAGATAAGGTTATGGGTAGGGGAATGAGGGAACGAGGAGAGAGGAGGAGGGAGGGGGATGGGGATCACGGTGTATGCCACACCTATTAGGGCAGGACACAATTATAAGAGGGACTTTACCTAACAACCACAATCGGTGTAACCTAATTCTTTATACCTTCAATGAATCCCAAACAATAAAAAAATAAAGAAAGTCTAAAACTTGAAAGTAAGGTCAAAAGGGTATAGCAAACCCTTTAAACATCCTACTAGTATATTATTTTTAAAAGCCTACTCAAAGACTATTTAATTACCCATGTTTAACTTTACTCTTTCAAAACAAAAGACTAAAACTGTTCCTCCGTGTAAGCCTTAAACTGACATCGTGTGTTCAAGGCTTCAGGCTCCTGATAGGAAATCTTTCCTGTCTCTGGCAAAAAGCTTAAAAGCCCATTTGGAATAATGTTGTTGGTGGACATTTTCATGAAATGCTTCGAAATAGACCCTTTTATACCCCAATAGCTCACAAAGATTTTATTCTTTAACAGTATAAATCAACTGAGTTTTCACCTTCTTGTTGAAAATCATGCCACGGTTGAACACTATACAAAGAGGACCAGTTGAAATATTAGCAATTTTAAAATTTGATAGTTCTTTTTCATGGAAAGGCATACTTTATCTTGCAAAGGCAAGTCAATCTAACTCTGCTGTATTTTTTTTTCATTGCTACTACTTTTCAGAAAAACAAATTCTATTGAGGGCTGATACGGTATACATTAGACAGATGAGAGGTGCTTCCTGAGTTAGCTACGCCATAATTTATACCAAAATCAACTTCAAGTGGGGCTCAAGCATTTTCAAAACCTGGCTGTCATCCTAAATACCTTCACTGGGGAATGCAAAAGGTTATTCTATTTTTTTTTTCATTTTGTTGCTTATTCCCTAAGTTGAATTACCTCTAATTTTGTTCTGAGAGATTCTGATTTAAAAAGATCTTAAAGATCAAGGAGGATAGGAATCTGTACAGAATGTAAAATCAAATACTGTACAGTGTTGCTCAAATATATAAGCATTAGTTTTCCTATATCTGTTTTTTCTTCACTTTCAATCCTGCTTCCGTTTGGTGCTGTATAATAGTAGAGGATAAACTCAGGTGTGTGTGTGTGTAGTGTGTTGGCTGCCTGACTTCAGGGAAGGAGGATTGAACTGAATGGACATTGTTTAATATTTAGAAGAGTGTACTGATTGAGATGCCCTCACTGCGTGCATATTCTGTGCCATGGAACAACCAACATAAGTAAATATTTGAGGAAATCTGAAACATGAACAAGAAGGCACAAGATACAAAAGTATACCAATGGCAAAGAAAAGATAATTCAGGTAAATTAAGGGCAGATTTAAAACACATTAGTTAGTCCCTCCAAAAAATATGGAAAGATTTTTGCATTCACACACACAAAAATAAATTTTAACAAATTAAAATTATGATTGCTCAGGTTTTTAAAAGTTCTGTGGGAGGGTTGGAGAGCACATTCAAGGAAATCTATAAGAACAAAAAAGAAATAGAGATTGTAATCATGGGAGATATGATAAGGGACAATTCTCAGAATACAACACAGATAAGTAAATTGAATAAGACTGCATTTCCTTAAATACTCACAAGGTCTTAGCCTGGGTTGCTATAACAAAATACCATGGACTGGGAGGCTTAGACAACATTTATTTCTCACAATACTGGAGACTGGAAAGGCCAAAATCAAACAAAGAGCCTTCAGATCTGGTTGCTAGGGAGGATTGTCCTTGGGGCTCGCAGACAGCCCCCTTCTCCCTGCGTGCCCATAAGGCAGAAAGGGAGAGAGTTCAGCCCTTTCTCCCTCTTCTTATAAGGACAGTAATCCCATCACAGGGGCGCTGCCCTCATGACTCCATCAAAACCTACATTCCAAAGCCCCCACGTCCCAGTGCTATTGCATTGGGGATTAGAGTTTCCACATACAAGTTTAGGGGAAAGAAACATTCATTTTGTAATAATAGCAAATAATTGCTGAATGTCTACTGTGTATAAGTTAATTTTTAAAAAACACTACATGCATCAATCTAAATTTCAAAATCATCATATGAATTAGACGCTATTAGCAAGCATGTAATATGCAAAGTATATATACACATAGATGCACATCTAAACACATGTATATATATAAACATGCCAATATGCACATATAGACAGACTCCATATACTTATACCTATACACACATACATAACTACATATAATTATATTATTTGCTCACAATATTTTCTTCTCTCTCTTGCTTTGCTATGGGTTCCCCTCCATGAGAGAAGTATATTCCTTTTAATGAACTGGCATATGTATATGTGATAGGAGCTGCATTTTAAATGAGCTTGAATACTGTAGGATTGCCTTCTTTGCTTCAGTGATCACCAAGCAATAAGCAGGCCTCAACTATCTGTTGGGCACAGAATGAGATGTGTGGTACATGACAACGCAAATCTGCTGCCTGGAGCCAGGTCCACAAACTACTTTCCAGCCAAAGCATCAACTTGTGATGAGTTCATGAAGGATAAAAATCCTTAGTATTGTAGTATACTGAGGCTTTGTGGCTGTTTGTTATACAATATTTTTACAGCAACAACTCACCAATACAACATTTCCAAAGAAAGACTTTAATGACAATCTCTGAGCTGTAGAATTATGAATGATTTGAATTATCTTCTTTACAATTCTTAAATGATTGTAAAGTTAATGTGCATGACTTCTTTTCAACTTTTAATATGTCTTTAGCTAAAGCAAATAATTGCTATTACATTTATGTTGTGTGGTTGTATTTATATATATATTGATATTAAAATCATATTGATTTGGAACTTTGAAATTATATATTATTTAACATTTACTCAAACTTAATTGTAAATGTAAAATTCTCACCATATACCAGAATAAACTCAATACTTAAAGAAAACTGAAGGAAAACTCTCCTGGACATTGGTCCAGGCAAACTGTTCGTGACCAAGACCTCAAGAGTAAAAGCAACAAAAACAAATATAAACAAATCAGACCTAATTAGACTGAAAAGCTTCTACAAACCAAAAGAAACGATCAATTGAGTGAACAGAAAACCTGCAGAATGGGAGAAAATATTTGCAAATTGTTTATGGACAGGGGCCTAATATCTGGAATTTACAAGGAACTCAACCTAACAAAGAAGAAAAGGAAGAAAGAAACTAAATAATCCCTTTAAGAAATGGGTGAAATACATGAATCGATATTTTTCAAAAAAAGTGATACAAATGGCCAACGAGCATATGAAAAAATGTTGACCATCACTGATCATCAGAAAATAGGTCAAAACCACAGCAAGATATCATCTTATCTTACCTTATCAAGCAGTCAGAAGCGTTGTTATTAAAAAGAGAAAAAATAATAGATGCTGGCAAGGTTGCAGAGAATAAGGAATGTTTATATACTGTTGGTGGGAATAATGTAAATTAGTACAACCTCTTTAGAAACCAGTATGGACATTCCTCAAAGAACTGTTATTTGATCCAGCAATCCCACTACTCGTTACCTACACAAGCAAACAAAAATTATATCAAAAAAATACCTGCCCTTATACATTTATTGCAAAGATATACGATCAACCCAAGTGTTCCTCTACAGATAATTGGGTAAACAAAATGTGGTACATAAGCAGAATGGGCCATTTATGTATATATATATTTTGTGTGTGTAGAGTCCACACACACACGGATACAGAGGGTGGAATAGACATCTGAAAACTTGGAAGGGTGGGAGGGCGAGAGGGTAGGTGATGAGAAAGGGGTACAGTGTACATTATTTTTATATTCTCAAAGTTATAAAATTCTGGGTTATCAAATTTCTGACATTAGTTAGTCCCAGCCCTGCGTAGAGGACTCGTGGACTTCTTCCTTCCTTGCAGCAGGACCTAAGCCTTCCGGAGTTGGGAACGTGCCCACCAGAAGGCCCCTTGCAGAGGCAGGTCCCAGGCACAGCAGACAGACATCTCGTTCTCAGGGGATCCACGGAGGGACTTCACAGAAGTCCATGTTTACCCCAAACACCTCACCAACTCCCACCAAAAAATGTGCTTTCTGGATATTTTATTTCCAATAACATATCCTTGGGAGGGAAATGGAGTATCCCATTATTACACTGTAGTGCCTCAACATTAGAGAATGTTTTTAGTTACATCAATTTCTGGCGTACATGCGCAGTTTTGGTACATGGCTATATCGCATAGTGGTAAAGACTGGGCTTTGAATGTAGCCATCACCTGAATAAAGTACAGCATACCCGTTAAGTAATTTCTCCTCTCTCAGCCCCTCCCCCTACACACTGCTGCAGCTTCAGTGTTTAGTATTTCACACTCTCCATCCGTGCCTGCACACTGTTCAGCTCCCCCTGGCAAGGGAGACCATGTGGTGTTTGTCTTTATGTGTCTGACTTGTTTCACTTAAGATAATGACCTACAATTTCATCCACGTTGCTGCAAAAGGCATTATTTCATTCTGTTTTATGGCTGAATAGTATTTCATTGTGTGTATATGGGTGTGTATGTGTGTGTGTGTGTGTGTGTGTGTGTGTGTATATATACAGATAAACATACAAAGGCTGATATTTCTTTGATATAATGATTTCTTTTTATTTGAGTCGTGGGATTGCCAGACCAAATGGTAATTCTACTTTTAGTTATTGTGAGGACTCTCCACACCGTTTTCCACAGCAGTTGTAATAATCTGCTGTACCACAACAGAATATAAGTGTTCTTTTTTCTTTGCATCCTTGCCAACAGCTGTCATTTTTTGTCTTTTTAATAACAGCCATTCTATTGTAAGGGAATATCCCATTGTGGTTTTGATTTACATTTCTCTGATGATTAGAGATATTAAACATTTTTTACATGCCCTTTGGCCATGGCTTCTACTGAAAAATATCTGTTCATGTCCTTTGCCCACTTTTTAGGGGAGAAAAAGACACATCCATTGTGACTGAGGATGTCACACAAGAGAGTTTTATGGAAGAGGACATATAAAACAGAATGGGGCCTTTGGGGAGGTAGAAGGCCGGCTTGGAGTAGGTCTGGAGCAGGGGACACGGATGGATACAGGTGTGTGAGGAGAGACAGTAGGAAGTTGATCTGAGGGAGAAGAAACTAGGGAGTAGAGGATGCGGGGAGACAGAATCAAACTGAAGCCTTCAATGGGGAGCAGCGGGGGCTCAGGAAGGTACTGAAGTTCCCTCAGGCTCATACACGGGACAGATTTAGGGACGTGAGCTGAAATCTAGGTCCTTCTCCTGCCTTGCTTTCCTCTCAAGTGGGCCTGTCAAAGCAGTATTTCTTTCTAAGGATAAGACCTTCTGTATCCTGAGACAGGATTAAATCTTAGCTTATTTTCCCTGACAGCATGCAGCATATAGGAGGTGTTGAGACCCGCTTTCGGTGCAGAATTTACTTTTTCTTAATCATGGGCATTCTACTCTCGTCATGCAGCTGTGCCGAACCTGTCATGTCAGTGTCCATATAGATCTACAAAGACACACACTCACTCTGCCTCCTGAATTCCAGCAGAAATGTCTGGCTTTTTTTATTCTTGGTGCACAAAGAACTATACCAATTTGTTACATTTTTTACTGACTCTTTCTGCCTTTTTGATCACTGGTATAGACTATCTTCACATGAAAAGTGTTAGAATTTTCATCAAAGAACCAAACTTTATCTATGTACGTACATTGAAGAATTTATAAAAAAAAGCTACTGATGCTGTTGCTCTGTCCAGAGGTTTATTTTTTAATTGGTCTGGGATGGGATTCAGGCATCAGCCTACTCCAAGTCTCCCCAGGTCATTTTGATGTGTAGCTAGGATTGAGAACCACTGATGTAAAAGGTATCACTTTTCCATGGAGAGAACTCCATCCTAGACTAATGGAATCAGAACCCTTTAGGGGTGGGGCCCAGGCAGCAGTAGTTTTTAATCTCCCCCAAGTGTCTGCAATGCACAGCCCGGGATGAGAATCTCTATATCACAGCAATGGTTCTAAGCCAGTTACACATGTAAGAAACACCCAAGGAGATTAGTAAAAACACAGGTCTCCCTTAAAACAGATTCTGTAGTTTGCCAAGCTCCTACTTCTGCTGCCGCTGTCACAGAGGATGGCATTGACAGGAGCCCACTGGATTCGCTTTATTGAACTTGCTGCACCCCACGAAAGACAGAGCATCCTGTCACATGGAGCGTCTGTTGTGTGGAAAGAAGCAGGTCCCCATCAGGGCTCTGAAAAGGAGACCCTGGAGTGTGTCGGAAAGCAGACTCGGGCACAGTGAGTCCTGCATGTGGCCTGATGTGCTTCCAGACGGGGCTTCCCTTAGTGCTTGAGTCTGGGAGTGATGGAACAACGTTTATATCTGTGCATGGTGACCCCCCAAAGGGCTTACTGATCTAAAGAATGTTTCCTATGGGCCTGAACTTCTGGTTTCTGGAGGGTTTATCTGAGCAACACAAGCCCTTATGGAATTTGCTAAAAAAGGGTTTCCCAGTAATAAACAGCTGAGGTCAACAGTTTTCAGCTTTGATGAATCTTAGTCTTGACACTGGGGACTCTGTTGTGAGAGACAAATTAAGAGAATGTCAGCCTGAGTGTCTACTCTAGTCAGTACCTGTCAACCCCGCCACGTACCAGTTGGAAGGGAAAAGCATTAGGATTACTATGCGCACCAGCTTGGGTGAGCTATTACCGTGGCTTCTCAGCCTGACACCTGTACCTGAGCTGGGTCGTGAGAACTGCAGTTTGTCTGATGCATAATTGGTCCCATGTAACCTCAGCAAAATGTCAAAAGAATTTTTGAACCTCACTTTGGGAGCTCAAAGAACATACCCTCTGTCTTTGGATAATAATACAATTTATTGAAAATAGTTACTGTCCTCTCAGGGCCATGTATTCCAACCTCTCACCTCCACCCCCTGACTTGGTGTTGATTCTTTGACCTCGAAATACAAGGGAGTTCTGTTAACTAAGCTAACTGCTGGAAATCCTACGGCTGCAAGCTGAAAAGAATGAGGTGCGGACCACAGACCACAGAAAACAATGAAAGCGATTTCATAGACAAAACGTACAGGCTAAGGAGGAACAGTTTCACAATATCAAAAGCATATGCATGGCCTGCTGCTCTGGGCAATTCTCTGTAAACCTTGGCATCTATCCCAGCCTCGCCCGGGAGTCCCTGTGGATAACAGGCTTGGGGACCAGACTCTACCATCTTCAAAATCAGGCTTTCTGACCAAGTCGTTGAAGGTCAAGGCAGCCATGACAGACCAGAATCTCCAGTTCTGTCCATTCCCTTCTGATTCAGAAGGAGGCAAAACCAAGAGATAATTTGCAATTGGTTAAGAGACTGATGATCTGTTATTCCTTTTTGTTAGACTTGCCTTTACCCGGGTAAGGAGGTGCTTTGTTGAGCAAGAGCTCCATCTATGGGGGAAATCAATTATGTGGACTCGGACCCCTCACACCCTGAAGATTGCCATGTACATGAGGATTCTACTAGTGATTCTCAACTGAAGCTAATCTTGCCTCTCCAGGAATATCTGGCAATGTCTGGAGACAGTTTTGCAAACTCTAACCACAAGAAGTACACGTACTCCTGCATTTTATAACAGAGCAGGTTTTTAAAAAAGGATACTCTGGAGCCAGAATTTTCTGCCCTTTGAGGTCTCCTAATTGCAAATTATGCATAAAACTCTGAATTCTCATGCTCTAGGGTTGTCATAATCTTGGGAGCTTTGGGGGACCAAGCCCGGCCTCCTGAGGATGCATCTTCCATCCTGCTGAAGAATCCATAGCTCCCACCTCAGGAAACCCCACTTTAGCTATACCACCCTCAAGGAAAGCAAAGGATCAGCCCATTTACCTAGAAATAAAACCATCTTTCTTCACCCATATGAGCACTGTCTCACCTCCCATCTCTGATGACTAAGCATTACATTCATCTCACTAAACAATGAGCGCCTAGAAAGTGTTGCGCATAGCACCCAGCTATGGGAATTCGAAAATGACTCAGAGCTCCAGTCCATGCAACGTCCAAGCAAGGGTGCTGCACCTGCTTTTCCTGACTCTGAGTCCAGCTTTTCATGGTAATAGGACAGCAGGCTGTGGATATGGTAGTTAAAGAAAATAGACATGCTTGAAAGTTATCTGCTCATCTATTTTGTCATTAGCAAAAGCCGATCAACTACTAAATCATAAAAGCCGTTAAGGTTTTGCCCCAGATTGCCACACAATATCTAAATTTCTGCACTATGATTGTAGTAAGCACAGTCCATTGAGAAGTGTTTGAGCATCCTCAAAATTCAGATGAAATGACTAACGATTTAATAACTTTCTTATTCAAGCGCTATCAGCAAGAAATTGCACAGTTTTATGGAAACCCTTGATTTATTGATAGAGAATATTGCCTCAGCATGGCCAGTTTGCCTCATAAGTTGTGGAAAAGACACAAGATTAAAAAGAAATTTGAAGGGAAAAAATGAGTTGAGAAGAATCGGCAACAGGGCTCGTGCAATATTGATTGTAATTGAGAAGGGAACATCCTTGCTGAATCTAGAGCATAGTTATGCACCATCAGCACCGATAAAAGGAGTGTCCCTCAAACCATCAGATGTATGATCCCTGATTTTAGTCAAATGGATCTGATGAGTGACAGATGTTAAAAGAACAGTCTCAGTATTTACATGTAAAAACGTAAGGTAGGAAAAATAACACACAACCCTTAGGAACACTACAAACTACAAAACGTGCTGGGTTGCTCTGTTCCCAAATCGGACTTAGTAGGATGGGTGGAGCAGTGTAAGATGATGAAGAAAAATAAATATAAGTGTTATATAAATAAAATGTTTAAACGTTTTGTTACACCCCAAGAATAGGAAATTCCCAGCATACTGAAATACACATTCTATTGCCTAAACATCATGAGCAAAGATGAAGAACCAGGACAACTGTCTAGGGCTGCATTTGCTCCTAGGAGATCAGTTCACAATACTTCAGTCAAGGATTATGGAGTTTGAAAAAGATACAAAGACTGAGTTATATACCCATAGTTATGTGTAACAATATTATTTGTTAGACAAACTGCTACAGAATTCTGGTTTGCTAGGGAAAAAAAGTTCACTTCTTTTTTCTATACAGAAAAAATGCCTTAATAAGTATTAATACCATGTCTAGATAGTGCTTATATTACCAAGAAAATGTAATTGCTTTTGTTACCAATAAGTCAAGGTTAACAGCGATGTGGTTCGAGGCAATTGCTTAGATTTCTCATGTTCCTTTTGAAAAAATGAAGTTTATTAAATCATAACTCATTTGTTACGAGTTTATAATGCACCACAGTTTCTGTGTCATGCCCTATGTACTTCAAGCACAAAGGGCCAGAATTTTTGCCCAGCCTCTTTAAAGGAATGTATAGATGATAGTAGTATAATAGCATCGTAGTTCTATGAAACAGGGGGTTTTACAATTGTTTCTGGAGTTAGAAAAAGCCAAAGGTCATCTGACCAGCCTACACCAAGCCATAGCCGTGACCACCAGACTGAAGTCTCCAGGGCTCTACCTTTCCTCCTGGTCCAACCACTCCATTTCTTAATTTTCTCTGCTCTCTATACCCATATGTTTATCTGATGGAAGGTTTGAAGACTTCTTAAAGCTATCTATTCTATTGGGGGGCAGATTTAACTTTTAAAAACAATGTTTTGTTAATTGTGTCTAAATGTTTACCTTCTAGAATTATCATTGTCAACATTGATCCTAGACCATACCTTAGGGTCATATTAAAAATGTGTGTGTGAATACTCACTTTCACAGAGACAGCCCTTATAATGTCTGTAGGCAGCTAGCCAGTTGTCACTGTCTGTGACCCTGCTACTTAGCTTGAGACTTTTCTTGATGGACAAAATGACTCCATATCTTCATGTAACTGTGAACCAAATCTCCTCTCTAGCTCAGAATTACCTCTGAGCCAATGGGATGGCACCTCTCTTCTCAACAAATATATTCCTCTTTGTCCATGTACATTTCAAACGTGACATCCAGAATGACAGCAACACCCCAGTGGTTTCCTGGTGTACTAAGCAGACATGTTGCCTCTTCTTTTTTTCACATTTTTAATTCACTAAAATTTGGGGGGGCAGCTACCATGTGCTGGGTGTTGGAGATAAACCGTGAACTACAAGACACAGCTCCTGCTGTGGCGAACAGCTTTCAATGAATATACGAGGTGAGATAATGAAACTCACCCCAGACAAAGTGCTACATCCCTCATTGCTGAATATCACTATGGTCACCTTTGAAGTACTCCCTTGGGGAATCTATGCACTGATGCCAATGCCTACTCCACATTTCGAAGTGACTTTGAAACTCTTTTTCTGGAATAACTATCAGAGCTGTCATTGTGTGAGGTCTGACAATTAAGTTCATGAACTAATTCTAGAAAAAGTGCTTTTGAGGGTGGACTAGGCTCTGGCATCAGTACATAGCTTCCCAAGGGGAGTACTTTGAAGATGACCATACTGATATTCAATAATGAGGTAGGTATATCTTTTTATAGAATGAGTTCACATACTTAATTGTCTGAACTTGCATGCTAGTAGAGATAAATGAAAACTCATGTTAAGTGATGTAAGGACAAACCTTAGCTGCTTCGATAAAAATAACAGGGAGAGATGTGATTTAGATTTTGAGATCAAGGAAAGTTTCTCTAAGGATGGGATGTTGGATCTAATATCAAAAAAATGAATGAGATTACAGTTAACTATATCAATTAATATATCTTAAGGCTAAATTAATTTTAAAGACAATTACATCGATATGTGGGCTCATTTTGATCTTATTCCCATGTTATACATTTACTTATTATTCAACAAATATTTATTGAGTCTTAAAGTAAATATATACAAATACACATAGCTATATATTTTAAACACACATACTAATCTTTATATAAGATGCCCTCAATTGACATTGACTCTCTAAAGGCATAAGGAATCCTTTAGTCTCAACTTTATGGGTTCAAAAATTACCTTCAGACAAGTAGGGCGGTGGAAGACTGCTTTACAAATCATTCCCTTAATACATCTTTCTAGGAATCTTGTCCAGGATGGAAGTGAATTGCACTGGACACTAGTTCTCAAAATCTACCTTGTTCATCCTGTTGCAAATTACATTAACATTTTTCTTTTTCTAATCATCTTATATTCAAAAATGTATTGGTGTGCTTTTGTAAGAATTAGGATATTTTCACTTCCAAGCAGAGGAATTGCAAAATAGATCCCTTCTGGGTAGGCCAGATAGAAAGAGGCGCTCCTTCAGCTGGGATTGCAGGGCTGGTGGTCTATTCCCCAACAGAGAGTCAGTTTATGTCAAGCCTTCATACACACCCCCTTCTGCCACCCTTGTGCTCTGCTTCCACCCTAAGGAGCACCATGCTGTTTCTTCACAACCCCTGAAAGTTCAAGGAAATTTATTTATCATTTTTGTTTGCAAGTTTTTCTGCATAATAGTATGGAATATTGGCTTTGTCTTAACTTTCATTACTGCCCTTTGGAACAGGTCACACAAGCTCACCGAGCCTGATGTTTATCATAGGTAAAATGAGGATATTAAAGAATATCTACTCTCAAAGAATTTCTGTAAAGATTCCATGAGACAAAACACTTTGCATGATGCCTGGAACTTTGTAAGAGTCCAATAAATCGTGACCATTATTACTTCCAGTTCTGGGAGGCAATAGTTTCAGCCAAGAAAGAAGAACACCCAAAGTTTCATTTTCATTTCTTCATACATCTTATATTTCAATCCCTATCCAACCAGTGAGGGTTCTATCTGTTTAAAATACAAGTACAACAAAAAAAATTATCTATTTAGGATTGTGATTTTCCAGCCTTTGAGCAATGTAATATGACTATGCTAGATGTGCTCAAACTATGAATCCATCCTTTCCGCCATCATCCTTTTCTAAAGAGAATTTAGAAAGCAACTGTTATTGTTTTCAGGGTTTCAGTCTCATGGGCACAATTCTTAAAGCTTTTATTTGTCCTGGGATCACAACCCTGCTTCTTCTCAATTTCCTTCGATGTTGGGGATACCTACTCAGAATTTTAGTATTAAGCGTTATTCAACATTATTGAGTTCTTTTCCCATTTCAATTCTCATAGCATGCAATTATACAATCCCTTAAATACAGATCTCACAGCTGCCAAACCTTAGCTTCCCAAGCCATCAAAAACTTTCCAAAGTAATGAAGGCCTTCTCTTCAATGATTCTTCTAACTTTCTCCTTCCCTATAATTAAATCTCCCTGATCCATCAGAATTGAGGTCATAGGTACAATTCTATTTATTTCTCCTCCCTTTGGAAAAGTCATTTTAGAAGAAAGACTGATCAATAATTCAAAAGTGTACCAGAAATACTACTCTTTTGGTTGTTGTTGTTAAACTGTGAGAAATTTGGTTCCTCACAGTTCTGGAGGTTGGAACATCCAAGATCAAGGTTCTGGCAAGATTTGGTTCTTGGTAATGTCTCCCTTCCTGCCTGTAGACAGCCACCATCTTGTTGTGTTCTCATGTGGTGGTAAGAGAAAACAAACTCTCTGGTGTCTTTAAATAAATTTTATTATATTGCATATTTTTAAGCATTTATCATATGCTATATGTTTTTTTGGTATATATATACAGTGAAATAGTTACTATAGTCAAGCAAATTAACATACTAATAATTTCACATAGCTACCCTTTTGTGTTATTGTTGTAAGAATACCTAAAATCTACTCTTTCAGCAAAAAATCCCAAATGTAATACAATATTAATTGTAATATTCATCTTGCACATTAACTTGTTCATCCTTCACATGTGCAGCTTTGCATGCATTGACCTGTAACTCCCAGTTCCTCTTCTGCTCTTGCACTTTTGGTAACAATGATTTTATTCTCTATGTCTGTGCATTTGATTTTAAATTTTTTGTTGATACTTAATAATTGTGCATATTACTATGAGTACATATGTTATTTCGATACATGCATACAATATGCAATGATAAAGTCAAAGTACCCCTTACCTTCACCACTTATCATTTCTTTGTATTGGGAATATTCCAAATCTTCTCTTATAGTTATTTTGAACTAGATGACAAATTGTTGCTAACTAAAATCACTCTATTGTGCTATGGAAAACTAGAACTTATTCTTTCTAATTATATGTTTGTATCCATTAACCTGCCTCTCTTCACCCCACCCCAACCCTTCTCTGCCTCTGGTAACTATCTCTACTCTCTATCTCCATACAATCAACTTTTTTTGAGCTCACACATATAAGTAACAACGAACAACATTTGTCTATCTGTGCCTGGCTTATTTTGCTTAATATAATGATCTTCCCTTCCCTCCATGTTGCTGCAAATGATAAAAATTTAATTCTCCTTTGTAGATGGATGGTGTTCCATTGTATGTATATACCACATTTTCTTTAATTCATTCATTTTTTGATGGACACAAGTTAATTCCGTGTCTCAGCTATTACAAATAGTGCTGCAATAAACATGAGAGTGCAGATATCTTTATAAGATAGTGATTTCATTTTCTTTGGGTTTTTATTCAAAAGAGGGATTGCTGGGTCATGTGGTCATTTATTTAGGAACCTCCTTACTGTTTTTTCACAGAGGCTGCATAGGAACCTCCTTACTGTTTTTTCACAGAGGCTGCACTGGTCTATATTTCCACCAACAATATTCAAGCACTCCCTTTCCCCCATACTCTTAGCAACACTTATTTCTACCTTAAATTTACATTTTCCCTGATGATTATGAATGTTGAGTATCTTTTTATATGCATGCTAGGAAAAAAGAGAAGCTGCTGAAAATGGAGCTCCCTGAGAAGTAGAGAAAGGAGTTAGTTAGCTAATTCTCTTTGGAGAAATCAAACCTTCTGCTTGAAGACCAGTGCTACTTCCCTAGACAGTTTTCCTATTGAATTCCCTCAGAACTCTCTCTCATTCCTGCTTAGTTACCCGTGTCTATGAAACATCTTCTAGTTCCCCCACCTGGTAAAGCGATAAATGATATGTTCAAATAATATTTCTCCCCATTTAAATGCTCTTATGCACTTTCTGATATGCCCCCATTTTTTATTTCATAGATTTCCAAGAAGGTGTATATATTCTCAATTGTCTTAGATGTGATTCTTTTAGTAGGAGATAAAGAAAATCCAATTTGAACTAGGTTAGAGATAAAAAGAACCTAATTAGATTTTGGAAACAAACCACATGAAGTGTAAGGATATGTATAATTATGCCATCAGAACTCTCTTTGGGATTTATTTCTTCCTCTTTTCAGCAGTCTTGGTATTCTGTGGCGAATTCTGTAACAACACCACCTTCAGGACTAAAATATTTATCTCTGCAGATGTCCCTGTCAGTCATATTCAGGAAATGCCTTGACTAAAGATGGTCACCTACCCCAAGTTCATGCCCACATCCAGTGACTACTCTTTGAAGCAGTATAAAGTTTTGTTCTCTTAGCGTATCTCATTCCAAGCTCCCTGTGTGGTCAGCCAAGGTCCTCACTGAGAAGACATTCCAGGCCAGTAAGGCCCACTGCTCAGGTCTGCTTCTGTCCCTTTTCCACCACAACTATGAGTCTCCAAAGCATTCTCTAAAAACCTTCCAGCTAGCTAATCTCCCTTTCAGAATCTACTTTCCAGGAAGCTCAACTTTCAACAGCTTCCTGTCTTTGACATCTATGAGAAAAGAGACATCTATTAATATTTGCCCTCTCTATTTCAACAGACCGTGAAAAAGACTCTCAGAGCCTCCAGTACTGTCTGAGTGGATGCCCTGACTGCCACATCACCCAGCTCAGCTCCAGGCTCATCACTGCAACCAGGGGACTGAGATATTCTGATTGGCCCTCACTGAGAGAAGTGTCCACCCTTACATACGTCCCTTTGTGCAGAAAGACAAGACTATGTACTTCCCTCTGCATCACATAGTTGGGGTAGGGAGAAATGTTCCCCTAAGGTAAGTGAGGAGAATAACACAGAAATGGCACTGGGAAGACCTGTGGAGCCCGACACTCTTCCCCTCCCTGTGTATACCTCTGATTCTGTTGAGCAGGTGTCCCCTTCCATCACTACATTCTGGTCTTGAGTCCTAGTCTATGCAGAATGTAGGTGACCATGTCCTTGTCTTCTCAAACTCATGGTGTTGTTATGCATAGGCATATATTGCCACTGAAACACCTGAGCATGTGTTTATTAGTTATTCCTCAAAAGGCATGGAAATTTCATTGCCATTATGTTGTCCCATTAAAACAATAATTTTTTTTGAAGGTATCCCAGGTCTCACCATAAACTTACTATACCAGCCCACCTGGCGTAAGGCTCTTGGATGCCCATTTATACATATGTGCTCACTGGTCATGATGTGTAGCCTGAACATAAAGAGGCTATCTTACTACTTAGTGGGCCCCCATGGTTAATTATTCTCATAAATTTTGACCTCTCCTTCATAGTTTAGCTGAACTATATTCCAAAACCTTTCTAAATAAATGTGCCTATGACCGGAAACTATCTCTTAACTATGACTAGAGGAAACTCCAGAAAAATAGATATAAGAGTCTCATTGGATATTGAAAGTGCACTGTCCACACAAGAAAGGCAGTTGGGAGTAAGAAGCATTTCAGGACTAAGCTAACTCTCATATTGTCCAGACACTCAGTCCTCAATGTACTGACTGCTCCTTTCTAAATTCAGAGCCAAAAGAGTTCAAGATTGGCCCGAAGCCCAAATTCAAGGGGAATAAAATTGTTTCTATTCTTCTTACATCATTTCACCCAATGGATATATTCTTTCTTCCAAGTCATCCTTACGTTTTGTGCCCATTTGTCAAAGTCTGCTCTTCTGAATCTCATTCACTGTACATTGTTAATAACTGCTAAATTATTTAAAGGTTAAATTTACTTTAACAGATCTCAAGAGTGTAATAAGGGGAATGTATCTCCCATCTTAGAAATTTGGTCATTTGTTTCTGAAATTACATAAAATGAGACTAGCTCTGATGAAACAGGCAAAAGAGAAAGAAAATATCTCCGAAAACTTTAAAGCCCCCAATCTGCTTCTAATGGGTTAATTTTTCAAATTATAAAAATAAAAACATGAAAAATATCATATTTATATAATTCTTATTATGTGTCAAGGATTATACAAAGCACTTCCCATGTACTATTTCGTTTTTTCCTTAAACCAACCCCAGAAGGGGGGACAGATTTTTTACTTAGCTCCATTTTGCATCTGAGAAATTAAATTGCATAACACTCCTGCCTACCATCCCCCAGTTAATTAATACCAGGGACAGGAATTAAACTTGACTCCAAACAGAAGCCCCCTAACCATCCCAAGTTAGGCTTCCTTTTGCCTGCCCAGGGCTTATGTTTGGTTGTCAGCTATTCTAAATAATTGCATATTTAAAAGGTTTTTGTACCGTGCTTGGAAGACTTTCAGATCTATTTATTTAATAGTAGGTTCCTTAGCATGGCTAAGGTTACAGTCCCGGCTGTGTGAGGCAGGTAAGGAAAGCAGGTTTCCTTGAGAGGGTCTGAAAAAAGTTTACGTTTATGTTATGCTCATTGGACCATGACAATTAAAGTGAAATAGAGAATTAGGCCTTGGCAGATTCTTTTTCCTTCTCTTTCATGTTTATTGATTTCACCTTTGAATTATAACAGATACTTAGACGGGTAATTTTAACCTTTGGTGGGGGGGTTACTGATCCTTTGGAGATGCTAGTGAAACAGATGAATCCTTTTACAGGAAAGCCTTTATTCTGGGAAGCCAAGGCAGGTGGATTTCTTCAGCTCAAAATTTCAAGACCAGCCTGAGCAAGAGTGAGACCTCGTCTCTAAAACTAGCTCAACACATGTAGTCCCAAACTACTTGGGAGGCTGAGGCAGGAGGATTGCTTGAGCCCAAGAGTTTGAGGTTGCTGTGAGCTATCATGCCACAGTACTCTGCCTACAGCACAGAGACTCTGTCAGACAGAGAAACATTTATATTCACATGTCACAAAAGCTTTCTAAATTCTGGAAGATTCAGAGAAGCCCTAAAGAACCTGTCTGTGGAGCTTTAAGAATCTGAGGCCCAAAATCACATTACAACAAGGATATTTGTATCAGAATGTTTATTGCAGCCCAATTCATAATTGCCGGGTCATGGAAAAAGCCCAAGTGCCCAGTGATCCACGAATGGATCAACAAACTGTGGTGTATGTACACCATGGAATACTATGCAGTCATAAAGAAAGATGGAGACTTTACGTATCACAAGAATGGAAGAAAAAGTATCCAATGTACACACTCCTATTATGAAACTAATTTATACCTTTTATATGAAAGCTATAACCTAATAACAGCCTAAGAATATGGGGAGGGGGGGATGGTGGGAGGGGGATTGGAGTGATCACTTCTGTGGTTTATCTTACAAGGGTACAAGTGAATCCTTCTAAGAGTAGAATATGAACGTTTTAACACAATAACTAAGAAAATGACATGAAGATTATGTTAACCAGTTTGATGGAAATGTTTCAAATTGTATGTGAAAACTCCATATTGTACCCTAGAAGTGCACTAATGTACATAGTTACCATTCAATTAAAAAAAAAAAAGAATCTGAGACACTCATATTTAGTACTTCTAATTGGGTCAAATAAACTCAGATTCCTCTCTTGTATCCAGAAAATACCAGAAACAAGAGACCCATAAGCCAGGAGAAGCATCCTTTTCTGTCTCTATCTCCTTGACTCCTCAGTGTAAGCCCTGGAGCCCCAGCCCCATTACCAAGACCACCACACCTGGGCATGTAAGTTGATCCCAGTGCAGGTGTGACAGACCAGAGAGACAAGTGGGGACTAGAGTCCAGCACATGCCCCACTAGCCAGACCATATGTCCCGCCCTAGACTGCACCCACCAAGAGTAAGTACCTTTTCTAATTTGCAGAAGACATCTGTGCGTGAGTCAGCCAGTGTTCTCCATGACATCCAGCCTAGGATCAGGAGGCAGTCAGAAACAACTTGATTATGAGAAAGGTCACCAAGACACAAAATCAAAAAGCCCCAGCTCAGTTCTCAGCTGAGGCTCTAGGACACATGGCATCTGAAACTCAGCTCCATCCATAAAGCTAGTTTCCTTGTGCCCAGTCTCCATTCTGCATGTGAGCAGCATCAAGATGGTCACATAACTTTTTTGTTATTAATCCAGTTTCATAGTCACAACTTGCTAATGGTTATTCTTCAGAACATGTGTTTGATTTAACCAAGGGATGTTTGCTCCTTGCTCGCTCACCTGCTTATTCACTACAGCTTATATCCGTGCAATATTTTTGAAATGCAAACCACATTTCCTCCTAATAAGGGCCAGACTAGTTTCTATTTTCCAGTAGTGGAAACTTCATGGTGAAGATTTTCATGCTTGGTATGGCCTGATCCAATTCTAGTTCTTAATTGACCCTTTCAGCTATGTGGAAGCCAAGGGCCTGGATCTGAGTCCTTCATCCATATCATAAACATTTCTGGAGCACCTACTTGGTGCCAAGCATTGGAAAACTTGTATTGATGATAGAGGTAAGAATAAGTGATGGTATGCTACTTGGAAATGCTACCATCTGGTCAATACGATGAAATTAAATCAGAGAAGACCCAAGGGCTTTCTGCTAAGGCCCTGATCATGTATCTGTTAGGGCCATAACTTCTCTGGCTTGACTTGTATATGAATAGCCTTATACTAATATAGAGAGTAATCTTGGATGTTTAAGACAAATCTGCCTAAAGGCACAAGAGTGATCCAGACAGCCTCTGAGGTCTCTTTTAACCATAATCCTGTAGGGCAGGAAAGTCAGAAGACAGAAAAGTCAATCTTCTGAATTTTATCATGCACTGTGGTGAGGCGGAAGCTGAAGGAATCTGAAGGGGGTCTTATGTTTATTGAACCCTCCTGTTTAAGTTATAGAACCAGGGCATGGAGTACATGGGGAGCCTGCCAATTCAAGACCTTTACTCTTAACTAGTGAGGACACTGTATACCATACTTCTGGAGAAATGGAACACTCAGGGAACAGGATTTCCCTCCACCACCTTATTCTGAACTCATATTTCCTTCCATTTCTGTCCTTTCTGCATCTTGCAAGCCTCCTTTATCTCTCGGTTTTTGCATGCTTACCCATACCTCCAGATTCTGACCTATGCTCTTGTCTTGCACAAGGGGTGTTTCCTTTTCCTGACTCATGGTACTCAGGACGACTGTTGCCAGCCTCTCTGATGTGCTTCATCCTGCTCCCCCAAGGCCAGGACAGGGGACAGCACCTGCCATCCCAGGTTGGTTTTATCCTTTCTGGATCTAAGGCCCAAATGTCCAGTGCCATACTGTAGCACATGTGATGACTGGAATGACAGAAAGATATTGCACTTGCCAAAGGTCTCCTGCCTGCCCAGTGAGTGACCCATCCCTTCACCAAGTGGGGCTGCTACTTTCACCCTGCTGGCTTGGTGCTGAGTGCCTGTTATAGTTTAACCATTAATTCATTCTACATGGAAGTGCCTTCAGGGTAAGAAAGACTTTGAGATCAGTGAGGCACCTGAATGAGCAACTGTTCCAGTGTTCCTTGAGTAAATTCAGGGCCTTGACCAGAGGCTATTCTCAAGACAGAGTTAAGAGGGGTCCATGGGACCCAGTCAGTTTTGATGTTGAAGGGAAGGAGAATCGTATCGCAGAGCAGCAGCCCTCCTGGCAGCTCTTAGAGGGTGTTGATGTGTCTCTGAGGTGAGTTTCAATGCCAATTTTCTGTCAGTTGGGCTATTGGTGAATTGTTCTAGAACAGGTCAAGTTATGCACACTTAGCAATTTTTTTACTATTGGAGGCAGCCTAACAAAAGGAAAATTTTCTCTGGTCCAGGGACATAATACAAAAGGAAAAGAAGAAAGAAAAGGGCAGGGAAACGAACCAACACCTACAATAGCATAGCAAATGGTGGAAATTCAAGGCTCTAGAAACACTCTCTTGGGTTAGAACTGAATAGTGTAAAAGAGAACTATGAGGGCCATGAGCACTTATAGACATGTCCCACCCTGATTAAAAGTTAGCTGGGGTTTGGAAGATGATAGTAGCAAATGTAGTCAGACCATTTTCATTATATCTTTTATTTGGAATTGCACATAACTCATTTGTGCTATTGTTGGGTATTAGGACTGAGGCCTATATACCCTGAGGTGCATTTTATAAGTTAAGAAAATAAGAGGATTCTAAATGGATCTAAGAATGATTCACACTTTTCAACTGACAAGTTTTTATGCTTACCTATGGGCTTAGTGAATTTGGGTCTCCCTGAAGTCAAATATTTCCTCCCCAATGCATAAGAGCAGCTATCTTTTATTTCATGGGACTTGAGAGATATAAGCCAATGGTTGATTGATAGGTTAGAGGAGATAAAACAGGAGGTAAGAAAAGGCAATGACAGGGAAGAAGGGAAGGAGGGCAAGCAGGAGGAGGAAGAAGAGGAAGAAAGAAAAGAAGGAAAAGGAACAACAACGCCCTGCATTTATAGAGGTGCCAATGTTTACGCAAAGCTTCTCTCACTGGACTGTAAATTTCAAGATACAAATGTGTCTTAATTATCATTGATTTCTCTATTCTTAATGTTTGGCTCATGGTAGTAGGTAAATAAGTATTAGTTTTATGACCATACCAAAAAGCAGCTAATTAAATACAGTTGCTATTTTATTTAATTTATTTACTACAGTCCTGTGAGTTTGAATTTATTTGATTTATATACAAAGAACTCAAGATATAAAGAGAGGAAAAGACTTGGGAGAGATTACATGAGTCAAAGTGAAGACAGAATCGAGCCCAAGTTTTCTGTCCTTGGCCAGAGCCTTTTAGAGTAACTAAACTCAGATTCTAGGATTAACTAGGGTTGGAACTGATTTTGAAATGAAACTTTGAGTATGCAAAGCAAAACAAAAAAATGTTAGTTTGTTTTACTTTTAAACACTAATTACTATGACCGTGTAATTGCCGCCATAATTGTACATGAACAAACCTCCGTCTATTCAGCAGCAGACAGCAGTAAATGTTTATGCTCAGGTTCTGTTGGTTGAATGATAGCAGACAGATTGACCCAGACTGGGCTCAGCTGGGTGGCTCTGCTAGCTGCCACTTAGGCTGATCTTGTATCCTGCCTATATTGTGCTGGGTTCTGAATCCTTTCAAGGATATTCATTCTGGGCCCCAAACAGAAGGGCCATTGGCTACCAGAGGAGGCTCTCCTCATGAAGACGACTGAAGAACCGGAGATGAGCCATTCTTGCACACACTCAAGCCTCTGCTTGCATCTCTTCTACTAATATCCCATTGGCCAGTGTGGTAGTCAGTGCTGTCCACACTCTAATCCCTGGACCCTGTGAATATATCATATTGCATAGCAAATGGAACTTTACTGGTGCCATTACTGGTCCACAGCTCAGGTGTTGGGGACTGCAGGCTTAAAGGGGTGCTATGGCTGGTTTGATTCTCGTTCGAGAACACTACAACTTTCTCTTGTCAGCAATAATGCTGTTGTACTTTCTTGTTGTTCTGCTCACTGGAGCAGCACTTTTCATTTCCTTCAAGAACGTTTTCCTTTGCATTCACAACTAGACTAACTGGCACAGAGGCCTAGCTTTGGGCCCATCTTGGCATTTGACATGCCTTTCTCACTAGGCTTAATCATTTCTAGCTTTTGATTTAAAATGAGAGAGATGCAATTTTTCCCTTCCCTTGAACACTTACAGGCCATTGGGTTGGATTCTGTCTTCTCTTTTACTCATATAATCTCACCCCAGTCATTTCTTCTCTTTATATCTTGAGTTCTTTATATGTAAATCAAATAAACCCAAACTCATAGGACTGTAGTAAATAAATTAAATAAAATAGCTAATGTATTTATTCAGCTCCTTTTAGCCCAATTGGTTGGCCTAATTTCAACTAGGCCTAATGTCAATCATGTCCCAGGATATAGAGTGGTCTGAGGAGAGGGAGGGAGATAGGAACAGTTGGTCAATGGGACAATCAGAACACATTCACCATTTATCAGTTAAGTTTGTCATCTCACAGGGGCACAGTTGGTGGTGCCCCCAATCAATTACAAATAGAAACATCACAGATCACTGATCACAGATTACTACAGCAGATACATATAATAATGATGAGAAAGTTTGAAATATTATGAAATTGACCAAAATGTGACATAGAGAATAAAGTGAACATATGCTATTGGGGAAATGGCACCAATGGTGAAGGATTGTCATAAACCTTCAACTTGTAAAAAATAAAATAACCGACACAATCTGTGAAGCACAATAAAGCAAAGCCCAGTCAAATCAGGAATGCCTGAATTCTGCCTTACACCTGTAATTCTGGCTGGCTGGTGCTGAGAGTCACCTAGCAACTGATACAAAGGAGCCCAATCCATCTACTGCCAAGGAAACTGAGTTAAGTCTCTCTAGGGAAGCCTTGTTTGAAGATGATAGCTTGCTGTGGGTGTCTGACAAATGTCCTAGGTACTGCTCTGCCCTGAGCCACTCACTTTTATCACACTTGCAAGACCTGGTGCCATTTGATATATAACGAACCAACCAAATGAAATAGTTCTCTTTATGGATTTGAGGGAATCTGTGCCCATTTCCACCTCCAAGAAAAGTGATCTCTTGTGTCTGAGAAGAGTTTCTTCCTGAAGAACAATGTTTGAGGGTCACAGAAACTGAGTTGGTGTGAAACCCCAGTTCTCTTCCCTCCTAATTGTGTGACTTTAGGGAAAGCACTGGATCTCACCAAACCTAATGTTACTAATCTGTAAGCAAAGGCTACAACAGTACCCACTTCAGACAGAGAGCCATTTGAAGGGTCAAATAGTAGCCGCTAGTTGGATTTAGGGGCAAGCTAGATGTGATCAGCTGAACTGCAGGAGTGTAGGTTAAGGTTGACATAAAGAGGAGCATTCCGGCAGGAAGAGTCACAAATCCCACTGTGAAAATGTGGGAACTGTTTCCATGAAGACTTATTATCTTTAGATAATATCGGCTATAAAATTACAAGATGGATGCCCTGGACATTCAAGAATTTACACAGTCAACAAGGGTACATGTGAAATTTACTAGGTGTAGAAGAATGTAAATGTCTTAACACAATAACTAAGAAAATGCTGCGAAGGCTATGTTAACCAGACTGATGAAAATATTTCAAATTGCATATAAAACCAGCACATTGTACCCCATGATTGCACTAATGTACACAGCTATGATTTAATAAATTAAAAAAAAAAGAATTTACACAGTCAAATGAGTGTCATCAACTCAGTGTTACCACCTTGGGAATTTATACACTGAGTCCAGTGATACTGCTTTTGAGCAGACTTTCTTCGGTACCTTGTCACTAAAACAGCCTTTAGAGCAGTGATTTTCAACTGGGGTGCCCTGAGAGGACCGGCCACAAAAATTTTACAGGTCACAGTAAGTATATTCTTTTCTTTTTTACTCTTTTTTTTTTATCAGCATAATTTAAGGGTGCTATGGAAGTTCAACTACAGGTTCAAGTGTGCTGTGAGATAAAAAGATTGAAAAACACCGCTTTAGAGAACATAACATCCTCCCCTCAACATCTTTTTGTGGAAAACAACTGTCATCGTCTCAGAGCTAATGTGACTTTTAGAAACAACCAAAAGTCATTCAAAGCCGATAAAGAGAGCTGACCACACAATGAGAGATTCTTCCTCGGCTCAAACGCTGGCCCTGACCCCTGTGTGTATGTGCTCTGGCCTGTATGGAGAGAGGAGAAGGGAAAAGGGCTTTTTCAAGTCTAATATACGATACTTCAGTTGCAAATGCACTGGAACCTGTCTTTTATTTCTTGGATAGTTGATACACAAGTATGTGCCATTATTCTGGTCAGTCTGAAAACTTTCATAATAAAAATATTTTTAAAAGGTTAATTTTGGGCTCAGCGCCTATAGCTCAACTGGCTAAGGCGCCAGCCACGTACACCTAAGGTGGTGGGTTTGAATCCCCAGCCCGGACCCGCCAAACAACAATGACGGCTGCAACCAAAAAATAGCCGGGCGTTGTGGCGGGCGCCTGTGGTCCCAGCTACTTGGGAGGCGGAGGCAGGAGACTCGCTTGAGCCCAGGAGTTGGAGGTTGCTGTGAGCTGTAATGCCACGGCACTCTACCCAGGGGGACAGCTTGAGGCTCTGTCTCAAAAAAAAAAAAAAAAAAAAAAAGGTTAATTTTGGATAAAAATTTGGAAATCTAGCTTCCTCCAAAGCCACCTCCTTTCAACTATTTTCAGAATCTCATAACTTGCTTCCCTGACTCTCTCATGATTTGGCCACAGCCAGTGTCTATCTGGTGGTAAATATTACTAATCTGCCTGAATAGATGGATTCCATCTATTTAAGACTCACACTTGGCCAGCAGGGAGCCACAGCAAGCGAGGGTTGCCAATGATTAGCTTCCCTTTCCTTTGTAACCAGAGTCTCACATTTCCAACCAAGTGCCACAGGACACATTCACATTCCTAGCAGGTATTAGGAAAATAGTAATGAATGGTCTGTGTGCCAAATCACAGGAAGGCAACTGTCCTCTCGATCGCTGGTGTGCCTACCATTCTGGCAAAACAAATTAGTCCAGCCCAGAGGGGCCAAATCCTAAAGTGAGTGAGGCAGATGAATTGGAAGAGAGCACAGATCCACCAACAGGAAAGAATTTGTGTGGCGAGTTCCCAAAATTTTACAGCCAAGAATTTTATTCCTTTTCTTGGATCTGCTTCTCCAGCGTCCCTCCACCTCAGCCCATGCACATTTGTTCTGAAATCTACCAGGAGAGGCATCTGCTCAGGACCTGTGCTCTGGGGAAAGCGCTTCCAAAACGTAAGCAAAACTGATTTTGATCATTACACTCAGGTCTTCTGGAATGGCATCTGGACAAATGTCAGCTGACTGATGACCTAGAGACCCTTGGTGACTATACAGAACTCTGTCCCCATTGAATATAGCCCTGGCTACTTTCACTCTTGATCTGAAGCTGTTCTCAGGGACTGGTCCCCTCCTGTAGCTCCCTCTCTGGTGTGAAGGGCAAGGTGAGAAGAGGCTCTGACTCCTAATATTTCTGAGTTTAGGCTATAATTGGTGCCACAGGTGCCACCCTACTGTGCTCCTGGTGCTGTGTGTGTGTGTGTGGGGGGGGTTGGTCCTGGCTAACTGACTGCAGCTCTCTTTCCTGGGGAATATGGGGTCATTCTCTGAATTACTTTTTGCATGACAGTTTTGTAAACCACAACCAATCAATAGACAATGCAAAATGAAACCTATTTCCCATCAAGACTCTTAGTTCAGGTGGCTCAGAAAGTGGGCGGTTATGTGCTGCTTTCTCCCATATTTTCTAAATGACAAGAAACACATTCATGTGTACATAAGCTCCTAGGGGTTAACACTCCACAATCAGAACGTCAGAGATCATTTCATTCAACTGCTCATTTTGAGGAAGAAGAAATAGAGACCCAGTATAGAATCTCTCCTCTTTCCCTCTGTCTCTCCCTACCCTGTATTGATAAATGGGGGATTCTTCAGTTTATGACTCTCAGTGGGAAACAAAGCTTGATTTCTAGAATCTCCTAAATATTGAAAACCTCATGGGCCTGTGACCACAACTGTGCTGATCAAAGGTACTTGTCCCAGATTGCGACTTGGGAGCTTGAGGTACAGAGAAGCCCGGAGAGTCCCTTCTGACGGTGGGTGGTGTCAGGAGCTCCATGCTCGAAGCTGCACTAGAGACCTTCCTGTTCAGTTCTGGAGGCAGCAGTGGTGTCCCCTCACTGAGCTTGTGGCAGGATTTGGCCATTGGCCCTAGTTGCTGTCAGCATTGTACGTTCCTGAGCATTTTTTTTAACTTTGTTCTGTGTCCTTCCGGGTTGTTCTGAGTGCCAGCCACTTCATGCCTTCTCAATAAAATACTGATTCACTTAAGTCAGACAAAGGTTCAGTTTGCTGTTGTGCATTGTTTTTGTGTCATAGTTTCTTGCAACTGAGACCCCCTTCTGGTATGTAGCCCACTAGGGACGATCACTATCTCTGCCTCTCCCCTCCAACTGGAATAAAGGAGTAAACAGCCTAAGAGACTATGGAATCGGTGTTACTCTGAGCCTAGTAACAGTGTATGTGCCTGCATCAGTGAGAAAAGGATTAGACAGCGTGTGGCCTAAAGCTCAAAAGGTCCACAGCTGAAATAAGCTGCAGGAAGGTGTCCATCCCCCATAAACAGAGTGGTGCAGGGGGGAGCGGTGCTCCAGGCTGCCAGAGCCGCCCATGCTTCTCTCTCATTTCTCCCTCAGCCTCAGCACCAAGCGTCCACCTCATGGTGTTTTGTGGGCCACATATTGCTTAGATGGATGTCCTGCAGAGCCGAAAAGGTTTTCTATGCAGCCTTTTTCATTTGTAAAGGAAGCATACTGGCACTCAGTAAAATGCTTCCCCATCCCAATGTCAAAAATTGGAGTTTTTACAGACTTGGATGAAGGCCTTGGGGGAGTGGGGGCATGGTGGTCACTGCAGACAGAGCCAGGCTGCAGCAGCACCTATGGTGCAGTTTTGACCCTGCTTGGCCCCAACTCTTTAGAGAGGCAAAGGTCAGCTCTCAGTTCCCATTCTCAAGTCGGGGCAAAACAAAGTCCTCCCTCACAGTGGTGCCCACAGTGGCAACATGCACAAACCTCTTCCCTGGCAAACACTGGGGACAGATGCTACAGTGCCAGGCAAGGGAAGCATTTAGCTTGAACTTTTCCAGCCAAATTTAATATTTGACCATATAAAATGATGGCATCCTAATTCTAAGTGCATGATGAATGCTTACTGGCATGGCCTTTGTTCCTCCTCATAATTACTCCGTAATCAGCATCACAAAATACCCCCAGAGGAAAAAGGATCTCATTTACAAAAAAGAGGGAGATTATTTAATATCAAAGCCAAGATCTCATCTACCCATCACTTCATTGAGCATCTTGAACTCTTTATTTGCTTGTTTGCCCAGCCAGACAAGCCGGGGTATCCACGGCAGTGACAACTGGCATTTCCCAAGGGGATGTGCTCTATCTCACTCTGATGCATGTACCTGGTAATTAGAAAAAGACTGCCTTGACTGGGCTCCCTGCTGATGCTACCCTGTAAACAGAACAAGAACTCGAACTTTTAATCATGTTCTCCCACTTCAGACCCTGAGAGCAATTCCTTTAAGCTACGGAATCTACTCTGACATCTCTCACTTTAGAAATCAGGCCCCCACCTCTTGGAACCCGTAAAGAATGTTCCTTTTCCTTTGACATCAGCCAGCCAAGGTTGTCAAGTCAGAGTTGAAATCATTTCCCATTTCAGGAGTTGTAGCTTCCTTAGTCCGTGGAGGCGTGATGAATAGCCAATAATGAGAGTAGCAGAAATAACAACAACTATTTGCAAAACACTCTTGACAATTACCAAGTGTTATTAATTGTTATAAACTGTTAAAAAACAAACCCTAAATCTTCCAGCCCACCTTCATGTTGCTTCATCCAGCCGCAATGCTGACCCTGAGCACATAATGATTAATGACAATATTTTTCTTTAACAGAAGAAAAAAAGCCTATTGCAGTCTCAGTGAAAAAAGTTCAACAACTGTTCTCAGAAACCAAAGGGAAAATAGCTCCAGGTCTGCTCAACAGAAATCCAACTGCCTCGGATTATGGCTGGAACAGAGGAGATTACTCCTTGGGGACGCTATGAAATTGGAGCGTTGACTTTTAAGGCAGAGCATAGACTCCCAGTGCTCAGAGAACACCTGATGCCTGGCAAGGACAACAAGCTTGGCAGAGGGTGAGACTTGGCCTGGGTTCTACTGTGGTGTCCAGGCAAAACAACTGTAGGAGGAGGTTCAGCTCTTCTGGGGAAAACAAGGCCAGCTCCTCACAGACACTGCTCCCTCTGACTACAGAGCATCTCGGCTGGCTCTTAGAACCAGCAACACGCTGTTGTCTATCACAGCCACCCTGAGCAGCTTTGGGTTCCTACACTAAGCTTAACTCCTGTCACTGAGTACTCTGCTCCCCTACTCTGCACTTCAGGAACTCCCTGAAGAAAAGGAGGCGCTGGAGGATGCACAAATCAGCCTGAGCGCAAGTTTCCTTCTTTGCAGAGTCGACATCATGCACAGTTGTCTCCAGGCACAGAACAGTCCCTGGGCCACTGAGCTGAGGTGCACAAGAATGGCTGCTCCCTCCCTTTCTCCTCCCCTATGTTTTGGAATAATTTAAGTAGGTTTTATCTTTGTTCTTGTTTGACTGCTTGGTAGAATTCAGCAGTGAAGCTGGGCTTTTCTTTGATGGGAGACTTTTTTACTTCTGCTTCTATCTTGTTCCTTGTTATTGGTTTTTTAAGGTTTTGGATTTCTTCCTGGGTCGATCTTGGTAGGTTGTATGTGCCTAGAAATTTGTTTTTCCAATTTATTGGCATATAGTTGCTCATAATTGTCTCTAATTATCCTTTGGAGTTCTGTAGTATCAGTTATAATGTCTCCTTTTCACCTCTGATTTTGTTTAGGGGGTCTTCTCTATTTTTTATTTATTTATTTATTTATTTTTGCTAGTTAGTCTGACAAAAGGTGAGTCTATTTTGTTTATCTTTTAAAAATACAAATTTTTATTTTGTTGATCCTTTGTATTCTTTTGTTTCACTTTCACTTATTTCTGCTCTGATTTTTATTTCTTTTCTTCTACTAATTTTCACTTTGGTTTTCTCTTGTTTTTCTAGTTCTTTGAGATGCATCATCAGGTTGTTTATTTGAAGCTTTTCTACTTTTGTGATGTAAGCACTTATGGCTATAAACTTTCCTTTTGCATGGGTCACTATAAAAGTCTTGAGACAGACCAGGTTATAGTCCACTATGGTTCCATGAGACCTGCAACCAAATGCCTTACAAATTTAGCCCAGGCCCCCGTCTGCTCTTTTTCTGTTAGTGATGGGGCTTTAGAATAAAAGACTTTCCTCTGACTGGCCTGGTCAAAAGGCCCCCTCTATGGGCACTGGCAGAATTCTGCCCTGGCTTTGTGCCCCTGTGTCGGAGTGGCCTTGAGTTCCAATGCAAAGCCCTATAATCACTACAATCTTCCTCCTCTAGGTACACAGATTTTCTCTCTACTGGTCACTTCAAGGATAGGGAGGAATAGATAGTGGTTGAATTAGATGTCTTGCCAAGGGATCATTGCTGGAGGTTTCTATTTTGCCATCTTGCTCCCTGCCCTTCTATCTTTCTCTCTCTCTAACGGCATTTGTGATTGCAATTAGGGTCTACTCCCCCCCACCCCTGCAAAAAAGAAATGAAGGATAAACTTCCTATCTAAAGATCTTTAAATTTAATGTGCATCCATCCCACAATACAAAAACACATTAACTCTATCTAAATACTCCCCAAAGGCCCAACCCCTCAGTGCATCAATTCAAAGTCTAAACTTCTATCTATATATCATCAGCTCAAAAGTCCCACACATGTATCTACAAGGGGACTAGGAAATTATGCCATTCGCTTTGATGACTGGCTGGGTGTCTCTGTCCTGCTAACAATGTCTAAAGAGCAAGTTCAAAGATCTTCTTGTCTTTGCTGTGAGGATTGTGGCTAAGCCATGCCTAAAGTGGTCCTTACTTACAGTGATAATTTGACAGCCTAGAGGAACTCAGGAAAGGGTTTTCCTTAAATCTTCCTCCTAAAATATTTCCCTTCCTATTGCCCTTGCAACCCATCAAGCTAGAAATTACTACCACCAGCACTGTTCCTTTAAATTCTAGGGAAAGTAATCATAAAATGAGTCCCAGAATTGAGAGGGCACTCTTCTGGCCTTTTTATTTAGCCCAATAATATAGAATTTTTGCCCAGCCAGACACCTGCGGACAAGACGTGGCAAATAAGTATGAGGTAAAGAACAAAGAAGATTCCTGAAGGAAAAAGCCAACTTTTTCTGAGTTACTTACTATTTTACTATTTTACTGTGTGCTGACCTTGACATCCCCATGGATGTCACTGGTGGTCTTCAATGCTGAAAAAAAGAAAGAAAGATAGAAAAAGGAAGGGAGATGAAGAGAAAAGAGCCTCTACAGCAAAACAATTATCTCAGGTGACCTTCATTGGCATGCAGGCCAAGGCTTGGACATCCCTATGCAGATATTGATGAGAATATTACCAGAAGAGACAATTTTTTAATTCAGTACAGATCATATCCTTGGTGTACCAGACATAACTGGTATTTGGAGCTGGGAAGACTCCATTGAAATGTTCTTTGTATAATCTAACAGCTATGTTATCATGGACAAGATTACTTAAACATTTTTATCTCCAATTTCTCAGTCTGTAAATGAAGGTGCAAATGTCTACATCATGGGATTTTTTATATGAGAGTTAAATAAAATAAGATATACCAAATTTCCTGATGCACAGTGGACACTTAACACACATTGACTTTTTTCCCCATTGCTCTCACTACTGGCCATTCTTCTGACAATGAAGGAAAGCCTTCTCTCCACATATCCAAAGTTTGCAAATGACCTGCTGTATTAACCGATGTCATGGCAGCTTCTCTTTCTCGGCAACGGAAGAAATATGCGGAATCTTCCTACATACAATAGAGTCCTTCCTTTTTCCTCTGAAATATGCAGAGTTCTTAGCAACCTGTATTAAAATTTTTGATCCTAGAGAAAAATGTATTTTACGCACATATAGAATTCCTCTTTACGATTCATCATCGTAGAGTGAGATGAGTGGATAAGGGGAAAGGCAAAGGGGAGGTAAGAAAAAAAGAGAAAAATAACATATACGATATGATCTCATTCAGATAATTTATTTGTATGTGCATTATTTGTATTTGTTTTTAAATTTATTGTTTATTTAAATTGTATTTGTATGCAAAGAGATACTAGAAGAAAATACAATAAAGGTAGAACTAAAACTACCTACCTATAGAAATGGCTATGTAATATCACTAAAAGACAAACTAGTGCTAGATGACAAATTGCAAAATTTGCATGTAGCAGGATTCTACTTTAGTATAAATCAACCAGTCAATAAAATATATATGTGATGGATTTATACAAGAATAAATAGAACTGAATGCCATTAATATTTGTAGGGGAGGGTGGAAAGGGAATAATTTGCTTTTCATAATAATATAAGCCTATATTAGTAATAAAGGCTCGTATTATAAAAAATCCACTCTTTGGGCAGTGCCTATGGCTCAAAGGAGTAGGACGCCAGCCCCATATACCAGGGGTGGTGGGTTGAAACCCAGCCCCAACCACAAACAGCAAAAAAAAAAAAAAAAAATCCATTCTTTGTGCTTAGAGCTGATACCATCAATCCAGTGTCCAGTGACTGGTTGGATAGGACACTCTCTAAGGTTCAGTACTGCTGAAACAGTAAAAATGTTTTCATTTTAGTATTAGGACATAAAAGAAGATTAAAATGTTGATATAGACCTTTCTTTCTCCACTGTTTCCCTAGACCTGTCTCCCAGACATTAGTCAACTATCAAAATTAGATTTTTCACCCCAAATCCAAAGGGAGTAGTTACCAATATAATCAATTTCCAGGACACTAATGAAAATCTCTTTTTGTTTCTAGCAGTGGACTCTTTCAAGTTATGTTTTAATGTGTGAGCATCCCCCTCCTACCTAGACAGGTATGAAGGGCCTAGAACTCAGTGGCTGCCCCAAGTTCAGCACCTCCTGGCCCTCTTTCTTGCACACTGAGTAGTCCTGTTTCTACCAAATGATGAAGTCACAGATACGAGTTTGGGCTTTGAAGATAACAGGCCTATTAGAAGTTCTCCATGTGGCTCAACTGTATTGTAAGGATTCCTCGTTGGGGTTTGGTGACAAAGTCCTAGCCAACTGGAGCCTTATTTTATCTTCCCTTAGTAAACCACTCTCCTGTGACTCTTTCTTTTTGAAGCTCCTTGGGGAAAGTGATGAGTCTGAAGCTAAATGTGGTCATTATTGAATCCCCTGGTAAAATTATATTTTAATTAACTCACCAGAGCCTCTAATGATCATGGAAGTATTTGGCATTCTACCAGGGAATGAGGTGGGCATGAGGGTACCCAGAATCCATGGTTCTCTTTTTCTCCCAATTCAGATCCATGAGGGTACATGGCATTTTTTAAAAGGGAAAGAGAGCATAGACAATGTAGAACACAATAAAAGTCTGCAAGAAAAATGATGCCTTTAAAATAGGAGCAGTAGTCAGATATAGCAACAGCCAAAGCAGAGGAAATAAGGACATGCAAAGTGTAATATATGCAGGTGAGATTTTAAAAGCTTAATAAAATGGAGAGAGAGCTAAAGAAAGCACTAGCAAGAAGTGCAGGCTCTTTTCGAAAGAATATATCATGAGCTGAAGATTTGGGGATTTTAAAAATTGCTTTTTATTTTGTCACATGAAAAATAGTGTAAGATTTTGAACTAGATGATCTCTCATATTTCTTCCAAGTCTAAGATTCTCTGTGAAATTCAAAATGTCTATGTGGTGAGAAGAGCTATTATTTTCAATAGTAATAAAGAGTTCCATCAACATTCTACCTTCTATGACTAAGTCGAAACACTTAAGCTAATACAGCCATTTGCTTTTCATAACAATATAAGGCTATATTAGTAATAAAGGCTTGTATTATAAAAAATCCATTCTTTGGGCAGTGCACAAACATACATGCAGACACACGCACACCTGCATCCTCACAAATGTATGAATATGAAATACCCAGTGCGTGGAGGTTAAGGACATTTGGGGATCATAAAATGGGATTAGGTCAATTGATCATTTAGTTACTGAATGCTGCCATTGCACATAAACGTAAAGCAAAACCTTATATTTGGCAAAACCTTGATACATTGACAATAGCACTTGGAGAAAAAATTTACAGACTTAAGAGCCAATTAGAGTTATACATGGTGTTTGGAGAATGGAAGCATGTTTTCAATTACTCTTATCCCCAGAGTCAAATATTCAGAACATGATGTCAGGGCTGACCAAAGCAGTGCTCAGCTCCTCTGCTTTTCTGCCTCTTATCTGCACAGACCCTTTGCCCTGTGCAGGGCCCCAAGAGGTTCTCCATTCAGCAAAAAGACTCAGAAACCAGGGGAAATGAGTAGAGCTCAAGATCAGGTGGGGGAAAAGGAGAAATTGTATTGTGTACAGGTATGTTTAGGAAGCTGGTCAGCTGCGTGGTGTGTCTTTATTTTGTAACAACAATTAGGCAAAATGGAAGTACTTTTTTTTTGTATTAGGCAGTGTTCTCCAGAAAAAAAATAGGATATATATATATATATATGTATATTCATATATATATATGAATGAGATTTATTATGAGGAATCACATGATTATAGAAGCTCAGAAGTCCCATGAGCTGCCATCTGCAAGCTGGAGATCCAGCTTTAGTTGAACTCTATTGCTGAGCTATAGTTTGAAAAACTGAGAATCATTGAGCTAATGGTGTTTATTCCATTTAAGTTTTGAGAGCCCTGAAGTCCAGGAGGGCTAAGAGCAGAAGATTGATGTCCCAGCACAAGTGTCAGGTAGAGAGAAAACCCTACCTCCTTCTACCGGTGTGTTCTATCCAGGCCCTCGGGCCCTGTGTGCTGCCCATCCCCACCAAGAATGAGTACCCATCCCCACTCAGTTCACCTTTACTCAGTTCACCAGTTCAAATGCTCACCTCTTCCAGACTTCCCAGCAATAGAGTTCAACCAGCTATCTGGATATCCAGATGGCCCAGTCATATTCACATGTAAAATTAACTGTGACTCCTTCATGCACATGTTAGAATCTTTAATGTACTAAACACAAACACGAAGCCTCCCTGCATTCCATGTGAAACTCTGTTCCTGGATGTGGAAATCAAGCAGGAAACGCAAGACTTTGGGATGGATCTAAACATCTTAGGCAGAAAACTCAATGAAGAATCAATTAATAAACTGTGATATATATGTACCATGGAATATTATTCAGCCATAAAAAGTGATGGAGACTTTACAGTTTTGTATTTACCTGGATGGAGCTGAAGAATATTCTCCTTAGTAAGGTATCTCAAGAATGGAAAGGCCAAAATCCCATATTCTCAGTACTAATTTAAAACTAGCAGATGACTGACTACAGGCTCACATGAGAGAAAAACACAATTAAATTCAAAATGGGGGGAGGAAAGAAGGAAGGAAGGGGACTCGGTAAGCTCCTACCTAATGGGCATAATGTAGGGGTATATGGCATACCTCTTAGGTGAAGGACTCAACTACAACTTGGGCTGTACCTAACAAATGCAGAAATATAACCTACTCATATGTACCCTTATATTAATCCAAAAAAAATAGTAGGGAATCCTTTCTTACATGCAGACACCAGGTCCCAATCCAGACATGCTGAACCTGAACCTCCAAGCTCCCTGGCCCCTGTTTCAAGTTCAGGCTGGACCAGTTCACCTGACTTTGGCTTTAAGGGTTCTAAATCAGTAAGGGAAAATTCTGAGTGCTATCAGTGCTGTCTTTTAGTTACCCATCTATTTCCTCTACTCAAGACATCCATTTATAGAGGGTTAAGGATAGTTAGAATCACAGCTTACATGTAAATAAGGGTGGCCTACTTTTGACTGATGTTGTTCATTGGTTTCCAGATGTTTTGCTTGATCTGGTTTCCAAAGGTGTGGAAGAGAAGAGGCAAGGATGGCTAATACCTATAGAATCCCCTAAATTGTAGATTTTTAGCTCTAAATAATCTTTTTTTTTTCCCTTGAATAAAGCACTTTGCGTGTTTTCAATACCAGAATACGAGGTGTGTCAATTAAGTTTGCAAACTCATTCTAGAAAAAGTGCTACATACCTTATTGCTGAATATCACTATAGTCACCTTTGAAGTCCTCCCCTTGGGAAGCTATGCTCTGATGCCAGTGCCTAGTCCACCCTTCAAAGCAGTTTTAGAACTCTTTTTCTAGAAGGGCCATCAGAGTCACCATCATATTACCTTTGACATTGTGAATGTCATAAAAAGGTCTTCCTTTCAATATCTCCTTCATCTTCAGGTAAAGAAAAAAGTCAGATGAGGCAAGTAGGAAGTATGTTCTAATGTAGTTATTTGTTTACTGACTAAAAACTTCCTCACAGACAATGCAGTATAAGTGGATACAAAAAAGTTCAGATCATTTTCACCTAATCTTTTCATGCAGCCTTTTCAGCACTTCCAAATAGTAAATTGTTTGTTTACCTATTTGTCCAGTTGGTACAAATTCATAATAAACAATCCCTCTGATATCAAAAAAAGTTAGCAACATTGATTTAACTCTTTGATTTGGACGGACTGGATGTTTTGGTCGTGGAGAATTGGTTGACTTGCCCTGTGCACTTTGATGCTTTGTTCAGGGTCATATTGGTGCACCCATGTTTCATCACCAGTGATAACATGGCCCAAAACATCACCTCGCCCCTCTAAAAGGTCTTGACAAACTTTAATTTTCCTTTGGTTTTATTCACTGGTGACCTCCTTCAGGACCATTTTTGCACATACCTTTCTCAAGCGAAGTTTTTCAGTAAAGATTTTCCTGTTTCTCTCTATTCTTGTTTACTTGTTTTGCTGTGCTTCTCACAGTCAGCTGATGGCTTTGACCATGATTTGATGACTTTTTGCAATGTTTTCATTAGTTCTGCTAGTTACCAGTTGTCCTGACCTCTCTTCATCAGCGATGCTTTAACTTTTCTCAGAAAAACATTTAATCCATCTGTACACTGTCATTTTCTTCCTGGCATTATCTCAATAAGCTTGGACTAATATGTTTCACTTCCACTCTGATTTCACTTCCTCTCTTGCCAAGATTAAGAGGAAGCTTAATGTCTGTTCATTGCTCTAATTCAAGCTCCAATATTCTCATGACAGCACACAGACACACACACAACAATAATGATCACCACTCAGCAAGACCCTGGCGCTTTTTCATGCAAACACAGCTGTGAGACGGAGCATCAAAATGTCTTTACCAGTTAAGTTTAAAGGATGTTCCAAATTTGACTTAATAATTCATGTGAAGTTATGACCTATATTTATTAAGTTATGGCATATAACAGAAATTAAAAACAGAAACTCTAGAAGAGTTAGCCTGGGTTCAAATCATGCCCTGGCCTCTTGCTAGTGTGTGACCTTGGACTTAGTCTCTTAATGCCTCAGTTTTCTCATCTATAACATCTACTTTATAGGGTTATTGTGGTAGTTAAGTGAGCTAATATTTGTGAAGTGCTTAGAATAGGGATGTTGTATATATTAGCTTTTGTTATTCTCTTTTTTATTCTTGTATCTGTATAGATGAACTGTGTATAGCTTCAAAAAATATACTTACTTCTTTTTCCTTAGAACAGGGCTTCTAACAAAAAAATTATCTCCTACATCTATAGATCAGATGTGGGAGCTAAGCCAAGATTTAGATTGACATGTGGGCAGATCTGTGGGCAGGAAATCCTCTTTCACAAGAGCCTGAGTCATTGTTTTGTTCATATTTTTATTAGGGTAAAGGCAAGAAAGAACTTCACTCTACATAGACTCCTCCATCTGGAGAATATTGGACATTAGACATTAGTTCTTCACCACTGTTATCATGAGAAACTTAAAGATCAGCCCCACACATCAATTAAGTTTGGAAGAAATTATAGGGAAAATGGGTCAAGAAGAATGAAAGGAAATTAAAAAAGAAAAGGCAACATTTATGGACTATTGTATATATGCCAGAGTCTATAACATACACTTTATGTATATTATCTCTTTATATACCAAGGAGTTATTAACTCTATCTTTTGGATAAAGACATCATGTGTTGAAGAGTCTGAATTAGAACTCAGGACTGGCTCTGGGAAGTGTGCCCTTTCTTCCTCCTAAATCGGCTTCTATAACGTTGTATAACACATATGAATATGGCCATCATTCTCAATTATGATCCTAAGTAATCAAAATGAGATTTTTTAAAAATCAGGTGTAAAGATGTAGTATGTTCTCATTTCTTCTTAATTTGAAATAGCTGCAACAAAACAAAATTTTTTTTCATTGTTGGGGATTTGTTGAGGGTACAAAGAACCAGGTCACACTGGTTGAATTTGTTAAGTAAAGTCCTTCTTGTAATTGTATCCTGTCCCCAAGAGGCGTGTTTTAATCCTTTAAAAGGTGACATGTATGTTTTGAGTATAGGTCTCTGAGTTGAACTCCTTGTTTTCTTTGGCTGTGCAGGATAAACTATGATGAAGCTCACTAAACCAAGCAGTTGGTACATTGCCCATGGGCCCACAGAATGGGGAGAAGCCTATAATATTGTGTCCAGCTTGGAAGTTTCTAGTATACCTCTGGAAATTTGGATTCTGATATGTCTAGTGGCACCTGCCCCCATTGGAAAATGCAAGTCCCCTGACCCCACCTAAACCCCAGAACAGGGATTGTGAGAAGACCCAGCCTCCAATCTCTGCCTGTTGTCTCAGCTTAGCCATTCTCTTCCCTGGGGATGGTTGATAAGAGCTCAACCCAGGCCCAGACAAGAGAAGATATCCCCAAATTTGCCCACCCCATATGTGCATCCACCTTTATCCCCTCCTCCAATGAATATGGGTCATCCTTGCTAAGGCGTATGCTTCTTCCTCTCTCCAGAGGGCTTTGGGAAAATGTGCCAAGGAAGGGTTTGGGGTCGGTGGGGAGTTTGGGAATTTTTATTGGCCTAATGAGGTGTTTTGGCACCATGAAATCTACTGAGATCATAGTCATTTTTTGGATAAGGAGATCTACTTCTGTTGTATATTTCAGCCTCTTAATAGATACTCTCAGGAGTTTATTTCTAAGTTTTAGAAAACATACCCTCTACAATAACAGTATTTTCTTAGGCTGAATGTAAGAAGGGCAAATCTTAGGCCAAAATAACTGTAAGACATTGAGGCACTCTGTGAAAAAAAATGGACATTATTCTTATTATAGAATGAGAAATAAAAAACAACAATAACAGAAACCCAAAACAAGCAACAAAAAAAGAAGAGATGACAGAATTTCCTGTTGTTGCTATTGCTATCTTAAGTGACTTACGTCTATATTCTATGTGAACACAGAGCTGGGCAGTAGGAAGACTGTTTAAAAATATAAACTTTTACCTAAATCCAATGCCTGTGTGTACTTCCTGTGAGGCCCCTGGAAATTACCCCCAAGGATAGTGCATCTGGGAATGCACCTGGTACTATCCATGTTCTAGGAAATGATCAGAGTGTCTATTGCAACACATATGGCCAGATTTCTGGTGGGTGTGTGCACAGAGACAATGCCGAGGAAGTTTAATAATTTGTTGCTAAATAAGGCTTTGCCCATAAGCTTCCATGTAGTTTTCTATTTCCATTAAGCCTAAGATGGTTCATGTGTGAGCCTGGGGGTATATGTCTGTCCACTGAGTGTTAAGGGGTGAGACTAGATTCATACAGCTAGTGTAGGCAAACTACAAAAAGTAGTGCCAGGCACCCAATACACACTCTCTGAGTATTAGTAGCTGCTGGGATCATCATTACTACTCTAAGTGACAGCCACCATTCTCTCCAAAGCAATAAGCCTCAGTATCTTGGCCTAGACTTAATCGATGCTATGCTTGGGTGGGGCTCTGCAAAGCATGCGCTGGAAACTTAATTGTCAAAGCAACAGTGTTGGAAGGTGGGGCCTGATGGGAGGTATTTAGGTCCGGAGGGCTCCGTTCTTATGAGGGGATTAATGGTGATTATACAGGGCTGAAGGCTGGCATTCAGTCTCTTGTGTTCTCTCTCTCTCTCTCTCCTTCTCTCTCTCTCAACTTCTGCCATGAGATGATGCAGTAAAAAGTCCTTACCAGATGCCAGCAACTTGACAAATCTCTGTTCTTTATAGATTGCCCCAACTCGGGTATTCTGTCATAGGAGCACAAAATGGACTAAGGAGATGAGGCAAAAGCCTGCATGATCCAAAAGGGAAATACCATCCTATCACAAAGCATTATCCTGCTAACCTGCAGTCTTCACTGTAATAGTTCTGTTTGTAGCTACAAATAACTGGCTTCTCTGGATTTTTGAAAGACACAAGAGGAACACAGCCACAGCCTAAGACTAGAAAATAGCCTCAGCCTTGCCCTGCCCTTGCATTTAGGCTTCATAAAGCAGATGGATGTACAGGCAAGCCGTGGTTTTCAAAGCAGGCTGTTCTACTCACTACCCTGAGAAACAAACTCATATTTAATTCCAGGAACACAAAGCCATAAAGGCATAAGTGTTCTTTTTTTTTTTTTTT
>NW_003852428.1:10152236-10170728 GCF_000181295.1 Otolemur garnettii | reverse complement strand
GTTAGAGGTTTATTGAGGACTACAAGTACGTATTTCTTTCCAAAACAAAAGTCATTATCACAGGAGTTGACTTTTGCAAGCAGCTGCGCCTGTATACAATATGTAAATATGTGTCTCAGCTCCAAATCCACATTAAATAGAATCTAGAGCCTGGCTTGCATCCAGCGATGTTCCAACAATGTCAAGGTTATACCAAGTCTCCCAGCCTTAGAAAACCCCATGTGATGGTCAGGCTCGGCCACTCATCTGGTTCTTTATATTGGGTTGTTGGATCACTGATCATTTTGAGTACCAAAGCAGAAGGGCTGGACAGCAGAGAGTAGAGTTCAAGACTCTATTTTGTTTCCATTTTCTTATCCCCTGCAGTCAGTTGTAAGTCTAGGAGTGAGCCACCATTACTTTCTAAGCCTTCATATTTGCAGGACTTGAACTTTTAATGTATGAACTTGGGAGATAAATATGTTAATGAAAAAGGATGGTGGGAGTCATCACTGTGCCTTGGTGAGAAGTAAGAGGCAGACCAAAGTGAATATAACACAAGAAATGACATTAGACTATCTCTGTCTAAGTATTGTGGATTTGGAATGAAAGGAAACCTTCCATTTAGTTATATCTAAATAAACGCTGTATTTGAAATGGACCTAAGGGTTTCCTTCTGACTGTGGTAAAGAAGAGAGAGAGTTTCTCTCTCTCAAGAGAAACTGAGGGGGAAAAAAAGCATTTTGCTGTGGAGTTGTGTATGACTAGATAGTGCAACTGATGGAGGCTTCAAATTTGAACACACACCCTGCCTGAACAAGCAAAGTGACAGTTACATATTGATGATGTAAACATTCGGTGTCTAGATCTATCGTGTGCTATTCCACGTAAATTATGTATGTGCAAGTAACAGGAAATGTTGTCTGCCCTGACAGATCTTTTAATTGGAGAAAGTGACTGAATAGGGAACTGGGTACTAGATTCAAAATCCCCGTGGTAGAAAAATATTTAATATGTATCTACATATTGTGCTGGGTATGGTCTCAACCTCCACCTCACTTCTGTTCTGTGACCTCGGGGAAGCAGCACCTTTCCTCCTGAACTTCATCTCTTCTGTCAATCACATAAGAATTATTACTAGAAAATGTGATAAAAATTAAGGAACATATTCTTCTTAGCAAAATAACTCAAGAATGGAAGAAAAAGTATCCAGCACTACTATGAAACCAATTTATAAGCACCCACACTTCCATATGAATGCTATAACCCAACTACAGCCCAAGATGAAGGGGACAGAGGAGGGGGAGGGGAGGGGAGGATGGGTGAAGGGAGGCTAATCAGTGGGACCACACCTATGGTGCATTTTACAGGGGTACATGTTGACTCTTCTAAATGTAGAATATAAATGTCTTAACACAATAACTAAGAAAACACGACGAAGGCTATGTTAACCAGTTTGATGAAAGTATTCAGAACTGTATATAAAACCAGCACATTGTATGGATTGCACATGCAACTCATGATTGCATTAATGTACACAGCTATGATTTAATTTTAAAAAGTTAAGGAAAATATAATATCTCAACATGTTTATAAAACTTTTGAAAGTAAAAGTTGATCATAGGTCCTCTACACCAATATTCCTGCCATCCAGTTAGTCTCACTCTGATCTCTTCCAAAAGTTTCCATACTCTATTTCTGCCTTCAGAAATCCTTGAATCAAATTATTAACTATTGAGCATCTACAAAATGCAAGTTACTGAATACCAAAGGGAATCCCAATGTAGACATATGCATTGAAAAGGGATGCTTGTTAAAGTTCACATACATGTAATTATAAGATTTATTACTGATTTTCACAAGTACAATAAAGCTTATTTATATAGTACTCTCCAAAAAATTAATAAATAAATTTTTGTCAAGTAAAATAACTTTTTTATACATTTAGGATCTTGGGCAAGTCCTTCCCTTCTCTGGGCCTCTGTTTCCTCACTTATAATATAGGCCAACAAGGGTATCCTAGCTCATTGTGAGCTGGGTTTACTGTGAGGATTAGATGAAATAATATGTATGAAGAATTCAGAAAGAGAACCTAAATCACAGTGAAGGCTATTAGGAGCTGAATTCTGTTCCCCCAACATTCCTATAATGAAACCCTAGTATTTTAGAATGTGGCTATATTTGAAGATAGGACTTTTAAAGAGGTGATTAAGTTTAAACAAGGCCATTGGGATGGGCTCTAATACAATATGAATGGTTACCTCGGAAGAAGAGGAAATTAGAATATGGCAGGGGGATGACTGTGCACAGAGGAGCAGAAGGGTGGCCTCTGCAAGCCAAGGAGAAGGGCCAGGAGCAGATCCTTCCCTGGGGCCCTCCGAGGCACCAGCCCTACCAGCACCTTGATCTTGGACCTCCAGCCTTCAGAAATGCCAGGAGGAAACAAATTCTGGTGTTTAAGCTGCCCAGCCTGTGGTATTTTGCTAGGGCAGCACTAGCAGACTGACAAGTGCTTGCAGGCGTTTGCTGTGTAGAGATGAGAAGTGCAGAGAAAGATGAAAGCCCCTGGGACACCACGGATGCATCACAGGTGGCTCCCGCACCGACTTGGACAGACCTCCCTGCACCACCCCAGGTGCCGCCATTGCTCCTGCACCAAGGCAGGGTTGGAAATTGTGGCAAGAACAGCATCTACTTTCTTTCAGACAGAGGAAAAGCAGAGCGTCCTCATCAGTATTAATTTATGGATTGAGTTTGAAAGGAGCCTGAGTTTTAAATCACACCAAGAGCGACCCGCCAACCAAGGGGAGTCTTTCTTCCCCACAAAGCTGCTGCCCCGCCCCAGATACAAATCAATACTATGTTTTCAAAATGTCTTATTTCTTTTGGGAATGTCTTGATTTCTCCAGGTAAAGAAACTTAGAGTAAAATAAAACAAGGTAGGCCGCGCATCAGCATCTATTCACAGAGTCCTAATCAGGGCCCTTGTTGAACACCATGTTCCCAGTGAGGAGCCCACTCTGGGTAATGTATGCAAATGTGTGATCCTTTTCTCAGGCCCAGACTGCTAATGCGTCCTTATCTCGGCGAGGTCCAGGAGGCTGACCGAAATTGTACTCTATATCTTTGCAATGTCATCTCAACAATAGCAAATCCAAAAATTCCACAGAGATCTCATAGTGTATCGCTGCCAATAGCTGGATCTTTTTATTGCTAAATGTTCTTTTTCTCCTTTGCTCGCAGCATAGTTTTAAAATTATGTAGTGCAGCTTATGTTTAGAAGAAACCAGATGATATCTCCGTATCCTGAGGCCAGACCCCAACAGCCCATCAGTTAGCACTGGACTGCTATGGACAATGTGTGTGACGTTTTAAAAACTTCATTAGTCTGGGGCCCTGTTCCCTGGGGCTCCCATCTAGCAAAAGTTATCATGGGTGCTTTCCAAATGTCCAGTTGTTTTAAATCATTGCTATTAAACATAGGAAGGTTATGTAAGGAATAGAATCCGAGGGTTTTAGATGGTACAGTTGAAATCTTCCAGGCCAAGGGTGGCAAATAGATTTCACTTAACTGTTAATTCAATTGATGATGGCTGTGTAGTGCATTGTGTTGAAAAATGTGCTGAGGCCAAATGTGCCCCCCCTCCCCCCAAGAACCAATGCCAAGGTAGATGCTGACATCTGATCCAGGCACAAGATTGGGGAATGGTAGTCAGATGTGCTGGGAGTTTTCCACCTCTAAGTTCAACTTTCTTTTTCTTATAGATGAGGAAACAGAGAAAAAAAAGCCTAAAAGATATTTACAAGGGGGTCACATAGTTAGTTAATAGAAAAGCCAAATTCAGAATCAATACATCCAGACTCTCTTTTCTACCACACATTGAAATTATGCTTGTAGCCACGAACAGAAGTTACTTCTATCCCCCAGAATTGGTAAATTGATCTTCATTCTCTAATGAAACTGTAATTCAAAAAGTGGTACTAAAATTCTTCCCTGCCTGACACACGTACGTCCATTCCTCCCTCAAGGACACGTTTACTTCTCACTTACTTAGAAAAGTTTTCTGCTGAGATGTTTTGCATGTTAGAAATTCTATGATAAAGGCTCCTCCTTGGCACTGCGTATCCACCTGTAAATTTGTGGGAAGGATACCCAAGGTCTGAATTCTGCATGTTGAACTGAAGTCTCTAAAGTCCTTCGAATTCTTTGGAAAAATAATTCAATAAAATGAAAATTCCTTCTGGTATCACTACACTAAATATAATGAAAATATTAGTGTACATATGCAAGCATGAAATGTTCTACACTCAAGTCAGGTAAACTATAGGGGAGAAAAAGGTAAAAGTGATAGTAAACCTTTTTGAAGGAAAAAGAGCAAGGATTTCAGTTCTAATTCCTTGTAGCAATTATTTTCCCCCTTGGGGAAGGACATTAAGAACTTTTGTGCTGCAAAGCCATCTATTTTTTATTGCGCCAATGAACAAGTACACCTTTCCAAACTGCCGCTATTCATCGCTTTTAAATAAGAATAGATGAGTTTGAAAAGATATGAAGATTCATTAGCCCCAGCTCTAAATACTGCAGGTGAGATTATTTCCATCCACAGCAGCCTGCTGCAGACTCCGGGAGCAGTCAAATAATAGCACCCTTGAAAAGTCTTCTTCCAAATACTTTTCCCTATTTGGATAAATGCTGAGGCAGCCAGACATAGGTTTTCTGTTCACTCACCCAACCCATCATACATTCTACCAGGTAAAGAAAAATGTTTGATGTCCATGGGAAGGGGTTCTTGCTATGTATTGAGGGTATAAAAAAATAGAGGAGGAGAAATATGGCATTTAAATAAAGGAAGGTCTGTAATCAGTAGAAAAGCACAAGGTCTGACAATTTAAATTTGTAAACTCATCCTGGAAAAAGTGTTACATACTTCACTGCTAACTACCACTATGGTCAAAGTACTTCCATTGGGAAGCTTTACAGTGACAGAAGTGCCTGGTCCACACTTCAAGCAATTCTGGAACTCTTTTCTGAAATGCCCATCAAAGCTGTCCTGAATGTCATCAGAATGTGTTCCTTTCGATATTTCCTTTAACTTTTGATAAAGAAAAAAGTCCCTGGGGGCCAGATCAGGTGAGTAGGGAGGATGTCCTAACACAGTTATTTGTTTACTTGCTAAAAACTCCCTCACAGATGATGCCATGTAAGCTGGTACATTGTCATGATGCAAGACACATGAATTGTTAGCCAAGATTCTCAGTTAAGATTTTCCATACTGTTTCTCTGTAGATGTTTACTTGGCCTGTTATGCTTCTCACAGTCAGCTGACAATTTTGATGCATGATTTGAAGAATTTTTCCACTGTTTTCATCAGTTCTGCTCATTACTGGCCACCTTGACCTCTCTATCAGTGACTCTTTCTCTCCTCTCAAAAAAAGATGTTTAATACACATGCTCACTGCCATGTCCCTAATTTCACCTTCATTCTTGCCAAGTTTAGCAAGAAATTTAATCTTTTTTCACTGTTCTGATTCAAGCTCCAGCATTCTTGTGACGACACGCAAAAATATATAACAATGATAATGAACACCACTCAGGAAGTCACTGCCACATGTTGCCACAACACAGATGTGAGACCCTGATATGCCAAGGTTATGAAACCTTACCGAGGTGCTTGTACAATGCTGGCACACAAGCAAGTTCACGAACTTCATTGTCAGCCCTATATTATTAAAATCAACTTCCTTCTACCTACATTAACCTCCAGAAGACAGTAATTGAGGCAGTACTAGCTCTGGAGGAAAATCTGGCGAGGAAGTCATGAATTCTATCATGTACCTGATTGGCGACCGACCTATAGTACTGTATTGGTTGTTACAGCACTCCCAACGGGTAGATCTCATAATCTGTATATTACACTGTAATATACACTGTATATTACACTGTATTCTACACAAGTAGAAGCAGAACCACTGAGGGCTTCAGTAGATTAGTGATCATGGAATTCAGCACCGTGCCTGGAAGCAGGAATGGAAAGTGACCTGTCCCCTTGACTTCCTTTCACCAGGCCAACCTGAAGGTTATCTGTGCCACACTTGCTGACCAAGTAGTGTCCCTAGATTACTCATGGGATCTTTCCAAGGAAACCTCTACTTCGACATCCTGCTTTGTCCCACCTCCTGCTCTACCTCCTCATCATATGCTCAGCTCCCAGATGGGAATATTTAACTCTCCAATACACAGGAAGGGCCAGCCAGCCCCAGGTGCCTTCTTAGGGTGGTGTTTTGAGCTTGCCTCAAATGCACACACAGATGGAGACAGACATGACCACATCTCCTTTACAACATTCATTTCACCCAGCATTTCACTGGACTTTGTTACGTGACCAAGTGTGTCATGTAGACTGAATCTCCGCAGCATCCAGCCAGATGCCCTGCTTATAGCAGGTGCTCAGTGCAGGTAGGCAGAGTGACCGCCGGATGGAACGAATTGCCCATCCATAATTCTCACAGGTGGGAGTGTGCTCAGCTGACAGCCTAGGCCTCCTTCCAGTGTATTCACCTTCTACCTCCTAAGTCACCTCCTGGACAAAAGTGCCACCCCCTCCTTCCCCTCCTGCTCCGCTGACGTGCCCTCCACAAGTCACCCTCCGCTGACTCACTCCAGTGGAAGGAGGGCCCGAGGAGATGACTCAGCTAAGAATCACATCTAGATCTGCCCTGACCTTTTCTCCTTTGTCTTTTGCCTCCTTGCCAGCCTGAGAGATTCAGCTCCTAGCTTAATGCAAATTGTTTATTGTGTATACAACATTCCTTGTGTAAAATAAAATAAATTTTGAAACACTCTCCCATACCCACTGTCTCATTTGATTGACATGGCACTTTCTGGGGCCAACCACTGGAGGAACTCCAAGAGTCTTATCTTACAGGAAAGAAAAAATGCAGAGAGGTGGCTTACCCAAGGTCACAAAGCTAGTTTACATGGTTAATGGAGGGTACATTCCATTCTCTTTTCACAATGCACCAGTCTCTCCTTCTGCTGATGGCTGACCTGGTTCCATCTTCATGACAAAGGCTTAAGCTCAAGGACTCAGTTCAACCTTGGCACAAGAGATGTTGATGAACTTGATTATTGAACTGAAACTCTAGTCTGGTTGATTTAATTCACAGGGCTGAAAATTATTTATGGAAACATAGTTTTATTCTGACCAAAAAATTATCTAAAAATCTAAAATGTTTAATATTTTTAAAATGCCACTTTACTGAAATTGCATCCAAAATAGACATTCCTCATTCATTTTTTGGTGAGGATTTGGGGCAACAGAGTTGGCATAAGAAGTAAGTATGTATCATAGGCGCTTCTAGGGGTCTCCTGTGCTGGTGAGGGGCCCTGATATAAGCCCAGAGCCAGGCTGGGTGGGACGCCCAAACCAGCTAAGGAGTCAACGCCTAAGGTGCCCTGATTGGAAAGAGGAGGCAGTTTGTCCAGGAAGGAGTGGTGAGTAAAGGAGCAGAAAGAGAGAAAAGGTGATACAGAGACACGAGTTGAAGAATGTCAATGGCCGGGCCCAGGGCACTAAATTACTATCTGTATCTGGGAGAACCTTGTAGATCACAAAAACGTACATTCATGTCTGGGTTTTTATTGAGTTTGTTTTTTAATGTTTTTGTTTTCTTTGTTTTGTTTTTTCTTTTTAGACAGAGTCTCACTTTGTTGCCCTTGGTAGAGTGCTGTGGCATCATAGCTCACAGCAACCTCAAATTTTGGGCTTAAGTGATTCCCTTGCCTGAGCCTCCCAAATAGCTGGGACTACAGGCGTCCACCACAATGCCCGGCTTTTTCTAGAGAGGAGGTCTCGCTTTGGCTCAGTCTAGTCTTGAACTTGTGAGCTCAGGCAATCCACCCACCTTGGCCTCCCAGAGAGCTAGGATTATAGGCGTGAGCCACTGCGCTGATAAACCTTTTGAAAATTTTTTTCTCCTGAGTCCACATTCTGCGTGGCAGGGGAGTAAACAGGGACTGACTTACCACCTCAGAGCTCTGTGACCTGCAAACAATTCCCCTGAGTCTCCTACTTCTACTTTTATGGAACAGAGAGATTTTGACCTGCCACACAAGGTCATTGCAAGGATACAGGAGAAGATCTACGCAAGGCATGGAGGACAATGCTTGTCAGCAGAGTACTTGCTCGGTTAACTCATTTTCTCAGTGGGTTTCCATGTGCTTTGCCCCTAGCACCTGTACTAAACATATTCCTTTCCAGCAACCGTCATGAGCCCCAGAGTTCAGACCTCTTGGAAACCCTCATTTTCAAAGGCATAATACATTGATTAGATAAAGATGGAGAGGGGAGAGACAGACAGACATGTGGACAAATGATAGACACATGTGTGCACGGACAGAGGTTTGACAGACAGACAGACAGATGGGGAAATACAGATCTATAGAAATAGAAAACTGAAGTATTCCTTGCCCCACCCAGACCTCTATGAGACATTGCCATGTAATCTCCCTGAATCCAGAGTCTGAGTAATTGCAAATGACATTTGGACTTAGGAGAGTTCACTGCAGCCCTTGGTTATTTATATTTCTTTCTTGTTACTGAGTAATGAGGCACAGGAAAATGGAAGGCATGGATAAGAAAGAAAAATTACAAACCCCTACTCAGATACTAAAAATGGACTCAAATAAAAATTGGAGAGCAAAGAACACACATTTTCCCCCTCTAATTGTATATTTTCCAGCCCCCTAACTCTTTCATGGCTTAAAAAAAATGCCTCCTCCCCTCAACCCCACATCTCCTCTCCTCTGCCAAGTGTGGTCATGCCCTCGGCTTTGGCTGCACGGCGGGGAGGTGACTCAAATTACTGTCTGTGTAGAATATAGGAGAGCTGAGGCTTTTAAACAGGGAATTGGGGTAGAAGCCATAGTGGGTGAGGCTCTCAGCAGAAAGGGCATGGGAGGAAGGGGTCCATCTAGGGGTCCATCTGGACGTCCTGGAATAATCCGCCTGCCTCTTGTACACCTCTAGCATGGAAGGGCCTCAGGCCAGGGCACCCTCACTGGCCACACCCAACATACATGGAGTACTAATTAAGCAATGGACGTGACAAGTTTGAGCAGAGTGGCCCCATGTGTTGCTGCTTTAGGACCAGAGGCAAAGCTTCTGGGATTTATGTTCATTGATGAAACTGGCTTAGTTCTTCCCACTTAGACCCCTAGAAATAAAGTTTCATTTCCAAACTCTCCAGTATCAAAGCTTAATTCTTTTTTGGTTATTACTTTTTTTGTTGCTGTTGTTTGTTTGTTTGTTTTTTAGAGACAGAGTCTCACTTTATCACCCTCGGTAGAGTGCTGTGGCATCACAGCTCACAGCAACCTCCAGCTCTTGCGCTTAGGCAATCCTCTTGCCTCAGCCTCCCAAGTAGCTGGGACTATAGGCACCCAGCACAGTACCCGCTATTTTTTTGTTGCAGTTTGGCCTTTTTTGTTGCAGTTTGAACCCACCACCCTTGGTATATGGGGCCAGCGCCCTACTCACTGAGCCACAGGCACCTCCCTGGTTGTTAGTTTTTATTGATACATAATAATTATCTATAGTTATGAGGTATATGTGATATTTTAGACAGTTATGAGGTATATGTGATAGTTTGATGGATACAATGTGTAGTGATCGCATCTGAATATTTAGGATAGCCATCACTTCTGACAGGTATCATTTCTTTGTGATGAGAACTTTTCAAATCTCTTTTAGCTATTTTGAAAACTATAATGAAATGTTGTTAACTATAGTCAAACCCCAGGACTTCTTTCTTCTATCTAACTGTGGTTTATACCCAACCTCTCTTCCTCCCTCCCCACTTCCCAGCCCCTGGTAACCATCAATCTCTCCATTCCATGGGAGTAGCTCCCACAGACGAGTGAGAACACACGAGATTTGTCCTTCTGTGCCTGGCTTATTTCACTTAGCATAATGACCTCCAGCTCCATCCGTGTTACTGCAAATGACAGCATTTCGTTCTTTGCTTGAAACTGAATCGTTTTCCACTGCATATATATGGATACCACATTTTCTTTATTAATTCTTCGTTGATGGATACTTAGGTTGATTCCATGCTTTGATTACTGTGAACAATGCTGCAGTAAACACGGGAATGCAGGTACCCACCCCTCTGATATATCGATTGCTTTTTGGTGGATAATTATCATGTCGTGGGATTGCTGGACTGCACAGTAGTTCTATTTCTAGTGTTTTGAGGAACCTCCACAGTGGCTGTACTAGTTTACAGTCCTAGCCACTGCTAGCATTTGTTATTTTTGTCTTTTTGACAATTGCTGTTTTCATTGAGGTGAGATGATATCTCATTGTGTTTTCAATTTATATTTTTCTGATAAGAGCCTCTTTTAAACCACACGGTATTTTCTGCCTCCCCCTACATGGTTACACTTGCAGTGTGTGGAAGACCTACTATGTGCTGAGCCCCTTTTGGTACTTTCTCTGCATTGATTCCATTAATATTCTCCATCTCTAGGAGGTAAACAGCGTCATGCCACTTTACAGATGAGAAACCCAACGCACAGGGAAGTTAAAGGACTCACCCAAAGTCATGAACCCATCAGAGGCAATGACTTGGAGAACTGACAGCACACTTGTCCTTCTCTGGTTATTTGACATCCCACCTGCTTTTGCTTTTGCACAACCCCTGTGACTTTCAATGACTTTTCTCTACATAACAAATCCTGGTACCCACCCTGTAAGTTTAGCACATCAGATAAACAAGCACAAACCAACCATTGCCTATTAAAACTTTAACCTTCTCAAAAATGAGAACTTTATAAAAAGTGCAAGGTAGCAGTGTGTCAGCTATACACACAGCACCAACTTTTTGCTAACTGGGTAGAAATAAATCAAAAGCAGACACTCCCCTTGCCCGTAGATGAGGCAGCATCTGGGGCTGGATAACAGCAGGTCGCAGAGTCTAAAATGCACATAAAATCCAATTGAAAATTGGCTGACCACAGAATGTGACTGGATTCACTTAATGCTAATTAGGATGAATAAAAGGAGACATTGTGAGATGTGAAACTTAGGATGATGGGTAAGAAAGCCATTTGATGGGGCAAAGTATCTTTTTCCTGGTGTTTTGGAAAATCACTTCATATAACGTCTGGTCCATTATTTATGCCCTGAAATTTGTGTATAGTAAGAACGCAGGATATTTCTGATAAAACCACATGCCAGGAAACCTGACGTGAAGCAGCCTTAAGGGCCCAAGCTGGGAAGAGCGAGGGAGCTTGGCTTTCTGTGAAAGAGTGAATCTTTTGGTCTAAGCTGCATGGAAAGACATTTATTCCTTCTTCCCCAAGTGATAAAATGTGCACCATTGAGCAATGTTCTGGATACTGTTAACTGGGGTTGGTGTGATGCCCAGATAGCCCTCTCGATTCCCGAACATTTCATTTGTCCCTCCTCGTGCTAGCTTCTCCTCCTCAGGGTGAACTCACTATTCCTTTATTTAAAAAAGAAATCAACTGCTAGGCTCATGCAAGGTAGGAGGGACCAGAGAGGGGTAAGGACAGAAGAAATCAGCTGGGCGTAGGGCATAACATTATCAACATCTTCCATGGAAATTCTTACTCTGCAATGTTGGAGTAAGAACATCCCTTTCCCTCAAATTTCTGGCCAGGGGTGAGAGGGGAAGAGTTATTTTAATCTTAACTCCATTTCAGGGATTGGGGTGTTCCAAAGACAAGAAGAGTTTTGCTGAGCATTTTAAACAATTGATTCCAGATGGATTCTCTCAACATCATTTTTTGGAATTGTTTTCTCTAAATGTGTTCTAAAGATAGAATGTACATATTCACTAAAGATTGAAGGACGCTGAAATATTAAGCAACTAGAATGGCAGATCTTGTTGCGTTCTGATCTCACTTAGGCAAATGCATTCAATTGTCGTTTTTGTTTTCCTTGATGTTTTTGTGAGGCCATCTGAGATGGTAACCCTGGCAGGGTAAGGAGCACAAGAAGAAAGTGCAAGATGTGTTGTGTCCATACCTCCACTCAGGTGAATGCTTTTAGATTGTTTTGTAATAGTAATACATGGCTTTTACTTCAAATTAATTTTGAGTGTGATTGGAATGAGAAGTGATGGGTGTGTGTATATGTGTGTGTGTGTGAGAGAGAGAGAGATGCTGGTGAGAGAAACCAAGATTAAAAATGAGAGCCTGGCCCCTATCCACGTTCTACTGCACAATGTTCCTTTCTCCTTTCACGTGTTATCATCCAACATCACCATTCAGAGGCGAGAGTTGAGGCAATTGGTAGAGCTGTAGCACTGATCAAATAGCATGAACACACCTGTAAACTTTCCCCATGACTACAACTATACATCAGGCTGGATAACAGACGTGACTGTTATCTACACCCTTCCTACACCTGTAGCCAGAGGTGTTGTCTTGCTCTGTGTCGTTAGACACAGATATCTAGACCACAACTGATGGAAACAGAGATTTGCTCATTAACCTAAAGTCACATGGGACCTATGGCAACCCAGAGGCTGCCAAGGTGGCCAAGTGCCAGATAAGTCTGCTCTTTAGTTTGGATGAAGAGTAATCAACCCAATGAGAGGCTCTCTCTGGAGGAGTTGAATGAGTGATACAAGCAGCAGATGGAAGCCACAGAGGCAGGGAAGCTGCAGCAAGAATTCGAGAGTAAGAGGGAGAAGTAGTTATAAAAGATGATGAGGGTTAAAAATAACAATTTCACTAGAGTAGGTACCCAGAGGTGCCATTGAGAGAGAGGACAAGAGGGTACTAGATGTCCTGAGGATCTGCAATGACACTTCAACTCTAAGGAGGCCCTGACCCTCCTTACTACCCCAAATGTTCATTGTTAAATCTCCACACCTGCCTCTCCTCTATGTAATGCAAAGTAGTAATAACAACTATAACAATCAGATGCTTACTACATGCCAAATGTTTTAAGTGGATTGTCTACTTACTTATTTCAGAAACACTATAAAGTAGGTAATCGTGATTATGCTACCCAGTTTACAAGAAGATGGAGGAGGTAGTCAAATCCAAAGGTAGCCTTCTTATTAAATGCAGTGGGCATCAGTAATTAGTTAATTGAAAATGCTAATTGAAATATGAATTGTTAAAACTGATTCATGCAAACCTTAAACATTTTATTTTCTTTAAAACATATGAATGTACATCAGTTTGGCAAGGGCATTTTTATTTGATAGAATTGTATTTCAGCATTGTTTTCTGGCAGAAACCACACACATAACATATGCTCACCATTTTCTAGTTTCAGTTACATTGATTCGCAGCAAACCTGGAGACATGTGTGAAGCAATCCAATACAGAGGCATTCTAGGTTTCTTTTTTGCTGTTTTCTAAACTTTTGTAGTTATTTATCCAATACCTAATTGGGATGGCTTGCTTACAGCCTATTCTCCCAGCCTGGTTTTCATGGGAGAAAAAGCACTTTATTTTTGGATTAAGATTTCATCACTAGTTATTATATTTAACTAAATTATATGGTGACAATAGTATTAAAAGACGACTCACCTGGTAAGAGCAGAAATGTGTAGGTCTACTTAACAGGTGTCCTCAAACTACAGCCCACAGGCCAGATGCAGCCCACCTAGGACATTTATCTGGCCCACCAGGTATTTTTGCCACTGGTGCCTGTCCTCCTTAGCAGCCGACTTGTCCCGGGGCCCGTAGTCTGGGCCTCCAACAGTCTGAGGGACAGTGAACTGGCCCCCTGCTTAAAAAGTCTGAGAACCCTTGGCCTACTAAAAGGATTCTACACACCCCAAATGGTTATAATTACCATCCCACATGCTCATCTAGGGCCTCGCCACTCCTCAATTAGGGGTAGAATCTGTGTACATTCCCCTTGAATCTGCAGGTGCCTTGATGACTATTTTGACAGAGTATGGAGAAAATACTGCTATATGGCTTACAAGATTAAATCATAAAAAGGCCTTGTATTTTTCCCTTGTTCTTGTATAATGCTGCCTTTTGAAAACGAGCTGCATGCTATGAAGAAGCTCAAACAAACTGTAGTGATGCCCACATTGAAGGGAATCAAGGCCCTGTGGACCACAGATGACTTGGCTGAGCTCCCAGCTGACACCAGCATCAATTTTCTAGTCATGGTAATGAGCTAATTTGCAAATAGCTCTTCTAGTCCACAGTTAAGTCAATCTACCTTATGCCATCTGGTGTAGAGATGAGCCATCCCTGCTGAGCCCTTCCTGATTACCACTTTACCAATTAGTGAGTAAAATAAAAGATACATTATTTTATATCACTAAGTTTGGATGGTTTTTACGTAATGACAGAGAACTGGGATGAGTGTGTGGGGTATCATTGGGTATGTTTCACAAAGGGGATAGAGAGCAGGTGTTGCAGAGTGGGTCTATTAAGTAAATTTCTACTCAAACTTACCTATAATTACACAAGTATTAGGAGATAAAGCCTAGTTTTGAACCTAGAGGTCTAGCAGAATTATATTATTATATCCCTGAAAAAAAATTTTTTTAAGGCCCCTACTGAACCACACATAAAAATTAATGATACATAATAATTTTGTTTGATTTCTAAACTCCATGATTACAAACATATTTCTAGTATTTAAAGGACTCAAAGATAAGAACAGAACATACAATGTCTACTGAGATAAAAATCAAGTTAAAAGTTGTTAAATAATGTAAATTTTGTCCTCTTAGCTTTACAAATAACTTTATGACAAGGTGGGTGGATTGCCTGAGCTCATGAGTTCAAGACCAGTTTAAGCTAGTGTGAGACCTTGTCTCTAAAAAAAATAGCCAGGAATTGTGGCAGGCACCTATAGTCCCAGCTACTTGGGAGGCTGAGGCAAGAGTTTGAGGTTGCTGTGACTATGACACCATAGCACTCCACTGGGGGTGACAAAGTGAGACTCTGTCTCAAACAAACAAACAAAAATTTATGAAATTCATACCCAAATTTGAATTTAGGATTCTTGAACTCCAGGTCTATGCCCATTCTCTGTCTACCCCTGGATCCTTCCCTCACTAAAAGGACTTTGTTCACATAAGTGTAACCTCTAGCCAGTATATCCAAACTTTGCTTACACTTCTTGTTGCCCAATCTCCTGCCTCTTGGCCAGACTCAGATACTAGAAATGGCCATGCTGTGAGACAGTTGGTTCCAGGATAATGAACCCAAGCAAGAGGTCCATGAAGGCTCAGAAGGCAGACTTGGGTCATTGGGTAGAAAATTCTGAGGTCCTGGTGCCTGGAGCTTGGTCTAGAAGAAGAGGGCTCTGGTAGAACTGTGGAGGGACATGTGCCTTTGCCCCACCATCTTCTGTGTCAGGGGAAGAGTGCAGATAGGGGGACTGGAGAAGAACCCTGCACTATGGGGCACTCCTGACAGAGGCTCCTTTTTGCAACTCTAAGGAAAATACTGGTCCCATGTCCCAGGAGGTGCTTTTCTCCAAACTCTCTCCCTCATCCTCTGTCAGGATGTCTGGCTCATGATTGAAGACTGATAAATATTTACCCAATAAACTAGCCAGTTTCCAAAGGCAAGTTTTCCATTTTCAGTCTTAGGTTCTGCTAGAGTTTAAAGCTTTCAGCCCTGAGTGAGGTCATGCAGCTAGGACATGAGCCAGACTTTCAGCTCACCTCTGAACACAGCTAGGATTGATTCTAAGTGGCTTTAAAGAGCAAGCACAGAGTATGAGAATTAGATTTGGCTCAGTGTCTGGTGGCACATAGCAAACACCAGATGTTTGCAAATGAAACCTTGAGCACTGTCTCAACCTTTTGCCCTGATGATGACATTTCAACTGACACTAAGAAACTGTTATGATCTCTCTCCCATACTCAAGCCCACTGAGGCTACTCACTTCCCTACCAAAATTCACCTGTTCTTCTGGTAATGACAACCAAGTAATGTGGAAATGACTGGAACTAGTGGTGGTTGCTTTGCTGTTCTTGAGAATGTTACAACTATACCTTTAGGAGATTTATTTTAAAGGAATCACCTATCCTTTTTGTATCTTCAGAACAGCCTATAGAAATAGGAACCTTCCATGCCCAATACCAATAACGGGAAAAGTACCCTATTATTTACCAGGTCTATAAATTACAGATCTTCCAAGCTTGTGTATGTTGCAAAAACAAACTTGTTTAGTTTTTTTTTTTATTTTCAAGCACATTCTCTGTTACATCCAGAAAATTATTACTCATGGAAGCAGCTGTTTTAGCTAATTAGAACTAGATATTTTAATACTATTTTAGTTCAAACATGAAGAACATGAGTCATAAAGTCTTATAAAACAAACTTTACCTCTCAATTTGATTGAATTTGTTCTACCAGCAGCAGAAAAAGACCAATCTGAATTACATTACAGTGTATTTAAGAGGAAAAAGTAAAAAAACAGTGGCATTTTGCATATCATTAGTAAATTTAATTTATATTAAATATAAAGGGAAGTTAATGTAGATTCTTTATAAATATGACCCTGTGAAGATCTCCAATGGAACAGGGTTATTGCGGCATGATTCTTCTGGAGTATAATTCAAAAGTGCAATTAGAATTCTGCCTCCTGTCAGGCTGTTGGATCTAAACAAGCAACAAAGATTAAACCTGTGAGAAATGAATGTTCCATGCTCTCCCTGGACATTTTTCTGACATTTAAAACTTCCCTTGGCTTCCAAAGAAATCCATCTGTGCCTAAACTCATGATTGGTTCTCTGGGCATAGATATTGACAACAAATTGTATAAATTGATGTTTTAAATGGTACATTTATCTTTAAAGATTCTGAGGAAATTTCATGAATTTGAAGCAGAACAAAGCAAAATATGGAGAGATAATTTATTCAAGAGGGTTAAAAAATTTTCCCTTTTTTATTAAGAAAAGATATTTTCCCCAAAGATACAGTTTTTATCTAGAAAATAGTGTTTTAAAAACAGAATAAATTAAATTATCCTGCCTGGCAAATTCAAATGTCCCTCCCTACCACACCACAGTGAGAGTGGAGACACAGGGACAGCTTGAGGCTCTAGGCTGTAAAAACAGAAGTTTTTGTTTTGAACTTTCGGATTGTGGCAGACACTTCCCAACTCCGATCTAGTCTAGTTGTCAGCCTTCCTTCTATGGAGTGTTAGGTCCGCGTGGAGTCATCGTAAACACTGAGACTGGTGACATCAAAAGGGACCCGCCCTTGGGTACCACATTAGGGAATTTGGACTTCATCCCAAAGGCAAGGAAGAGGCTTCAAAACATGGTAAGCCAGGGAATGATATGATTAGATTTATGCCTTAGAAAAATCATTCTAGTAGAGGTTCAGGATCTCATTTGGAGTGAACAGAACTTGAACCTGGGAGGAAATCTCAGCTAAAAAACCTGAGGGCTTTTTGAAGGTAGTAGCCATGGGTTTGGAGACCATGGAACTGAATGATGCTAAGGATGTGCACCCTGGGGCAGGTGGAGGAGACAGTGACACCTACATCCTGGCTTGAGAAACCAGGTGGAGTGTTATGCCATTTACAGAGAAAGGGAACACCGTGGGTTTGGACCTGAGGGTCTGGAGGGAGGAAGCTGACAAGCTGAGCTTTCAACATGTCACTTTGTGTGATGCTCACGGAACATTCAGGGGGAAATGTCCAGGGCCCTGCTGGGTTTTAGGTCTTAGAATTCAGCGGATTTTTGGCTTGGAGTTAAAGACAGCTGAGATTCAAGAAAAACTAAAGCAAATTCTTTGCTAAAAATTTCACAATAAAATGGTGAGGAAAATTAGGAGTTTGATATTCTATTTGCAATAGGAACACTTTTTTTCCTGTAACGTCTAAACTAAAACAAAACCAGAAAATCCAGCTACTTCAACAGAGTTTTATTTTTCTATACACCAAGAAAGCTAAGAGGCCAGCAGTTGGGTGTTGGTTGAATGTTCAGTGATGTCAGAACCAATATATGTGAAGTTTGCTGATCCTTAGGACCTGGCATCGTATTTCAGCATAGCCGCTTAGTCATTCATCATAGGAAGAAGGAGGGAGTGCCACCAGTCTGGCCCTTTTTGTTAAGAAATTGCTCTCCCTGAGCTGATCCAACTGGCTTCTGCGTATGTTTTGTTACCCAAAACTGTGGCATGTGGCAACCCCTCACCAAAGGCAAGCAGGACAAGTGCGTATACCCATGAAATATATAGATAGAGAGAGAGAGAGAAAGGAGACAGAGACAGAGAGATCTCGCAGGAGGTGGTAGGGAATGGTATTATGGCCAACCAATCGTGTGTGCACAGACCATAGCAACTGCAAGTGTCAATGATGAGGAACGTTGGGGACATGTAAGATAGGGAAACATGCAGGGTCCTAAAACCTTGACTTGATAGATATTTTTTTAATTCATTTATTTGCATAGTTAAGGAAAAGAAGGGGAAAGAGAGCTGATATGGAGAGTTTTATTTTTGGATGACATGAGAATGATTATGTGGAAGGAAGAATGTCA
>NW_003852428.1:10149111-10151961 GCF_000181295.1 Otolemur garnettii | reverse complement strand
ATTGCATTTTAAAAAGTAATCGATTGATTTATATTCTTTTGGTGGACAGAGAGAAGTGACAGAGTCTCATCAAGCTGCCCAGGCTGGAATCAAAGTCCTGGGCTCAAGCAATCTTCCTACCTCAGCCTCAAACGTAACTGACTAGGACTACAGGTGTGGGCCAGCACACCCAGTAATTGATTTATATTCTAAAGCTGTGCCTTCCAAAAAACATCCTCCTCCATAAGTTTCAAATAATTAAAAATTTAAAATTTTTAAATAATTCTAAAATTAAATATGAGTAAAACATAAATAGGACAGCCAGTAAAAATTTGGAGAGCAACACGATTTTACTTATAGGTTTATCTGACCCCATTGCATTGCCAGAGAATTCCACAGAGCATCTTAACTCAAGAAGTGATCCCTGGGAGCCCTACCATAAAGGGATTACCAGGAAACTGAAGCAGATTGTTGTGTGATGGAGACCTCATGGAGCATGAGTGGGTAAGCAATTTGCAGTTTAAGTAAAACTGCTGAAACCAGTATTCTCAACACTTCTGGTTGCAATGAAAGTTTCTGGTCCTGAAGATGAGTGCAAAATAGTTCCCACTCCTCCTTTACTGGGCTACTTGGTGACCCAGACCCTACATGCTTCCAAATTTAATTATAAAAATTTGATGACTTGAATGTAAAGAAGACATCTCTGGACACCTATCTGGTTCATGCAGAGAACTATGATTGTCAGGACCCCTACACAACTGGAACCCAATTTAGGAAGAGGCAGCCTTACCAAATGTTTGGACAGTTGGAATAATGTGCTTAAACATGAACACAGACTGAAGAACGAATCTATGGTACGCAGATGAATAGCCCCCAAAAGATGCCTGTGTCATGCCTACCCCCAAAGCTGTAAATATGTGTCTAAATGGCAGAAGGAACTTGGCAGATATGATTCAGTGAAGGACCTTGAGAAGGGAAGATTAGCCTGGATTATGTGAGTGGACCAAATATTGTCACAAGGATCCTTAAAGGTGGAAACAGGAAAGTCAAAGTCAGAAGTGACAAGGGACAGAGGTTGAAGCGGTATACTTTGAAGATGGTAGGAGGGACAACAAGCTAAGCTGGGGACCTCTCTAAGCTGGAAAAGAAAGACAAGCAATCAAATTGTCCCTTAGAGCCTCTGGAAGGAATCAGTCCCGTTGATATCTTAATTTTAGCCCCTTAAGATATATTTTGGGTATCTGGTTGCTGGAAAATGTAAGATAAAAAATGTGTGTTGTCTTAAGCCCCCAAGTCCATAGGAATTTGTTACATAGCAAGGTAACCAATGCAAGACATTATCTTCTGTTTGTTTCATGGCCATGTGTCTCAATACCCTCCTCATGAATTATTCTATCTCACATGGAGAGGAAGACAGGCTGCTTAAAAAGTAACTTCTTCAGTAATAATAAGGTGCTTAATAAGTAACACTGAACCATGATCTGCCACAGCTTCGGGTCCTTTGTGTAAGAAATGTCCACCTGCTCACCCCTACACACATACACACCACTTGACTCTCTTCTTCAGGCATTGGGTCAAGGTGGTGGAACATCTCCAGACATATATGGGGTGCCAGAAACAGGATCATAGAGTCCTTCATCAGGGTTACTTTGAACACCAGGTCAATCTCCAAGAAAACCCAAGCAAAAGTGGGGCTATGAAAATCCAACATGAATTAATGAGATTCATTCTTAATAAGCCAAAATTGCCAAGTCCACGTTCCTGACCCAGATACATTTTAACTTTAAAAGAATATTTAGGGGGAAAGTTTTAAGTACTGTCTTCCATATACATTCATTGTCAGTACAGCTGATAGTCTGAAAAGTTATCTCACACTAAAGAACTCTCTTGAAATCTCCTACATCAAGTGCTTCAAGGATGACATTGAAGCACTCAGTGTGGCTCTCTGACCCTCACTCTTTCTCGGACTGAGCAGACCTCTATGTAATTGCATTTGACTCTGTTGATCACCAGTGTGCTACAGAGGCCCTTTAGAGGTTAACTGCACAGGAGGTTTTGCAGCCCATAGATGAGTCTCCAGGAACGTGATATAGTGAGTAATCGATTATTCAATAGCTATTGTACCAATTCTAGATATGTAGTGATAATATTAATTGCACCTCAATGCACTCCCGATGCAGGAGTTTGTAGACAGCCTATCTTAAGGTGTTTCCAAAAGACTCATTTTTTACTTCCTTTCAGGAGACTTTATTCCAAGCACGAATGCCCTGGGGATATTTGTAGAACTTTTTCATAGATCCCAGCTGGCGGAATAACTATTGGAAAGATGACCTATTTAGGAAAGATAGAATGTTTTCCAGCCTTATATTCCTTCATTGTTTCTGAAATGATGGAAGCCAGGAAGAGAACTGTTGTGGCAAAGAAAAAATTCAAGCAAATTGTGGAGGAGGAACTGGCAAGTGTGAAAGCTGAAAAAGATCTTGGCAGTTACCTAACCTGACAAGCAGATGCACTACGGTCTTCCAGTAGTTGGATAATAGTGATTGAATTTGCTTTAAAAATTGTCCCATGATTTTTTAAATGCAAATGCTGTCCAGCTAACTGTGTACCCAGTGTTGAGGAGGGCATCCTTCTGCACAGTTTAACCCAGTTTGTGCAAGACTTTACACTTACCCCCAGATGGGGAGCTCCCAGGGCTGACTCCGGAAGTCTGCAGCTGCTGGAATAACCATCCCCTGGCTGTTCCAGCCAGGCCCCTTCTTCCTCAGTTCTTTTCTTTCCTATTCTCTGTGATTTGTAAACTTTCAACAGTCTCCTCTGATCCCAATGTTTCCCCTGTTATTCTTAACAGATTCATTGATTCATTCTTTT
>NW_003852428.1:10145516-10148819 GCF_000181295.1 Otolemur garnettii | reverse complement strand
GCCGAGCCCATTGATTCATTCTTTTCAAAAAAATATTTGCTGAGAACCTAGTCTGTGCCTGTCATTCCTCTGGGCACCGGAGGAACAGCAAGGAGCAAAATACAGCCCTGGCTCTCAGGGCTTCTGTCCTTCCAGGGGGACAGAGGGAAACAGGTAAACATCTAGTTAGCGTGTTGGGTGCTGGAAGGTTCTATGAGGAACGAAAGCAGAGTAAGGAAGAAGACAGTGGGAGGAGGGTGACGTTTTAGTGTTTTGGGAGGACGTCATGACAAGAAGCAAAGTGGTGCCATGAGGACGTGTAGGCAAGAGTGTTCCTGGCAGAGGGAAAAGCCAAGCCTGTGCTCTAACTCAGGAAGGTGCTTCGTGCATTTGAAACCCGACTTGAGCCAGGCTGGGCAGGTGAGGAGAGCAGCAGGAGCTAACAGACAACGCACATAGGCTGATCACGTAGGACCTGTGTCACTTCCCAAGGACACTGACTTTGTTCTCAGTGAGATAGAATCATGGGGGGAGGGGTGTCTGAGTAAGGGAGTGAAATGATTCTTCTGCTCTGTAGAGGTAGGACTATGACATACAAAAGTCGTCCTAATTCTCAGTACTCCTCGCAGTTTTCTGTGGCTGTTGTGACAACATACCCGAAACGGAGTGGCTTGAAAAACAGATACTTATTCCCTCACAATGGTGGAGAGCAGATGTCCAACATCAAAGCCCCCGCTGGGCCGGCTCTCTCTGAAGCTCGGGGGAGCTCCTTCCATGCCTCTTCTCACTTCCGGTGGCTGCCAACCGGCTGTGACTCCTGGGCTTGCAGCGCCAGCCCCCAGCATCGCATGCACCCTTCCTCCTGTCTGCGTGTCTTCCCATAGCTTTCTCACAAGGACACTAGTCATGGGGTAGGGGACCTATCCCCATCCAGTCTGACTTCATCTTAACTAATTGCTTATGCAAACCTTATGTCCAAACAAGGTCACATTCTGTGATTCCAGGGAGACCTGAATTTCAGGGGGGCAGGCACAATTCAACCCAGTACAACTGGCCTCAGGGAGCTATTGCAATAGTTCCGTGAGACATAATGCAGCCTACACCAGCAAAGGACCAGGGATAGGGTTAGGGAGAAAGGGTAACAGGTGAACTGATAGAATTGAAGGTGAATACAAGGGAATGAAATATTTAAGATGACACCAATGATTTTTAGCCTGAGCAGCTAACTGCGCAAGTGCAATTTTTATTTGGGAAGATGGCAGAGCAGGTTTTCAAAGAGAAACAAAGAGTTCTGGTTGGGGTGAGTTGGGTTGGAGATGACTTATCTCCTATTTTAAAGAGAAAATGGGAGCTCCAGGCAGAGGGACCTAACTTCCTTCTGCCAAAGCTAGACGCTTACCTCCTGTATTCCCCTTCTACTCTGGGTGAAGTTGAAGCTCAATCCCTGCCCAGATCACTAACTCTCTGCCCTCCTCGGGGCAACGTCAGGGCTCCTCTCCACTCCTTTCCTTTGCGTTCCCACCCCAGCTCCTCTCAAACCCCATTTCTACATGCTTAAGGAGCTCACATCATAAAATGAAGAAGAAAAAAGTAAAGAATAATAAGAAAAAAAGGAAGAAATGGAAATCCCACTTTGGGACAACAGCCACCTCCTGCTGTCATTCTCATCCACAATTAGACTATGGTTTCTCCCCACAGCAATTCCACTGAAACTGCCTCTGTATGGAGAACCCAGGCTCTCCTTGCTGATAACTGCACTGACACTCTGTGGTCCTGACCTTACTTCTCTGTGACCTCTGATAGTCTGACGTTGCCTTCCATTTTGAAGCTGTCTTTCCCCCTTGGCTTCTAAACATCTAACTCCCTTGGTTTTTCTGCCCGCTCTGCTCCTTCTGACTATCTCTCTCTCCCAGGTGCGGGATCCACCTGTAAGGCCCTGACATAAAAATACCCAGCAGTGACCTTGCTCTGGAGCTTTGGACTCACAAATCCAAATGCCTCTTGGACACTTCTGCATCATTGTCTTATGGGCACACAAAGCCATCAAGGAATTTAGGGTCACTCCGCCACCTTCTGCTCCCTGAATTCCCTGTCTGTGAGTTGGCACGTGGCTCCCCCACCCTGCACACCTGGCTGCCGTCCGTGTGGCTCGCACCTCGCCTTTCTTTTCCACCCCTTACATCACCGGGTCAGTCTGCTCCTCCCCAAGTGCACCTGTTTCCTGCAGGCATCTTAGACAAAACTTCTTTCTTCCTACTTGTAGTATCAAAAAAAGATTATTTGGACGGTGCCTGTGGTCCAAAGGAGTAGGGCTCTGGCCCCATATGCCAAACCTGGCCAAAAACCGAAAAAAAAAAGAAAAATTATTTCCCATAAAAAGCCAACGTCGCATTTAGAAAACACATCAAAAATACGAAAGGTGGTAAGAAAATTTAGTGACTGCTGACTTATTTTATAAAATAAACATAATGTGCTTTGGATTAAGGTTTATGATTTAAAAATAAAGCACCACTAAAACTTTGTAAGAAATTGTACATTATTTCATTCTCCCATTGGCTCTCAGTGTCCTCCATCTCCTATCTCCTTAAAACAATTTCCAACTTAAAAACAATAGGCGACTGCCTTAAAACAACTTCGAATTCCTTGAGTAACTAGATAAATCCATTGTGTGGAAAATGGAACTTTTATGAAGCTAAGAAATTAGTCTCTAGGTATCTCTAGGTACCCCCAGGGCCCAGAACCTTGAGCTTTGCTGTAAATCACAGTGTCTGCTGTGATTCCCCATCCTTCACACATGATAGAATTTTCTTTTTTGCGTTGATAAACTAGCAGTGAGTTAATCGCCTATAGTATCTCTTTAAAATATTTTATCAATTATGTCTTAATATATAGAACATTAAATTATTTTTTACAAATTACATCATTATATAAATAATACATATTTATACATGAGGGCATATGTTACCCTTATTGCATATGTTGTGTTTGTTTTATATATAATGCCACACCTTGGTTGGAAAAAGGGTGAACTTGGAAAGAAAACTTAAAATGTCAGATGTTTGTAGCCATCATTAAAATGTACAAGTTAGAAAAAACAAACTATGGGGAAACACGGACAGAGCATGACCTGCATTTAAAACTTCACATCAGGGCTGGGCACAATGGCTCACTCTGTAATCGCAGCACTTTAGAAGGCCAAGGAAGGATTGCTTGAGGCCAGCAGTTTGAGTCCAGCCTGAGCAACAAAGAGAGACCCCATCAAAAAGAGGAAGGAAAACTAGCTGGGACTGGCGGTACATATCTGTAGCCCCACCTACTCAGGAG
>NW_003852428.1:10091845-10145057 GCF_000181295.1 Otolemur garnettii | reverse complement strand
GGGTGTTGCTGTCTCCTGGGGGAGGGGAAGAAAGAAGCCCTTGTGATGCCTGAATATGGCTGCTGCACTTTTGAATGTATAGCAATTAATGCGGAACATCCACCCCCCAGAAATAGCCTTGCCCACCTACCGCCCGAACACCACCTTCCCAATGGGATTCAGTCCGGGATACCCAGCCAGCCAGGAGGGTGGGATCAGTCTTTACTTACAGCCCATATCGCCCCTACATGAACTCTCCCATTGCTGGAAAATGCCTCTTTCACCCCTTAGCTGTTCTTTCTCCCTTCAAGACGTGGGTTCTGTCATATCCTCAGTAACAGCTGCTCCAGCAGTCTCAGGGACAAATGACCACCTCTCTGGACTGCCACTTCTCTTAGCTCACCTGAGCTAAGAGACACATAGGTGCATCAGGTCCCCACCCTGAGCCTCCCTATAAACTTGGCTCACCCGTGGCACCTGTATAACAAACAGCATCCAGCACCCAGAAAGGAGAGGTTTGTACTGCAAATTAATAATGGCTGAAGAGACAGGCTGCATATAGGTCTAAATTTCTAAATATTGGGAACAATTTCAAAGAAAGTAATTCAAACTATTTTCATTTCCTTTCTACACTTTTTTTTTACATTTTAAGTAGCCTGGGTTTGAAGGATGACATTCACAACTGAAAAGTTAATTGTTTGTATCATAACTCAGACAGTACAATGTGAAGAACTGTAATCATTTTTAAACAGTATATTTAATTTTCTAAACACGCTCCCCACCCTTGGAGGGTGGGTGTGCACGTGTTTTTAAGTTTCAATGGAATCACACCCTGAATGATACATTTTGTTGAGTGGAAATTCTGCCAGATTTCTGATTCCAAGATGATTCAGGGTGTGTGTGTAGGAGGAGGGCCTGAGGCGCTGAGGGAAAATATGAAATAACAGAGTGTGGAAACAAAGGGACATTCCAAGGGCGCGGTCCTGGGAAGGGGGGATCCGGGGCACATGTCCTCTTCTGTGGACGGTTCCCTCTCGTCTCCAGATGTCTCCACCTCACGCAGCTACCCAGATGTACAGGGAACACGTTTCTCATCCTCTCTCCCTTTCCTTTCCGAGTGAACTGGTATGAGTAGGAAGGTGCGTGCTACTTCAAGGGCAGTCTGGACACACGGCACCCTGCAGAAGTCTAATCTGGACACACGGCACCCTGCAGAAGTCTAATCTGGACACACGGCACCCTGCAGAAGTCTAATCTGTGCCTATAATCTCTCTGTCCAGCATCTTTAAGACAGGGTAAATCTCAATTGTAACATCAGTAGGAACCGAAGTTCCTCTCCATGAAACATTGTGCTGTTGACGGCTCACATTAGTGATTAAACTGCCCAGGAGCCCCCGCCCCCCCCCGACGGTGCCCAGGGACCCTCAGATGGAAATAAGCAAATGCAGTTTGAAATAAACGTTTAACATTCTCACTTCCTAAATCCGTCCCTCGATAAAGGCTGAATTTTCTTTGCTTTGTGACTTCATGATTTGTTCTTCACATTTCTGCAAATTGTCTCATCACTGTCACTTGCAACACGGTTTTTTAACTGGAAAAATATTATTTCAAGTATTGGGAAAATGTGGTAGGGAGGAGTCACAGAGCTATTCTGTGAACTCTTGTACTATGTAAACGTGATCTGCTCTCTCATTAATTACTCCAAAGTTATTATTAGAAAATAGAACAGAAAGCATGTCATTTTATGTGCTTTTCAATTTAATCATTAGTTCAAACAACTGGCAGGTTCAGTTCGTGTTTCTAGGGAAAGCCTGGCTTCCTGCCTTCTCATCTGCTCTGTCCTTGTTCATTAAAATCTGCCAGCTACCTCCATGGGGTGGGTAAAAAGGTGGACAGTCCCCGGATACTGATAGTCAGCAGCCTGTTCCTGGGGAGTCAATAGGCTCGTTTTTCTTTTGCTCTTTTCATTTAAAAAATAATCATCTACTGAAAGAGAAAGACTTTCTGCTGGGGAAAATACTTCATCGGACTTCATTAACCCAAGTAATAGGATTAGTGTTTAAGTGATTAAGAAGGTATACAAGCTTTTACTTAGAAGAAAAGAAAATCTAATTGAGATGGTGCTCATAGAATTCAAGACACTAATAATTAAGTGAATTAATTGTGGATGGTTTACTAGAGGGCTATGCAAATATCAGGCAGTATTATTATCGTAGGTATTGGATGCGACGTCTTGGTAAGTTTTGTGGGTGCACCAGGCCCTGCTAATCTAATGTAATACGCAACTGAAGTAAAACTACTCTACTCCACTTACTTGTATATTTCTATGAGTTCTCTGTATTGTTTCAGAAAACAAGTCATAATTCCTAGAACTTGCATTCCTGGTGAACGTCTGTTTCATCATGTTCAAGTCTGCCAACCAGCATAAGTCACCAGGAGCCACCGCAGAGTGCCACAGAAGCACCTCCGTGTTGCACACTTGACACTCTGGAATCTGCTCACGGCTTCCGAACTCTTACCCACTCACGACATGTCTGAAAAATTACACGTGGAGCGAAACATTTGGTAAAAAATATATTTAAAACAAGCAAGAAAAAATAGTTTGGGCCTTAAAGATAACTTTCACCATTCTTTTAACCAAGAATAGGTAAATGATATGTGTAATGATTTCAAGCACCAACTTATAAAAGATGTGACAAACGGGAAAACAAAGAACAAGAGGACTCTTTTTTTTTTTTTTCAGAAAAATGTATTTGCAATTCAAATGTTCATATAAAAAGCGTAAAGTTTAAAAAGTTCGTAGATGTTGGTTTGTTCGAAGCGCTAGGGTTTCTCCCTTCATTGCAATTACATTCTGAAATGTGCGCGGTGGTCCACGCTGCATCCTCTGGGCTTTGTCACACCGAAGTCACTCTCATCACAACCTCCCCGGAGCTGTTGTCCTCCGACAGATCCTCCTGGGGCCTCATCCGACTGAAGAGGTGCAGCAGCATGTAGCCACACTGGAACCTCGGGGAGCTCAGCTGCGTGGGGTGGACCAAGTTCCTGTTCCGCAGCGCTGTCAGCGGCAGCCACAAAGTCCTGCTCGTCAGAGACTCTCCCCGGCTGCTTTCTTCGATGTCTGTGGCTTTGTCATAATTTAATACATCCCAGTGCAAATTCACAGCTCGCCAGCGCTTAAAAACCCTGTAAACTGCGGCTCCTTCATGGACAATGAGGCCTAAAATGGGAGGGGAAACAGAAAAGAGACTGGTGATAATCAAAGGTCGGGAGTGTCGTTTTGTAGACAAGTAAGGGATTCAAGAAATGGTCAACTCTCTGTTAGTCGTCATCACTGAAGAATATGATATTCTGTCACCCAAATATTACGGCTGTTGGTAAGCTGCTATCGTACTACATAGGAATAATCCCTAAGCAAAGAATTAGGAGTCCACTAACATGCAAGGAGTTAAGCCATCACGGATCCGCAGGTAATTAGTTGTTCTGAGATGACTCAGGATATGCCTTGGTCATTTACATCGCCTTAGGAGGATCATTAGGTTTATTTACTGATTTAATAATACGTATTTTGTGGCTGCCCACTGTCTGCCAAGCTAGAGGCTTGGACTCAGCTGGCAACTTAATTTGGGAAAGAGACAGGAGGCAGCTAGTAAGAGGAAGTGCTTTACACACTCGAAAGCCCACCTGAGCCAGACTGGGCAAGGGGGAAGAGAGGACGGGACCAGATGCCAGAGGCAGGTGGTGACAGATAGTGTAGGGGGACTTTGCAAGGACACTGACTTCATTCCCAATGAGATGGGACCTCAGAAGAGGGTATCTGAGGAGTGACCTGACAATTTATGTCCTAAAACCACAGTGCTTCTGCTCTGTTGAGGCAGAGCATTGCAGATATCGAGGGTGCTGTCTCTCTGCTCCTGTAACAATGCCTGACCCACAGTGGGGACAATATGACTTATTTTTCATCTCCTCAACAATTTAGCAAAAATGCACTGAACAGCTACTTGAGAGCTTTCCTTAGACTATCTCCTGTGGTTCTCTGTAAGGAAATGGAGCCCTGAGGATGTTAAGGAATTTAATCAAGAGCACACACCCAGTGGTGGTGGGGCAGGGATATAACCTTGACCAGGCTGGTTCCAAGATCCTTGATCTTCACCACTAAGGAGGGAATCAGGCGCTTACACATTTCTGAGACACTCTTGGGACAGTAAGGTAATATGAGAAACTTGGGGATTATAAACTGGTGGCCCATGAGTTAGGTCTGATGCACTAGCACCTGGGCTGTCACTGTGCACCCCAGATCTACTAGAGGCCCCGCCTCGTCACAGATTTACAGTTCAGTGTGTAGCCCCAAAGCTTGTGAATTTGTGACCCTTCACACAGACCGAGTCCCTGTGAGAAGTGCCTCAGAGAGGGAAGTGAGGAGCCTTTCTTCTTTCAGGGGTTGAAATTCCACTGAAAGTCAGCGCAGAGGCCAAGGAAGAGCCTTTTCTTGGTGCCACAAAGCAGGTGAGCACAAGGAGTCAGTTGGCCCAGCCAGTGGTAAGTTTGAAAATGAGCATTTCCCACCTCCTAGTAACTCAACTGCGGGGTGAGTGCCCTAGAGAGACTCTCACAAAGTTTAAAAAGGAAGTGTGACCAAAAATGTTTATCACATAATTGTTTGTATTTGAGGAAACAATTGCAAGTGATCTTAATGTCCATCCTCAGAAGAAGAGGTAAACTGTAGTATTATTGGACTCCAGTGGGGAAGGAAAGAAAGAGATGAGACTGGGGGGATTCAAAGAGGGCTTTCGACTTTCATCTCCAATGTCGTGTCTTTCATACCGGGTGGCGAACATACGGGTGTTCCACATACTATTCTGAATGCTGTCTGTGCCTGAATAATTCAAAATTTCAAAAGGTACAGGGAGCTTATTAGGAAAGTTAATACAGGGTGGACTGAGGAAATCGTGAAGACAATTAAGGAGTCTGCCAACTGGCGTGTGAAGAGTGGAGTGGGAGCAGGAAGGGGAGCACAGAGGAACAAAGCAATGAACTCAGGGGAAACTGATGGAATTGCAGTGAACGGAAAAGGAGAAAAATTAAGGCTGATGGAACGGGTGGTGGGAAGGGTGTTAGTAACTTTCCCAGGGGTGCGGTGACTTAGAGGTTTTGAGAATGTTTTTCTTGAGGAGATTATTTCTTTTTTGTTGTTGTTCATTAAAACAATACTAGGTACTAGGTAGGTGATGGAGATACCCAGTCCTTAAAGAATCACATCTACCAAATTATCAAGACTCAAGTTCTGCTTTGCTCCCCCTACCAGGAGACAAACTTCTGATACATGTGACTTAGCATCTAAAAATACTGACAGAGGCCACTAAAAAATGTGTGTGGTCTAACAAATAAAAACTGGTCATATGCTACCAAAATAAGAAGTTTAAACTTCCATGAGTCAGAACAATTTCAAATAATTGTTTTAATCAACATTTTTTATCCTAAGAGAATATTCAAAGTTGACCTAACTGACCAGATGCTTCTGTGAAACAGCCAGAATCAAAATTCAAGACTACTAGATCTTAACTGGTGATTCTCTCACTAGCTTTCTGAATCTCCATGGCCAATGATTTAACCTTTTGGATTCGAGTGTTTCCTCCTTAAAATGAAATTGGAATACCTGGAATATCTTTACATCCGGCCAGATAGTATGAAGATAAATTGTAATTCATCAACTATAAAGCTCTCAGATTTCCTCTGAGATAGCAACTATATAAATACATTATTATTAATTAAAAAGTCAATAGTGAATCCATGTGGTGAGGACCATTCATTCACACTAATCACAAAACAATTATAGCCTGAGACAGGTTCATTCTGGGTAAATGCAGCCATGGGGTGGGGGTGGGGGGACCACTAATTTCACAGGATCCTATTTTCTTTATTGATTTCCTTTGCAAGGCCAGAAATCAGATCACTCAATCGAGCTTAAAGTCACTTTCTGGGAATGTATTTCTGGTAGCTCTTTTCTAAATACATAAATCTACCCAATGTGCAGAAATAAATCCCACAGGACTTTATGGTATATTTTGAACTAAATTTAAAGAGAGAGAGTTACTTGAAGTTTTTATGAAGACATAATCCTCTTAAATTTCCAGCTCCATGGGCTGTGGCTTCTTAATTACATTATGTTACAACTGACATTTCAATTTTGTTTTATTCTCCACAAGCATTTGCAAACTCCTTGGCCTCTAGAAGCCTAAATTTTACTGAAATGCAAGGAACACATCCCACTCCCAAGGTTGTTCTCGGCCCCGTGCACTCTGACCCTTTCTACTTTAAATGTTCTGTGGTGGCAGCAAATGTAACTGGTAGTTACAAAAGGCACAGTGGGAAGATGCCATTACCGTGACGATTCAAGGGTAAGGACCATTCAGCTCTGGCTCACTGTGCCAGAAATCCAGCTTCTAAGAGCAACACTGGTCTGCTTTCTTACTGATGATCAAATGAATCTGTGACCTTGACATCTCAGGTCATGTGACAGCAGACTTGGATTTACTCTTCCCTGAGTCACTAGGCCTACAATGAAAAGCAATGATCATTTTCATAAAATGTAAGTTTTAAATATTTTAGGGTGCTTGCTACATTCTTAATGGCACGAATGTCCACCGAGTGTGATTTATGGGCATTTGGGGTGTGGGTGTCGAGAAGTGCACGTGTGCACGTGTGGCTGGTTGGCTGGCTTTTGTCATTTTCTCGCCAATCACAGTTAATTGCAGCATCTTCTGACTGTACAAAGGGACATTTTTGTTAGGGAATAATCATGAAAAGCAAAGCAGACTTAAAATTTTTCTAGTTTCATTGACATAAAAGATAGTTTTGTGTAAATAAAATACATTCTAAATTTTGAAGTGGTGAGTTAGCTCGAGTTCTTTATGGTGGTGTAATCTGAGCTATTAAAAGAAATCATGAGATTACAACCAAGGTATGTATGGTCACCTGCTCCATGCCCCTGCATGTACACGTGAAAACATACACCATTTGTCTAAGTGGTATAATTAACATAGAGATGTGGTATAATTAATAGAAACTTGTAAAATTTACAGTCGAATACAAACAAATTTTATCTTAACATTAACCTCCAATCCACTGGTCAAGCAATCTCATCTCTTGTGTTACCAGTCTCAGTTTTTGTTTGCATAGGTTTGGTTGTTTTTCTTAATTTATCAAACTAATTAATTTATCTTGTAAGTTAATTTTCTTCATGTATAAGCTAAATTTTTACCAAGGATCTATTTTGTGCCAAGCACTGTGCTAAGAGCTTTACATGTATGATTTTAACTTAGTCTTGACAGAAACTCTAAAATCAGGTGCTATTACTGAAGAATTTTACAGTTGAGAAAATTGAGACCTAGGAAGAATTAACAACTTGTCCAACATCTTGAAGACGTAAGAATCAGAGCTGAAGTGGGAACCCAAATTTGTCTAATGCAAACCCTGAGTGCCACAGTCCTACCCATCCTGAATCTTCGAAGTATGGCAGCCTCTGCTAGCTAAAGAAGGTCTAGCTAAAGAGCTTGCTATGGACGAAATATCCGTGCCTCCCCCTGCCACCCAAATCCCTAAGTTGAAGCCCTCATGTCCTAGGTAATGGTACCTGGAGGTGAGACCTTTTGGGGGTAGTCAGGGTTACATGAGGTCATGAGGGTGGGCACCTCGGCATGGGGTGAAATCCCTTACAAAAAGAGGAAGGACATGAGAGCTCTTCCTCTCTGTGTGTGTCCACACACAAAAGAAAGGCCACATGTGCGTGTAAGGAGAAGACGCCATGTGTGAAGCAGGAAGAGGACTGTCCCCAGACACCACACGTGCTGCTGGTGCCCTGAACTTCCCAGTTCCAGACCTGAGGGAATGTGCGCCAGCCACTGAAGCCACCCAGGTCATGGTATTTTGGTGCAATATGGGGAAACTGACTAAAGCAGGTCTTGAGGGTAAACTATATCACCCTCATTTGAAATGAGTAAGTTGCAATTTGAGGGAACTTCATACAATTTAGTTGCCATCGGCAATGACCTGTGTGTCACTGACACGCTATGTCTCTAGGAGGAGCACCTGTGAGACAGCCACTTTCTCTGGACACCTACAATTGCCCTCAGCTTTCCCAGGGAATAGAGGTCCATGGTGTAACCTCAGAGGAACACAGCGTGAAGCTTCGTGTGCTGTTCAATCAAATGATCTTTCGGAAAGCTTAGAACCTCACAACTCATGACATATATCTGGCCAAAAAAGTCTCTCAATTGTTGAGAATCCTAAGATTTTTAGGTTAAATTTCACCATTCTATCCTGCCAAGATTTCTCTTTTTTTCTCTCTCATTTACCTATTCAGATGTACACACATACACACACCCACACACACTATTTATATTTATCTAAGCTTTATAAATATAACCCATGTCATTCGGGGAAGTCAGCACAACACTGGTAACAGACTGAGGACTGGGTTCTGTCTAACTCTATACTAGAAGAACAGTTTATAGAGTCCATCTCATAAATTGACCCTACTTTTGACTCCTTAATTTCCATTGATACCTGGTGAAAACCAGAGCATGCTTGCTCCAGAGAAAATCAACCAAATGAAACAGGAGTCCGAGATACACTTGTTGTGATGATCTTTGCTAGAATAGAAGAAAATGCTCTCATCCTCCCAGTATATTTTCAGACTACCCTAAATGCAAATGCCCAACACTAGATGTGCATGTAGAGGTAATCACTTTAAAAGTCACTGTCCTGTCGTTAAATATTGTTACTATGAGTCAAAGAAATAAGTCATAGTTATTTCTGTATGTACAGAATGGGTTTTGTTTGAACTATAGGTGAAGCTTAATGCAAAAAATGCAAGAAGATATAAAGACTTAATATGTATGTCATCACAAAAGTCACTGAGCTCACAAAACAAAGCTATTATAAATTAATATCCTAAAACCCACGCCCCTGAAACTACAGTGTCTTAATGACGGATGGGATGTTGTGAATACATTATCTCCACTGCATTCTATATAAGAACAAATAACGCAAAGAGATAGCCACATAAAATGCACTGACACCTATGAAACACGTGTTGGCTTTTCTATTGTTGAGTATAAATGGTATACAGCTTTGCTCCTCTCACAAATGCGTAGAACCCAGTAAAATTCACAAAACCAGGTTGAGAATGGCATGCCTATGGAGAGATTTTATATCTCAAGGGCTCCAACATAGATTCATCATTACCAAAGACAATAAAATCTTCTGTGCAAGAAACATGATAAGGACAGTGAATTATTCTGAAACTTCCCAGGACAACAAAAGACGTTGACATTAGGTGCTGGCTCACTTCCAGATACTGACGCCCCAATTCACTCTATTCCAATGTAGGTAACAACACACATCAAAAAATGATTAGTGCAACAGCGAGGACGCTCAGTGATGACAGAGTTTCTCTGAGAGCACACAGAGAGGGCATCAGTGTTCCCTCTGTGACTCTGACACCCTCTCTACCCTTCTCTCCATGAAGTCTGCAGTCATCAGCCTCGATGCAAAGAGCACATCTGTGCCGGGCTTCCAACGCTGATGACATCACTTTCTGGGAAGAGAACAAGATGGGAAAGCCTAATTGTCAGATGAAGTCTCTAATACTGTACTACTTGGCAGCGAATGTAGCTTTCTGAAAGGCTCTGACACAAGTTGAATTTGCTCTTGTCCTGCCATCCCTATTTCCGTTAATGACCACCCCCTCCCCTCACCCCCGTGTTAAGTGAACCAGAGACCCGGGAGTCATCACAACTCCTCTCTCCGCTTGCACTGAATTCTGCTAATTCTGTCTTCTTAGCAAAACTGAGCTAGAACCATAAAACAGAATTTCCCAGAATGCCCACTCTCTTACATTTGCATGATGAACTATCCATCGTGCTTCAAGATCCAGATTCTCTCATAATTTCTTCTCTGATGCACTCACACAAAATCACTCCCTCCCTCCTTCTACTGCCTAAGGTCCCACCCCGGAGATACATGCACGGATTACGTTGTTCCCCTTACCGTCTGTGCCGCGCCGACTTCCTCACCTGCCTGTGATCCCCAGTCACCTGCGTGCCCCCTGAAACACAACCCTGTCTTAGATATCAGGGCCTCTGAGTACCTACTGTAGGGCCTCGGACATGCTAAGGACTCAGTCAATTTGCTGAAGGAGAAGGAAGGAGGAAGAGGAGAGTATCCATCCCCGGCATCTAAGGGATGACAAGGATTGACTTAATCTAGTTGTGACTGTGCTATGAGAAAAGGAGCTTGAGTGTTGTTCTTTGAAACATCAAAGTAATATTTTCTGAGATCAAAGACAAATTGACACTTGCGTTCCAGTGTGAGATTTAGAAAATATTTTCGTGATAATGGGCCTTGAGTAGGGGTTGCTTAGGGGAAATGTGGGCAGAGACCTTGATAGGGCACAAAAAAGCTAACATTCTTTTAAATTTTTGTGTTCAGCCCCAGTAAACTATAGCCCCCCCATCTTGCTGGCCTAGCCATCAAATGTTTGCTTGTATCAACCAACTATGAACCCAGATACTGCCAAGATGGTTGTGGCCAGGCCTAAAACCTGGGTAACAGATGACGATTCCTCCTGCTATTTCCAGGCAAAACAGAGAGAAAAAAGGAAGCTGTCCATTCATCCGACCACTTGCTTTCCTAAGAAGCCAATCCATCAATCAGTTGTTCTATTGCTTTTTTTAAAGTTCTTTGGCGGACTGGACTCTCTATTGATCTTTCTATTACTAATCCAGAAGGATAAATCTGCCATTGCAATATTCTGAGACTACTCCTCCAAAACTGCATACTTTAGAAAAGATATGGTATGTTGAGTTTTATAAAAAAGGATTAACAGAATTCACTAGAGAGAAAAATTGTTACATGATCTAAGTTTCTACCCAACAGTGCTTGAGGAAAAAAGAAAATCTACAGATACAGTTTTTTAACAAAAGAAAGAAATGAATCCAATACATTTATAGATAATAAAGACATCCTGGAGTTCTCCTATAATTGGGAGCTTGGAATCAGTTAATTTCAATTGGATGAAATTTCCACTCTGCTCCCTCCATCCTTGGGCAGATGAAACAAATTATAGCAAAGGGGTAGGTAACATCGTATACAACAAGGCTCTGAATGAAGATCAAAAAGGACCTGGTGGACAAACATCATCACTGAATTTTAAAATAAAACAAAACTCTGGATAAGATTCAATCTGATTGTCTCATTTTGAGGGACGAGGACTCTGAAGCTGGGAGAAGTGATGTGGCCTGACTTCCCCAAGCTCCACGGTCAGTGTCTGGCACTCATAGCCAGACCTTGACTCCTGGTCCAGCATGCTGTTCTGCAAGAAATCGGATCTCAGGAGCCATCCTTGGCCAAAGCCAGTCATCACCAGCTGCAAACTAGTCCCTGTCTGGGGCCTGTTGCAAACTGGCTGCACAGCAGGCCTGAGCTTCACTGTCAGTCTGACTTTGTTCCCCTTCCCTGTGCAAAAACTGTTTTCCTGAAACTGGTCCCATCCTAGCATCACCACCTGAGCTCAGGCTGCTGTCAGAATCCCTACACCCTATCCTGCTCTCCCTAAATCCATGGAAAAATTGTCTTCCATAAAACTGGTCCCCGGTGCCAAAAAGGTTGGGGACCATCTATCACCAGTGTCCCTGGCCTGCTAAATAGTGGCCAGAAGGGAAATTACATTGACGAAACAGCTAGGATCTTTTTGGTAACAGCAAAGCCTGAGATGGGTAAATTCTTCTCTGGTCTTTATCCAAGAGAGTACATTGTAGCACTTGGGTAGGAGACAGGAGAATTACAACAACGCTTACGATTTATAAAAATAAATAATTCTGCAACCCTGGATTTAATAAAAACTGCATTTGGTTTAAAAAGCGTTATCAACGTCTATCTTCTGTGCTAATTGAAGTTTTAGGATTTGGTAGATCTCCATCTGGTTCCTACACTCTAGTGTAGGCTAAAGCCAGTTCTTAGAAAGAGACTACTTCTGAACTTTAGTGGCAAGGGAAAATAATTTTCCATTCCTTCTTCAGTGAATAAACTGGCGACTGTAAACTCATAAAACATGATTTTAATATCTTTCAGGGTAAACTGCGTATGTATTTGTTCTATGTGGGGGGAGTGACAACAGTTATTTTAAAAGCTGGACTGAAATGTCTAATTACAATCTCTTCCCCTCTGTGACTAGTCATCGCCCGTTTCAGTTCTGCTGGCTTCATTTTTCATTTCCCTTCAGTCACACAGGCAGCCGATGAACATTCCAAACAGAAGCCACCCTCGAAGAATAATTAAAATTTAGAAATCTTCGATTGCATCCCATGACATCACTAAGATGTTTATAATTAAAAATACTAATGAAATGTTTACTCTGGGTATAAAAAATGCTTGACATGCTATTCTGTGACCTAGTCAAAATAAATTGAGATTTTGGTGTGGTTCCTCGCATAGATAATTCCTGTTAGCAAACTGTTTCATTCAGAAGGAGAGAAGAGAAACAGCTCTTGGTGTGGGCTAGTCCCCGTTTCCCAGTCTCCTCACTAATCTTTCTGTATGTTTCGGGTTCTATTAATTTAGAGTCAATGCATGAAAACTTCACAGAATAATTCTAATACTTGGGGCTTTCAAGGAAAAAATGTTCTCTCTTTCTGATCTAAAATCAGTTCAATTATTGTTTAAAAAGGTATGTATCCCTTCTGTTTCTTAGGCCAAGTCTTAGGTGTTTGTGACAGTAATTTAAGAAGTGGTTTAGCTCTATTGTATAGACAACATTTGTAAATTATTCAAGCTTGCGATAAGAAAGGGTTTTACCAAGACAAAATAGCTCAGTCAGTAAATATTCTTACTCATCATACACAGCTCTAGGGCAGCAGGGTCTGGACTGCAATCTGGGGACCGGCTCCCCGTCTGTGTGGCCTGGGAAGCTGAGAAATCACAGCCTGGCCTGGAACCACTTCCCAGGGCGTGAGGTGAAAGGCAAGGTGATCTTACTGTTCTGAATTCCAGCAACGCTGCGGACCAAAAGCGCGGTGTGGCCAGCGCTCCCCACCGCACCTCTCTGCACCTGCTCCTCGCGCCTCACCCCCCTGGCCCTGCAGAGAGAGGCCACCTACTCCAGCCTCCTCTCCGCACTGCCGCTGGCCACCGTCCATCACGCTCACTCTTCTCCTCTTTCCCCATGTTGTGCTTCCTTGACTAAGAAACAGGGGGTCTTTTGAAAGGAGTCAGAGCAGAATGTCCAGCTGACTCTGCTGTGCCCACCCCTTCCTCAGGGGCGCTCCTGCAGGAGGCAAAGCCTTCCCTGGGTGCTGGGCTCTATCTAGCTCTCCACATCCCAGGGTCATTGAGCTACACCTTCCCATCCCTGCATTTTCAGTCTTCTAATTTCTTCTGGGTCTTTCCTGTCAGCATTCACCCAGACCCAACCCTACCAATAAAAAACCAAAAGCTTTCTCAATTCCATACCACCCTCCAGCTTCTGCCCTCATTTCACTGTGTCCTCTGTCGGCTAGCCGAGTTTGGTGAACTCACATTCTGAACCCCTCTGCCATCCTAGCAATTCACAGCCCACTGCAATCTCATGTTCACAGCCCCCGCTCCAGGGTGCCAAAGCTGGTCAGTGAACACTGGCTTGACATCTCCTAGCCTTGACCTGGCACCGGGCACTGTTGACCACTGGCTTCTGCTCTGAAAGCACCCCCTTCCCCCACTATCTCCTGCTCTGGCCACACCCCTGTGCCCACCCTTCACGTCTTGCCACGTCCCTCACCCAAAGCATTTTCCCTGCATGTGCTAGTTCCAGTCACCGTGTATAAATCTCCAGCTCCAACCTCTATCCTGAGCTCCAGACTCCCAAGTCCAGCTGCACTCTGGCCATTTCCACCTAGGATTCCTCCTAAGTCATGCAAAAGGAATCTAAGGCTCTTCTCTCCCTTTGTCCTGTTCTGATGCCCAGAGGTCTTAGTCACTGCCGCTCCCGTCCTCTCCTCCACCTTGTTAATCTCTTTTAATTCCAGCAGCTTCCACACCACTTGCCTGAGTTACTGTTCTGTCTTCCTCCCCTTCTCCACCGGCCCCTTCACAGTCAAGCTTCCGCACTGAGACAGTCCTTGGTGTCCCGCTGGTCAGCCACATCCAGCATGGTGTGGTCCTGCCTCAAACGCCACCCATGGGGTCCCTCCCCGACTGCTGCTCCTCCACAAACATCTTTTGCTCCTGTCACCCCACACCAACGTGAGTCCTTAAAATACCACTTGATTGTGTGTGTTTACAGGTTTAGGCCTCTGCCCCCATCCGGGCCCTTTCTAGTTTCTGCTCCTCCTTGAAAGTGAGCTCAACCTGTTTTTCCTCCATGGACTTCACTGATCCTAAGTGTGCCGAATCCTCCCCCATTACTTCTCAGGTACGTCTCTCATTGGGGCTTTTCCCACTGTGTTTCAATAGCTTATTTCCTTGCCTCCCTCTCCCCGCCCAGCAGGTGCACAGCAGGGAGTGCTCAGCCAAGCTTTTCTCTAAGTACCTGAGGCTGCTTCTCACTGACAGTCCACAGACTCAGGGATTTGCTGGGACCCAGCGTAACTTTCTCTGTGGGGACTAAAGTTTAAATTTGATATAATTTTCATGTCATGAAATAAGAGTCTCCTTTTTATGTTTTTCAATCATTCAAAAATGTAAAAACCATCCTGAGGGGCGGCGCCTGTGGCTCAAAAGGGTAGGGCGCCGGCCCCATACCATATGCTGGAGGTAGTGGGTTCAAACCCAGCTGCGGCCAAATAAATAAATAAATAAACCATCCTGAGATCCTGGGCTGTATGAAAACAGGCAATGGGCTGGATTTAGCCCTCAATTTGCCAACCCTTGTTCTATCTGTATCTCTGTCCCCGAGCCAGGCTCGGTACCCTGCTAAATAATGCAGTGAACTGGCTCAGTAGATAACTGACACCGCCTCAGCCAGGCTGCCCCAAGTGGTAGAGACAACTGAGAAAGTGTCACCCCACTTCCTATGGAGGACATGACAGTCAACAATGACATATTTAGTCTGTGGCTCTGCTGATTACGTTAATGTTCCTCTAAACGAACTTGAACTTTACAAGGTCAAAGAAGAGTAAGGCCTTAGACTGCTCCCCCATTAAAAGGCCTAAGCGTTGATTAGCTTTGAGACCATCCCCTGCACAGCCCTGAAAGGCAAGTAAGAAAAGCACCAATTCCCTTCTATTTTATTTCCCAGCGTTTGAACAGCAACAATATCACTAATAATCAACTACAATAATAATCTTTACAGGAATTGGTAAACATCAGTGTGACTAAGGCATAGAAAAGCCTGTAATTTGTACCTCCAGGGAACAGAAATAATAATGGTTTACTTCTCAAAGCATATTAAGGATAAAACTTTGTTTTTCCTCTGACAGTTTTGAACTACAAAAGGCCACCCGGCCTCTGCCTTGCAAGGGCACCCAGGACATGCTTAAATTGTGGAGGGTCCTGGACTCTTGTGTTTCAGGATCAGCCACATTCTATCAGACTCTTTCTAAATGAAGCTGAGGTGTTTCCTGGGGGCATGAAACAGATATTCTGAACCCGGGAATAATGATGTGTGGTTGTAAAGGAATTCTACTCTATTTAAGAAATGATTCTAAGTGAGCTAGGAGAGCTTGCAAATCTTTAATAGCCGTGTTTTGAGGAGTAACAGACCCCCAAGTGCAGCAAACTTCCAGCCCCAGCTCCCCCTAGGATGAAGTTGGAAGGGAAACCCAGAGGACCTTGGGTGAGAGTCCTCCCTACAGAAGCAGCTGCGCAGCCCTCTCCTGGGCAGCCGAAGTGTGACGCTGGAGGGAGGGAGGTCTCCAGTCAGAGATCTGGAAATGGGAGTGTTTTCTGGAGCAGGGGTGGCTGATGCACTTCTCCTGGAGGGAAAGTCACAGAGATAGGAGGCTTGGAAAGGAGGCACTGCACCCGGACTGCTCAGCTTTCATGGGGACTGAGCTGCGTTTAAGCTGAGCTATTCCCACAAGCTGCGTGATTCATGCAGAAATATCCACTTTAGTGCTTCCTATGAAACTTGAAAGGAGATAAATACAGCAGCAACAACTCCTACTACCCGCCTCCAACTGTCACCCAAAGTGTCAACCTCAGCCCTTAGGCAGCCTTCTGCACCCCACTCCGCAGCTGAACGCTACCCTGTCAGTTTTCAAAGCTCATCTCGCCTGAGTGACCCAGTAGCTCAGATTCCAGACGTGGCAGTGGCAGCGGGGATCAGGGTGTGAGGAAAGGTCGGATCTGGGCTCCAGTGCCTTGTGGTGAAAAAGTCTACATATATGTGAAGTATCTGATGAAAACTGCTGACAATTTTGCATGGTGGTGGTGGGGGGGAACTGCCCTGTGTGTAGCCCTGAGATTTGCATGTTTGGGGTTGACGGGTCTTGGTGGCCAGTAGCTATGGTCTCCACTTCCCACAGGGAAAGTATCTTCAAGGAGGTGGCCCACGTCAGACTGCACCACATTCTGGTGGTCTCAGCTCTCCTCGGGGAGGCGTGGGAAAGAACTCACTCTTCCCAGACATCCTCAGCCCACTCTGAGCAGGACAGAGGCCCTGAAGAGTCCAGGAAACATTCTGATTGCTCTCTTGGTAATTTTACATTCTTAATGTAAAACTCTTTGATAAATTTTATATTTATCCATAAATATTCCAATCTATCAGTGATGGCCCGATGCTCACACATTTGACAAATCCTGTCTTCCCAGCACACTCGGGTGCTTGGTGACCGTGAGCAAGGGACCTGGGGCTTTCCTGTGGTCTCAAACAAACTCATTTTGTTTCTGCTCTAAATTATGGGCTGTTTCAACTGCCAACGCTAAATTTCTTTTTAACTCTTTCCTTTCACTAAATGTGTTTTGAACCTAAAATAATTTTTAAAATATCATCAACTTCTGAATCATGCAGAGAGGTCCTGGAGGGCAGGGAGATTTTTGAGAGGAGGAAGTCATTTGTATTTTGTTTGGAATGTGTTCAAAGGTCCTTCTTCAGAGGTGGATTTACCCTCTTAATGACACTTTGTTTAAGCTAATCGGCTTACATTCACAGAAAACTGACCCCAGGGAGGAAGGTGACCTGAAAGCCCATTTAGAAAGAAGCGACCCTGGCATTAAATAAACAACCAGAGAACTTATCACCACCCTGAAATTCTCCACCTAAGCTCTTTCCTGTGACTCATATGACAGAACAGAGTTAGAAAATGCACATTTTTCATTATGTGTCGATAAAATGTTAAATCATGTGCTACTTTTAGCTGTCCTACCCAGCACAAAATAGCAGAGTGAAATGATATCAAAAGCAAGGGGGAAATATTTAGCCTGTGTTTTTGTAAATGTAAATATATGCCCAATGTAATCAATCTCAGACTGCAGAAATGCGTTACACTGACTCATTATTCTGAAGTGAAATTCCATAATGCAATGTGGATATATTACCAACCGGTAACTCGAAATAGTTTTCTGTGTGTATCCCAATAGCTTTGGCTAGATACGTTATCAAATTTGAAAAATAGACTTTAGAAGGGACTATAAGGAATTATAGGGACTGAAGGAAAACTTATTTTAATTCGAAGTATAGGAAAAATAAAAGTTTTTGAGGGAGGGCATGACATTTTTGCAGAAGGAAATTTTTTTTTTCAACATGAACTATAATCGGTACAGCAAGGAGAAGACACTTTGATCTTACACTCATTCTAGTATAGCTTAGGTTATTTTTTTAATTCCCTAATCTCTATAGCTTTCAACAGTAAGACAGCACAGACAATTACATTATACTTCACTTCATTATTTCAAAAAAGCCTTAAGAGGTATTTTTGGCTCCTGCTGGGTATATCAGAGAGCGTGGATATGCGCGTGTGTGCGTGTGCATGTATGCACATGTGTGTGTCCGTATCTCCTCCACTCTGCACACAGGTGCTTCGAGAAATGAAATAGCATAAGAACGAGCAATAACAGAATGAGTGCTTTAGTCACAGAGTCGAGTGACAGAGGGGGAGCCATTTTTCTTGTAGCAGTTTTAGGGAGTACTGTTTACACTAAAAAGAAACAGACTGTGAAGTGGAAGCCCCTCAGTGCTAAAAGTATAATAAATGGAAGAAACCAACCCAAGAGCTCCTAAAATATGCTAGAGAATGCAGGGTGTTGGAGAGGCCATGGCCTCTGGCCTCAACCACTCACAGCGTTTCTCTAAGTGTTTATAGACCTACTCTGCGTCTCTGCACGTCACATCCCTGGTGTCCCAAAAGATACCAGGGAGGATGAGCTACACATGAGCAGGACCCACTGTAGTAACTTTTATTTTCCTAAATAAAATTGCTGCACAAGTTTGAATAGTTAGAAAATTAATTTTAAGAAAACCACTCTAATGGTGTTAAATACAGTTAAACCTTCTATTCAAAGGTACAAGCGATGGTATCTGTGATTGCTCAGGTGTGGGAACACAGGAGCTCTTGCATATCTTAGAGGGTATTATAAATTGGTAAAGCCTTTTTAGAGTACACTATAAAAAGACATACCAAGCATGACGGGTGCTTACTGCTCCTTGGAATTGTGCCAACAGAACCGTTTACATAACTTTTTGCAGCCTTGTCCCCAATGGAAAAAATTGGTAACAACTTAAATACCCATGGGTGGAAGAGAGGTTAAATACATTGTTGTACACTTGTCATAACAGGGGGAAATCTCCAGATCATATTATTGAATGGAGAAGACTGTTTGCTAAACCCTATGTATCCCGTGATCACAGGCATATGAAAAACAAAATACCTAAGTATCAATGTGCCTACATGTGTGTAAACTTAACAGAAAAGATCTGGAGGGTGTGCGTGAAAACGCTGAGGGGGACATTTCTGCAGAGGGAGTACCAGAGCAGAAAGGGGGAGGTGAGTGAAGTGGTCTTTTTGTAACTGTACAGATTCCACAATAATAAACACAAATTTTCTGTGTGTGTCTGTTACCTGGCCAAGCAAGAAAATTTTAAAAGAACAAAAGCAAAGCCCGTTTGTAAATTCTGTAACCATAACCAATTCTCTCCTGTAATATTTCAGGGAAGATCAAAATATTTTCTAGACTTGGCCTTGCCACGCATTTGCAGTGTTGATTAGCCTGGGTGCAAGCACTGTTCTCTGCTTCAGGAATTCCGCAAAATGTAAGAGGGTTTTGGTTTGATGCTTCTAGAATAAGAAACTGAATTTGCCTCATCTGGTTCTACCAGACACTAAAATGACTTGGAAACTGCTCTTATGCAAGAGAATTGAATGACCCCCGTCCTCACGTGCCCTTCTCCTAGTCCCTCAGACTTTGACTTGTTAATCAATGTACTCCCACTGTGGTACAAGCTTCCTTGAGGAGCAGACCCTCGGCCCATGCCTTTCCCCAAGCACTTGCTGTTCTGTTCATTCCTGGGTTTGTTGATCTTCCTCTGTCCCCTGTTGCAAACTGCTTTAGGAAGGATCCAACCAAGCCCGATGTGGTTATTACCTATTCTCAAAGTAATGCCGCTTGGTGATTTCAATCCTTAATGTTAGTTTTTCTGGTGTAGGATCATAGTCTGAACGCCTTCTATTTAAATATTTAAAAGAGCTCCCCAAATAGAATCTAAAGCTGTTATCTCTTCATACTTCAATTTAAGTCTTCCAAAAAATTTCAGTAACAAAAAGGAGTCATCCAACAGACACAGCTCCCCATTAAGGGGCACTGCGGGACTCCTGAAAACCATCCTCTCACTTTAACACCCTTCCTCTTACTCCTCCCAAGCTCATTTTTACTTTATTCACCCTCTAAGAACAAGGTTTATCATTTGGGAAATACAACCCACTTACCAAGACAAGGTGAAACTTGTTAATCAAGCCCTAACCTACCTACCATTCCGTTACACAGAATCTGTGCTGCTAATATAGTGGTCACTAGCCACATGCGGCTATTTAAATTAAATTTAAATTGATCCACATACCATTTAATTTAAAACTTAGTTTCTTTCTCACTAGCTACATCCCAAGTGCTCAAGAGGCAAATTTAGCTAGTGTCTATGGAACTGGACGGAAAGTGGAGCATTTCATTGCTGTTAGAACAGTGGTTCTCAACCTTCCTAGTGCCTCCTAATGCCACAACCCTTTAATACAGTTCCTCATGTTATGGTGACCCCCAACCATAAAATTATTTTCGTGGCTACTTCATAAGTATAATTTTGCTACTGTTGGCTCGGCGCCTATAGCTCAACCGGCTAAGGCACCAGCCACATACACCTAAGGTGGTGGGTTCAAATCCCCAGCCCGGGCCCGCCAAACAACAATGATGGCTGCAACCAAAAAATAGCCGGGCGTTGTGGCGGGCGCCTGTGGTCCCAGCTACTTGGGAGGCGGAGGCAAGAGACTCGCTTGAGCCCAGGAGTTGGAGGTTGCTGTGAGCTGTAATGCCACGGCACTCTGCCCAGGGGGACAGCTTGAGGCTCTGTCTCAAAAAAAAAAAAAAAAATTGCTACTGTTATGAATCGTAATGTAAATAATCTGATATGCAGGATGTATTTTCATTGTTACAAAGGGGTCACGACCCACAGGTTGAGAACCGCTGCTATGGAAAATTCTACTGAACCACCCTGATGGAGCTATTTCAACTATAATAGGACCTGGACCCTTGGAAGAATTGAAACCATCAACAGAAAGAAAGAAAAAGAAAGAACTACATCTTAAAATAGAAGAAACCGTATTAGTTAATGAAAGAGTAACAAACAAATTCACTGTATATGAAAATAAGTAAATAAATTTTCCTGAGTAACTAAACGCTGTACAAATCTTTAAATTTCTGTTACTATTTAACAATACGACTATTCCTAAGCATTAGATATGCTGGCTGGATTATAAAATTTTTGGATTCTGGAATAATATTCTATGGATTTTCAGAATTATTTTTCCAAAGAACATTTATGAAGCTGCCAATCGCTTCCTTCTCACTGAGGTGTAATCAAGTTTGAAAAGCTTGGGCAGGTAGGAATAAGGGAATGTTTCCAACTATCTGAAAGCCCTGAATGGCCAGCCAATCCCACATTCGCCGATGGTGAGAAGCAGGTCACCTCTCCATTTGCCGGGTAGCTATCTCTTCATCTTTCTGTCTGCTTGGCTGTCATTTCCCTGTGAAATCTTCCCCCCCTCCCTTCCTACTACTGTTTTCTGTGCTCACTTCATAGCAATGTGCATCTCACAGCATTCTAATCACTTCCCTGCCTGTCCTCCTCGTGAGGCCACGAGCCCCTTGGGGAGCCTGAGTACAGAACCCAGCACTGTGCCTAACACACAGTTCCCCCTAAATACTCATGGCCTGGGTGTACTTTGCTTCCTTTACCTCAACAGTTCCTCAATTTCTTGAGAAAAAAATTAAGATTTTCTCTGGGCCAAAATCAATTATGTATTTTAACGATTAATCGAGTAAAAGATACAATGTTCAAACTGAATTCTTTCCTATTTTTCAAAATATACAAATACATCACTGAATGCTGTGATTTGGATCGGGTGAGCCAAAAGACAATAGAAACTACTGTCAATATCTGAAAAACAGATCAAAAAAGATCACTCTGGGAACCGTCTCCAGAAAAAGGGCAACTGCTTTTGTTTCTGAGAAATCCGACTCTTTGAGACAATGCTCACATTTCAAGAGAAGCTCAAATTTGTCATTTCTCACGGAAAGATCTTTCGGGTTTGTGTGTCTGTGTTCTCGAAACCAGAAATACTAACAACCAGGATTAAAATACTAACATTAGCAATCAAAATTTTAGATTTGACACCACACTAAATGCAAGTTGTAAAATTTCGAAAAGAAAATGAGTTCCTAACTCGGAAATGTATGATCTTTTTTACAGTGTTATAATGATATCGAGAAAGTCAACTGGAATCCTTCCCCCTCCAGGTGGGACGGGGAGCCTCGCCGTCCTTTTCTTTTGCATCTCCCCGCTTCCTATCAATGGAACACCACGTTTTATAACATTTATGTTGGAGGACAGAGTAAACACTATCTTTGAATTTGTTGTGGGATTCAATTTGCAGAACAATTTTACGATTCTCTTTTATGTAGGGTGATGCCCTAGAGATTATGTTTGAATGCTCACACGTGCATTATCACATTTAATACCAATTGTTTTAGACGTGATTAGCCCAATTATTCAGGTAACATCTTCTCGGTTTCCGTATTGCTCATGACATTTTCCTCCCTGCTTTTTTACTTTCTTGCCTGAAATTGGATCATTTTCTTTCCTCAGACTGCTTATTAGTCTGATACTGCTGACAGGCAGGAAAGGAAAAAATCTAGGGAAAAGTCAGTCTGATCATGTTTGAAACATTTATAGAGCTCTTTTAGGGGGAAAAAAAAGACTGAAGAATTAAAATTGCTAGTTAAATTAAGACTCCAGTAGACAGAGGCATTAATTTACCTCAGAGGTATTTCAGTGTTTCTGACGTTCAAATCTACAATTTCTAATTAATAACATAATTATTATTATTTTTCTTTTGAGACAGAGTCTCGCTATGTCACCCTCAGTAGAGCACTGTGGCATCACAGCTCACAGCAACCTCTAACTCTTGTGCTCAAGTGATTCTCTTGTCTCAGCCTCCCAAGTAGCTGGGACTACAGGTGCCCACCACAACGCCCGGCTATTTGTTGTTGTTGTAGTTGTCATTGTTGTTTAGCAGGCCTGGGCCGGGTTCGAACCTGCCAGCCCCGGTGTCTGTGGCTGGCGCCCTAGCTGCTGAGCTACCGGCACCGAGCCACATAATTATTTTATAATCACTATTCCCTTCACTTCAACCCGCACAGTAAGGATCCTTACTCCCATTTCTATAGGTGAGAAAACAGACACATACAGAGGTGAAGCTGACCTGCCTATGCTGAGGCCAGGGTCAGAAATGAAGTCACTGCTGCCAAGCTCTGCACCCTCCCTGAAGTCTGTGGTTCTCAAGCCTGAGTGGGCATCAGAGCCCTGGAAGGGGCCCGCCCTGTCGTCTCTGATTTGGCCGGTCTGGGGTGGAGCCTGAGATAGACACTTTTGAAAAAGCGAGGCAGTTGTCGCTGCCACACTGGTTCACAGACTACACGGTGGGAACCGCTGCTTTTAACCCTGGCGCCCTCCTTCAGCTCTTTGACACCCCACTCAGCTGTAAACCCCCCCAGAGCAGGCCAATTCTCTGGACGCTGGGTGCTCCTCTCCGGCCACTCCCACCTCCCCAGTGGTCACCATCACAGTGCGTGGCTCCTCACACGCGCCACATACGTGCTCCGTGAACAGGTTTCTTTTTCTCATGGTGTTAGAGCATAGAAAGATTGGTCCAGTGGAACACAGAAGTAACCTTTTGTGGGGCTTCTTTCAGCTCAAGTATTTGATACTTTTCCTCTTCTAAGCTACCTAATTCATTAAATGAAACAAAGAGACCCAGGCTAGCAAGAACAACTGTCCCCAGGTTCCTAACCTGCCAAGAAGCGCTTCCTGCCCTCGGGAAATCTGAGCAACCAAGGTAAAGACAGGCATCTAGCTGAGTGTCCTCCTCCCGAACGCACTGCAGTACTCACAGGGCCCAGTCCACGTTGCCCAGCTTTGTAACAGGGAACTAAATGACTGTTCTTACATTACTTGCCCCAAATAATTTCTTCCACCCCTCCTCCTGCCTTTTACTTGCAAATATGTCACCTTAATTGGACATCATCCGGGGTTTCCTTTTTCCCCCAATCTACTTGGACATAGAAATGTTCTGCTTTTTTACAAAAGCAGCCAAATGGTGACCCCCGCAGACAGTTAATTAACTGGAGAACCGAGATAATTCGAACCACAGCATTTTATGTTGAAAACATAATCGCTGAAAGAAATGGATTACTGACAGTTTGTTAATGTTCAAGGTCGTGGTCTTACCTATGCACACTAGATCCATAAAACCATACATTCCATAGCAGATTTGAAAAAGGATGTCCTTCCTCTGCCACACTGCATAGGGGCTGAAGGCTGACCAGAGGAGCCAAGTCACACTCGCTATCAAGAACAAGGATCCTAGGATTACAGCAATCATCTGAACTTTCTCAACCAGTGTTATAGAAATGCTTTGCCACTAAAAGAAAAACAGAGGCAGGTAAGAAAGAGGTGCTGTGTATAATTAAAAAAGAAAAAAGAAAACATTTTCAGCCCCATGCTTGTCTTCATAATGTTAGGCCTTTTGCCATCTGGCACCCAAATAAATTTTTCCATTCCACCCCGGCTATAAAAAATAGACAAGCAGATCAAGATTAACCAATTGCCTTAACTTCATCATTTTCAGTAATTCGCCATTCTGCAAGTTTAATCTAGTTTTACTCCAGATATAGTACCAAGTGTGAATGGCTAAGGAACATTTAGTGCCTAAAAATCACATTATTATCTTTCACGCATGCAGGAAATTAAATACACTCTAACCACACATGGCTGCAGACTTCTCTGTCTGGTAATCTATCTCACTTTTAACACATTTGGATAATGCAAAAAGAGGGAATTGTCTCTCATTTTTGTAAAAAAAAAAAAAATTTTTTTTTAAACCAAGTAAGTTATATAAGAACATCAGTAAAAAAATTCATTTAAGATAATACACTAGAATAATCATCAGGGAACTATAAAATTATCCATTATCTGACATTGCTACATTACATATACTCAGATATTACTATTTATTGTTTAATGGGTAACCCTAAAAAATTTTTGTCAAGATTTAGAATTTGTAAGTAAATGGAGTATCCTTGAAACTCACAGACTGTTTTAGCACAGACTCATCAACGGGGAAAGCAATTTGATATTCTAAGTATCAACATTGAAAAGGGTTTACAGCGCAAGTGATCGAAAATCCTTCAAGGGTGCTATCAGTTTGAGAAGATTAATTTGTCACAATTAATTAAATAAATAAATAATTAAAATTAAAGTGAAACAGAAACAAAACTAGAATTGTTATTATGGTTTGCCAGCAAACAAGAAAACTCAAAACAACCTGCATGATGTCGTCATTTTGGGTGAAAGAGCTCTGGCTGTTTTAACAGATGGTTTTCAGAAGAATTTCTAAATAGTTTTAAATAATCTTTTTAAAACATGAGCTTAAGCCATCTGTGCCCATTGCTTAATTTCCTTAAACTCTTTACTTACCTTAAACCTGAACGTATGTTACCCCACATGGCACATCTATCACACTTTCCCTCTCCCCCACCGTCTGTCTGTCTCTCATACACACAGACATACCATAAATAATTTACATATCACATTTTAAATATGCGTTTGACCTACCTCGCAAGTTAATGGACACTATTAAATTCTACATTGTTAATGATTAAATACCAAGATATGTTTGAAATACTTCACTTTCCAAAATCATTTACTTTGTTTTTCTTTTAAAAATCAGAACCAAACAATAAATAAAGTTTGGTAAAATACTGTAAGAAAAATATTCCCACTGATTTTAATGCTATGATTGACTGATTAGAAACAGTTCTAGCTTTTACAATTCTGACTGAAGAATAAACTAGCTGGTATTACTTTTGTCATTACAAAGGAGTAGACGCTGTATTTCAAGCATGTTTATGGAGGTTTTTTTTCCCTATCTTCTTGATGTCATTTTAAACACATACACTCTAAACTGCCAGGCATTTGAGTCTTAAGCCAGTTTACATCTGGTATTACCAAACAAATGTGAAATATCAACGTGTCAGTGTCCCTTGTCCTGGTTTTAATGCTGATACAACATGGTAAACAACAACAGAACTCCACCTACCTACAGTTAGCATCCCGTCTAGATGGATGTTACCCTGTCTGGATGCATTGTTTTTCCAGTTCTTTATTAATCATAACAGATGGAAACAAAACATACTTAAATAGATGAGGCAAAGGTGCCCACGCTATGTGTTTGTGCAAGTTGCAAACGGTGGGCCGCATGTTCAAATTACACACACCTGAATTACAGGACTCTTGAGTGACAAAGGTGAGTGAGGAGGATTTGCCAACAGTGGTCTTGATAACTATTTTCCTGTTACTGGTAACTCATGTTCCAGGTGTATGATGTAATTTTAGTGAAGATAAATTTCAATAGTTCAATAATGTATAATTAATTAGAGTAAGACCTCCATAGCGGACCACCTCCCAACACTAACCATGTCTTTAAGTTGACCAATTCTCATAGACTGGATGTATAGTCAATGGAAATTCCTTGTGTTGACCACCTCCATATGGTGACCAGCTTGATAAAGTCCCTTGGGCAGTCAAATTACAGAGGTTCTACTATATTTAGCTTTAATTAGACGTACTGATTAATCCAAGCCTGCTTGCATGACAGCTTGGTGTCAATGTGGTGACCATAGGCATTGTGTGGTCAGTCCCTAATGATGCTTGGATTCAGTGGTGACAGTCAGATACAGCATCTGTGGTGTCTCCTGGGACACAGGAAATCAGAACACTGGCACCAACCCTGAGATGTAAGCCACTTCCATTCTCTCCTTCCGACACATGGGTTTGGGTGTTTTGTGTCAGGAAAGGAGAGGCCTCCCGGGACCAAGAAACACTGACACTTCACACTTGTTTTGGTGTGAAAAAAATTTAAAATAGTTTAGAATTCAAATGCCTAGCAGTTTTAAACAGAATATATTTAAAGTTAAAAAAATATCCAATGTGCTCAATACTAATGTGAAACCAATATATAAACAATTACATGCCCATACAAAAAAATAAAACACAAATATAGCATGGGGGAGGGGAAAGGAAGGGGAGGGGAGGGGAAAGGAAGGGGAGGGGAGGGGTACGGGAGAGGGCGATTGGTGGATATCTGACTTAATGTGTACAATGTAAGGGTGTTCAACACACCCCCAGGGTGAAGGGCTCAACTACAACTTGAACTTTACCTTGGAAGTGAGAACAATGTAACCTAAAACGTTGTACCTTCACGTTAATTTAAAAAATTTTTTTGAAGTTACAAAAAAAATCCAAAAATAAATAAATAAATAGTTATGCCAGGAAGCTGGGGGGAAAATAACCACCTCTGACTGTAGTACCCTGGGAAGCCTAATTATTTTACTTGTACCATAGAAATTATTTTTAGTTGTAAATATGAGAATTTAGGATTGGTGGAGCTCATTTTTGAAGAAGAATATATTTCATAAACTCGACAATGAGCTCCCTGAATTTTTTCTAGGTAATTATTTATGTAAAAATAATGCAAATAAGCAAATGTATTTGAGAGTAAATAGATGCTCTTCATATACTAATAAACTTTAAACTTAACCTCATTTCACTGAACAGCTAACGAGGACAAACCATTTCTGAAACTGAAAATTAGCAAATTTGATTCTGAGCATAGGAATTTCCCCTTGGACCCTGATATCATCTTGGTAACCCCTTTGCCTACTGTTTATGGTGCTTTATTTCTACTAGCATGAGCAAAAGGGGAAGATTGTTCTTACTCTTCCCCTAGGAAAAATAATCCTGTCTTCTACCAGTAGGGAAGACTCGCCCTGCGTCCTTGCCCACTGAGGCGCACTTACCTAACTGGCTCTGCCTCAAGGAACTGTGGTAATGGACCATTAGTTTGGACAATAAAAGTACGAGATGAGCCTCTTAGGGCTTCCCTCGCTACCCCAAAGGAATCCAAAACCTGGATTTAAGTTTGTAAGGTATTCTTGAAACTCAAATAAAAAATTTCAAGGGCTGAACACACTTTTTACTTTCCAAAGAGGCATACAGGAGGGAGCACACATACATGTCTGTGTCTTTCATTTAACTTTCTTTCCACGTTTGGAAAGGCGAGTAATAAAAATAACCAGATTGGCTCTAAATAATTGTTTTTCTTTCTTTCCGTAATGTTTAAATACGTGTGACTCTTTTCTATTCCCGAAAATCTGATTGCTTCAACACAACCAATTATGGCACCTATTGTTTCTAGCGAAAGTGGGACCAACGGGCTCCTCTTTGGCAAGTTCACCCTCAGTGCCCAAGAGGCAATTTGATAATAACAGCTCCTGTTTGTATGTGACCAGTATATGCCAGACATTTTTCTAGGAGGTGATACCAATTAACTCATTTAGTTCCCACAACAACTCTCTGAGAGAATTATTATTATCCCCGTTTTGCAGATACGTAAACTGAGGCAGAGAGGGGTTAAACAACTTGCACATCTAGTCATAACCGGAGCTGAGATACAAGCCCAGGCAGCCTGGCTCCTAGGTGTCTGCTTTAACACTTACCTTCCACCTGAGGTCCTCAACACTGGGGCTGTGGGCCAGTGCCAGTCCGTGCTGGCTGGGAGCCAGGCTGCACAGCGGGAGGTGAGGGCAGGTAAGCAAACCCTTCTCAATCGCTCCGTGTCACCCCAGCTCCACCTCCTGCCAGATCAGCAGTGAATTAGATTCCCACAGGTGCCTGAACCCTGCTACAAACTGTGCGTGCAAGGGATCTAGACTGTGCACTCCTTATGAGAATCTGATGCCTGATGATCTGACCATGCAGCTGAACACATCCAGGAACTGCTGGAAACACACGTGATCCTGACTTTAGTTTCCATCGCCCGTCCAATTGCCAGATTCATATTCTCTCCACATCCATTCTATCATTGCCCACAGGACAAAGTCCAGGCTCAGGTCAAACCACCAGTTAGTCAAGAAGGACGAATTACAACTCAGATCTCTGTCTCCAAAGCCTCAATTCTTTATAAATTTCCCTTCTTTCTTCCTACTCTCTCTCTCTGTTCTCACCCCCTCACTCTGCATACTTAAACTAACATCCTACAATTGAAAGGAAAAACCAAATGGGCACAATTATACCTGTCTAAAAGGTGCTTATAGGGATGGGAAAAAGTCAAAATATGCAAAAAAGCAATTCAGCAGAGATCCCATATCTTACCTACAGCTTTCTAAATGGCAGCTTCTAAATCCTTCTTGGACCTGAGAGCTGCAGTTTGTTAATATTAACAAAAGAAGACAATCTCACGGAGTTACATCTCTTTAATCTTAATGAAGGTTTGGAAGAAATTAACCTTTAATTTCAGGTTTAGAAATTATTTGATAGTCTCTTTATATAAAACTGTTCAGAGATAGACCAATAATGTCCACCAGGCCTACGAAGAGTCAGACAACTTCTGTGGTCCCGGCATTGGGTGTCCTTGTGTGGGAGGACCCCTGTCAGTGGGGAAATTAGATCAGCACTCCAGCAATTACCACAGACGGCTGTGAAGCCATGGTAAAGGTTGTGCACCTAGCCATGAAATCTGACCAGTTACCACTGCCTTTGGAGATGAAAAGATGCAAGAAAAAGCTAGGAAATTGCTTAAAAAATGACAGGCGACCCAGAGGAGCCCCTCAGTTCCCTACACAAATCCCTTTTATCCAGTAAGATAAGCACTTGAGAAAGACATACTGGAAAGCTCTAGAAAGGAAACTGTTTAGAAGGAAATGGACCTGTCATTCCATAGTCTGAAGGAGTTAATCCACCTTCTTAATTTAGAACCCAGTTTCTTCCCAGAAAAAAACACATCTGATTCAAAGGGAATGAGACCGAACTCCGAGAGAGCACAGACCCGTTCTGTGTGCCTTTAATCATTCAGTCTAAAGCATTGTTTCATCTTTGTTTTTACAGGGCAGGCCAGAGATGAATCATAAGTTAATAGATTTTTGGTGTGATGATCTGTACTGTGCACCATGACAGGTGGGATTACTCACTAGTGTCACAGGAGAGAACACCTGCTCTTAAGAAGTGTCCTCTTCAGAAAAACGAATTCAGCTAACACCTATATTCCATCATCTTTAGATAGTGTTTAAATTGCATAACTAAAGCAGGGATTTGAAACACTGGCAGAAAACATCTCAATGTGTAATCAGGTTGACGTATACGGACAGCATCCCCTTAATTATATGCCCCTTCTTTGCAGAGCTGTATTTCTAGGCAGCACATTAAAAGTGATTTCATGGTTTGGTATGAGTCTTTTCTGCTAGAAAAGCATCTCCATCAACTCATCAGAGCTGAGATAAAAATCAGACAAGAGGAATTTGCTTTGCCTGACAAAGACGGAATCTAAACAATCTAGGGAAAATAATTTAAAATATGGAACCGCTTCTTTGGAAAAATTAGTAACGATTGATTAAAGAAAGAGGGGTTAAAATGACTGATCCTAAAGATGGAAAAAGTGGTACAAGGATATTACAAATAACTCCTTGACAATGAATTCAGTAGCATAGACAAAATAAATAAGCTCCTGGAAACACTTAACTTACTAAAACTGACTCAAGAAGAAATAGAATGTATGAACAACTCCATATAAAATAAACTGAAGTAACTAAGAATCTTCCACAAACAAGATAAAAACACCTCCAGGACCAGACAGTTTTACCAGATGCTATCAAACATTTAAACAAAAGAACTGTATCAATATTACATACACATGTTCTGTCAGAATATAAAGGACAGAATGGTCTCGACTCATTTTCTGAGGCCAGCACAACTGTAATACCAAAACCTGACAAAAACATTACAAGAAAACACAATCCCATTCATAGGCATGGATGAAAAAAAAACTCCCCTAAAAAATATCTAGAGACATAACAAGAACAACGAAGCATGACTGAATGAAGCCCATCATAGAAATGCAAGGTCAATATACCATTCAAATACCAATCAATATGACTGATCATACAAACAAACTAAAAGAGGAAAAAAAACTTAACAAATGTGGTAAAATCATTCACATACCCCCATCCATGATGAAAACTAGGAAGTGAAAGGAAACTTCTTAATCTGAAAAGAGCAACTACAAACACTTAGAGCCAGGATCATATTCATTGTAAAAAATAAAAACCCCAAACCCCCTTTTTTCAGATCAGGAGCTAAGCAAAGACAATCACACTTACTATGTTTATTCAATATTAAACTGGACGTCCTACTCAACGCAATGAAGCCACAAACAGAAAAGAGAAAAAGGTATAAAGATTGTAAAGGAAGAAGTATAAAATTGTCTCTATTTGTAGATGACACAATTATCTGTGTAGAAGTCACAGGACATCCAAAAGAAAACCTACTTGAATTAATAAATTAATTCAGCAAAGCCTTAAAATATGAGGCCAATTAAAAAAATACCAATTCTATGAAATTAATTTAAACCCTTTATACGAAAGCTATAACCTAATAACAACCTAAGAATACGGGGAGGGAGGAGGGAGGGGGAGGGGGAATGGATGGAGGGAGGGGGACTGGAGGGTTCACTTCTGTGGTTTATCTTACAAGGGTACAAGTGAATCTTTCTATATGAGTAGAGTATGAACAATTTAACACAATAACTAAGAAAATGACATGAAGGCTATGTTAACCAGTTTGATGGAAGTGTTTTGGATTGTGTGTGAAAACCCCACACTGTACCCCAGAAGTGCATTAATGTACACAGTTACCATTCAATAAAAAGAAAAAAAGAAAAATGAATGAAATTCACACCAAAAAAAAAAAAATACCAATTATATTTAAACACCAGCAGCAAAGAGTTGGAAAATAAAATTGCAAAAATACCACCTAAAAAAACAAAAATCATAAATCACTTAGGACTGGAGTTTTTAAAGATAATCTACAAATTATTGCTAGATTAAAGAAGACTTGAAGAAGACCTAAATAAATTAGTTACAGACAAGAAGACTCATTATTAATCACTCCCCCCAATTTTAAGTTCCAAAATTAAAACAGAAGCAAAATAACATCAGAAAAACGCTTTCTTATTTTGTTCAATTTTTTAAAAAAAGAAACCAGAAACCACTGATCATCAGTCAGTTGGTGTCAATCAACCTAATTTTAATTCATAGAGACTGAAAAAGAAAATTGTTGGCTGCAATTTGTGCAGGAATTAGGCAAGAGGAAACACTCTTGATCCATTTTCTGGTATGAAACAATCCTTTCTCCCAATGGCTCAGGTACTGGTAATGCATGTCCTCCAAGGGACAGGGGTCTTGACTGTAGATCATCACTTTGTTGAATTAAAATACTTGGAACTAGGTCACCTGACCAACAGAAAGGAAGAGAGGTAGATGGGCAGTCCCCCATGTGCATTAGGGAATGTTGTGAGAGTTTCATGTTGTCATATAGAATTTAGAATGTTGGTAAAAATTTTCTTCAAAATACTTGGACATCTCAGGAAATTTGACAGGCCATGTCCCAGGACTATGGCAATGTGCTCAGTATGGTTTGCAGCTCAGGCAGAAGAAACCAAACACCTTGAGGGAAGATTACATTAGGAGCTCCTGGGAAATAAACCTCCAGGACCACATGTCTGGGTCCTGGGGTTATAAAATAAGAAATAAATCTTCTTACCCTAGAAAAGAGGCCCCAGAAGTTTCTTACAAGCCTTCCTCATGACGATTAGGCTCAACTAGAGTGACATGAGAATAGGCAAGATGGTCCTTTAACTTTAGATCTAGGAGATTAAAGTCTTTGACAAATCAGGGCACAGAAGATAACCCAAGACCAGCTGGGTAGCTCCATGTGGAGACAAGAACAGGGGTGAGTCCACAGCAATCAGATAAGCCCGGGAAGTTCCAAAGTCCAATTCCAGGAGTGGGGAAAAGAATTAACAAAAAGTAAAGATGGTTTGTCAAATGAGAATCAAGACTAGCAGACCCAGGGACTTGGAGTCAGGAGTGATGTAAGTGGCCAGAAGCCAGGATGCTAATGACATGAGTGAGATGAGCATTCCAAAGAAGTATCTACCCAGAAAAACCCTTCTAACCCTTTATCCAGATGCCAAGTCTTTGGTAATAGAAGACTGAATCCTGCATGTGCTCCTGTCCGACTGTCTACAGAGTCAGAGGAAGAGGGTAGATCAAAGCGCTAGAATGAATAGTTTTCTTAAAAGGGATGAGGGTGTTTAGTTGGAGGGTTTTGTCTGAGAAAAATCCTTGAGATAACTGTGTATTCAATTATCCCAGGACCAACAACTATCCCGTGACCAGCAACTATGGTGTATGGAATCCACAAAAGGAATACCAAAGATTCTGTATCTCACTCAAGAAAAAGCATAGTCTCCCATTTACTGTCTCTAATTCTTCCAGAATGATACATATTACACCTCTCAATGCTATCGATTGTTTGTTTTGATTTTTGCAGACTGTCATACTTATCAAAGGCTTATTAGTCCAGATTTAACAGTCCAAAAGTTAAAATAAAAATATTTTTTATGAGATCTAACAATTAGGTTTATGAACTCATCCTAGAAAAAGTGCTACATCCCTCATTGCTGCATATCACTATGGTCACCTTTGAAGTACTCCCTTGGGAAGCTATGTGTTGATACCAGCACCTAGTCCACCCTTCAAAGCAATTTTGGAACCTTCTGGAATGGCCATCAGAGCTGTCATCATATTATCTTTGATGTACTGAATGTCATGGAAATATCTTCCTTTCAATACTTCCTTTATCTTCAAGTAAATAGTCATTGGGGACCAGATCGGGTAAGTACGCAGAGTATTGCAATACAGTTATTTGTTTACTGGCTAAAAACTCCCTCAAAGACAGTGGTGTGTGAGCTGGTGCACTGTCATGATGGCAAGGGCCAAAAGTTGCTGCTAAAAAAATTCAGGTAGTTTTAGTTACCTTTTCCATGCAGCCTTTTCAGCACTTGCAGATAGTGAACTGTTTGCTTAACTATTTGCTTAGTTGGTACTAATTCATTAGTACCAACTTAAATTAGTTGGTACTAATTCATAATTAACAATCACTCTGTTATCAAAAATAGTTAGCATTATCATTTTGACTCTTGAGTTTGACTGATGGGAAGTTTTTGGTCGTGGAGAATTGGCTGATTTCCATCGTGCACTTTGATGCTTTGTTTCTGGGATGTATTGGAACACCCATGTTTCATCACCAGTGATAACGGCCCAAAATGTCATCTGGCCTCTCCAAAAGGTCTTGGCAAACTTGGATCCTCCTTTGCTTTTGTTCATTGGTAAGCTCTTCTGGGGCCATTTTTGCACACATCTTTCTCACAGGTCTTGATTGGCAAACTTGGATTCTCCTTTGCTTTTGTTTACTGGTGAGCTCCTTTGGGACCATTTCTGCACACACCTTTATCATGCCAAGATTTCCCATTAAGGTTTTCCTAACTGTTCTCTCTATCAATGTTTACTTGGTCTGCTATGTTTCCCATAGTGAGCTGACAATTTTAACACACACTTCAATCAATTTTTGCATTTTTTGGTCAGTTCTGCTCTTGACTGGCCACTCTGACTCTCTTCATAAGTGACACTTCCTTCCATTCATAAACTGCTGGTTTCTTCGTGGCATTATCCCCATAAACTTGGACTAATGTGTCCCTGATTTCACTTCCACTCTTGCCAAGTTTAACAAGAAATGTAATGTTTGTTCGTTGCTCTAATTCAAGCTCTAACATTCTTGTGATGGCATACAAAATCATGGAACAATAATGAAGACCACTCAGCAACACACTGCCACACATGAACGTAACTATGAGACACGGATATACCAAGGTTATAAAACCTTACCAAGTTGTTTGTGCAATGATGTGGATGTAGGCACGTGGTGGTAAGTTCGTGAACGTAACTGTCAGACCTGTTAGCTCTTCAGTTTTCAAAAGCATATGCTGCCTTCCCCTTCTCTATTTTAATGTTTCTTGTAATAAAAGCAGGTGCTATCCATTATTTCAAATCAAGAACATTTTCCCCAAGCGTTAACTGTCTAATACAGTTAGTCTTGGTAACTAGATTTTTGCCTCACATGAATTAAAAGTATGTCTGCATATAATGCATTTTTCTTTCATTACTCAGCTCAGTTTTCAGTATTAATTATGTTTCAATACAGGGTTCCCAGGAGAACCTTATCTAACTAATTAGAAGGGGGTCATACCGAATTTACGAGGAGTTGAAAGCTACCTTTGCTAACGGAGCTTATTAAAACTCTCAGTGGGTTACTGCTGTTTTCAATCTTCCTTTTCGGCAGCATTTCTTTCTTTCTTTCTTACTTTCTTTCTTTCTTTCTTTTTTTTTTTTTTTTTTGGAGACAGAGTCTGCTTTATCGCCCTCGGTAGAGTGCTGTAGAGTCACGGCTCACAGCAACCTCCAGCTCTTGGGTTTAGGCAATTCTCTTGCCTCAGCCTCCTGAGTAGCTGGGACTACAGGCACACACCCCTCCCCACAACACCTGGCTATTTTTTGTTGTAGTTTGGCCGACGCAGGGTTGGAACCCACCATCCTCGGCATATGGGGCCAGCGCCCTATTCACTGAGCCACAGGCACTGCCCAGGGCAGAATTTTCATTGAAAGCAACTGCCTTCCCACTTGAAATATTTCAGTTCACATAGAGGCCAAACACTGTATATTCATTCATCCCGGGGTCAGGACAGCACCCTTGGTAATTAGGGACCACAACATGAGGCAGTCAGCTCTTCCATGGCGGGTAAGTAGGACTTTTACAAAGTGGCCCTCTCTTGGCTATAGGAGGCAGCACACTACACTGGGACACATACAAAGCTATGAATTGGCTCTACCACTAAGTGAGTAATTCTTCCCAGGAAAGCCCCAGTGTTCTTCTCTATAAAATGAAATTGATTATAAGATATCCTAGAATAATTGTGTATTGATGCCTCCATGCTTGGTCCTCCTTCCTTAACTGGGGTTCTGGGTACTGAGCCAGTGGCTGTAGACCATGAAGTGGCTGAATCAGCAGCAGCGAGGATACAGCCCATTAAGTGGAACATTGAATGTGCAGTGTCCATCCACCACTACACGGAGCTTGGCTTTGCCTCAGTTCTTGGTTAGCAAAGTCATACCGTGAGATGACACCACCATAGAATCCTGCCCCTTTTAGGCATCTGATATGTAATAAATGTTATTTATTCAATTTGCACTTACTAGATGCCTGTTGTATGCCAGACCCTATAGAAGTCATCAGTGTATGGAAAAATGACTGTTCTCATGAGAAGACTGCCTAAGAGAAAAACCCACACAAGTCTAAAATTCACAACCCAGCTTATGTCCCCACTTTCCTCTTATCCCTCCTTGGTGTGTATTCATAGAGAAACGTGAACAAGGTGCTTGGTGAATGGAGAAATTGCCTGTGCTGGTGTTCAGTGGGAGGAGTTAGAAGAGCTGGCTGGGTGGAGAGAGAGCTGAAGACTTAGGAACACATGGGAAGAACAGACAGAAAACCACGTGCAAAGAAGCTGATGTGCTTGGGAAATAACGAGATTTTTTATTGTACCTAGAATAGAATTCCCCAGTACTTTAAAAAAGTACTGTAGTTTTATTGAGGTATAATACATACATATATATATAATTATATACACACACACATATCTTGGGCAAGTAGTGGGGGCCTTTGAGGATTAACTTTGCAGATTTAATTTTATCCTATGAGGCAATGACTACCACTGAACTACAAGAAAGAATCAGGTCTGAATATGACGGGATGTCTCAGAGAGGTTTACTTGCCTAATCCTGTATATTCCAAAGGACACAACAGTACATCCCAACCCCTGTGTTCTTCTGCCATGTGGCTCTTGCCGATCCCCATCAAGAATGAGTGCTTATTTCTCCACCTCCTTGTCTAGGGGATCTTTGACAAACAGCATTTGGCAGAAGTGACCCTCTATCAATTCCAAGCATAGATTGGATAGAATTTAACTGTCCTGACAATTTCTGCTCCTGGCCCTTGGAAGTTATATCATGTAAAATGTGTAACTACCCTGAAACCACCACGTCATGAGCAGGTGCAGTCACATGAGAGGAGTCCTGGGGGATGAGACACCATGTGGAGAGGGAGACCAAGAGGCACTAGATGTAAGTGAAGAAGCTGTCTTAGAAGTAGATGTCCCAGCTCCAGAATCGTTAGCAGACCCCACACCCGAAATGATCGGTTTCTTGGTGAAGGCAGGCTTCCCTATGAATGGCAGGGTGAAAAAGTCCAAGATGAGACCTTACAGGTAGGAAGAAGCAAGCTGAAAAGACACCAACAAGCTGTCTTGGACTGTTCTACCTTGCACTGATGTTCATCCATCTAACCTCCAGTAGGAAGCTTACACTCTCTTACACTGATGGGAATTTCATGAGAATGGATGGAGGTGCAGCTTTGTAAAATACCTCACCTGTGGCCAGTGCCCCGGCCAGCACTGACGTTCGGGGGCAGCTGGCTTCTATTTCTTCTGTCAGTAATGGGCTAGTTCCCCTTGGACTGGCAAGAAATAATTAAGAATTTATAAGAGTGAGAAGATGACCTAAATGAGAACAAGAGGGGTTTTCAGGGTAAGTTCAGAGGTATCATGAACAAGGGATGACTCTGTGGGTGCTCCGTCTCAAATAAAGCTGTCTACACAACCCTACTGGAACCATGTGAAAAGTACAAAGTGTGGTCAACAACCTCATAGATCTGTCTACATAACATCCAACAATCAGACTAATTTCCTCCTTACAACTTTCATTGACACGTGGTCTTTCATTTACACATCTGCTTCTCCAACCACTTTGTAGGCCCTCTGCATCTTACTGATGTCTGAGTCCTTGTGCGGTGGCCCAGTGCTTTGGTGCGACATCAGAACTCATGATACACTGGCCCATGAGCAAAATGTGGTTTAATTTTGTCTCTTTACATGAGTGATTTGATCTGACAGCATGAAAGGATCCCCCCAAGTCACTTTAACTTCCAATTCTAGCCCAGTTGTTCTCAACCAAGAATGACTTTGCTCTACCCTATCCTATCACGAGGTATATTGACAATACTGGTGACACTTTTTGTTGTCATTACTGGAGATGGTGCCTCTGGCATCCAGCTGGAAGAAGCCAGAGATGCTGGTAAGCATCCTCTGATACACAGGAAAAACCACACAGCAAAACCATCTGACCCAACCTGCCAATCATCCTGCCAATCATCCTGCCAATCAAACCTGCCACCACTAAACAGGAGCCAGGTTTGGACTGTGGGTGTTCTGGATGTCTTCTCCTTTGAACTCAAAGCATGCTTGCCTTCAAAAGAAATGAGAAATAAACCTGATTCTTTTCAAGATAATCACACTCTGTTTCCTGAGAAACACAGCAGCAGTAATGGCTCTAAGTGTTTCATGGGTCATCTTGTCATCTGGCACCTACATCACAGAGAGACCATGTCCACAAAGTGTGTGAAAAACAGGTGGTGCAAGGAGCACACCACCAGACGGGGCTAATGTGCCGACAGGTTCAATGTGACTAGTCAGAAGCACCTTCTGGTTCTTTGTTGTTCTGAATTCAATAAGAATATATATGTACGTATGGTGCTTCCGGCTAATATTTGAAATAAATGACAGATGACTCAATGAAGGATTGATAAAGGAGGAAAAAGTTGATTACTTAAGGAGAGATTTCTTTACAACATGAGATGAATTGGCAGATGATACATATAGGTACAGACAGATATGGATGGATGGATGGATGGATGGATGGATGGATGGATGTGTGGATGGATGGATGGATGGATGTGTGGATGGATGGATGTGTGGATGGATGGATGGATGGATGTGTGGATGGATGGATGGATGGATGTGTGGACACATACATACATTTATAGGCAGACAGAAAGACCAACTGAGCTTAGCCTTCATCCAAGGCCATGGTCAAGGTCACTATAACATCCACAGTGCCTTATGACCATCCGGTGTTGTGTCTCCACACACTGTAATCATCCAGATTAGGCAAATATTCAGCCCACTCTGACTTTGATTTGGAATTGGAAGAAAGCTATCCAAAGAGGTTAGGGCAATGCTAATAATTCACTTAACAAACAGCATTTAGTTCTGGTCACTGTTAGGCCCCAAAGATGGGAAACGGCCCTGCAGATGAAAGATACTACTGTTATGGAAAAGAGATAGTTCTTTAGCTAGGAGAGAAATGCAAAAGGAGTCTGGTTCTGAAATAAATGGTGGTCATGGACGAAGACTGTGCCCACTGAGGACAGAACTCAGCCTATTAAAGACGTGCACATACACAGTCTAGAACCAGTCTTCAAAAAAACACAGCTGGAAAGAGGCAGGAAGTTCCTTAGGGACCCTTCATTTTAAGAAGAAAAACATGGTGGCCCACGTAGGGATGATAACTGCCGTGGCCTGGCCACCGAGCTGGCTATGGGATGTCACCATGACTGCCGACCACTGGCCCCTGGTTCTCTGCCCGATGCCTCTGAACTTACCCTGAAAACCCCTCTTGTTCTCATTTAGGTCATCTTCTCACTCTTATAAATTCTTAATTATTTCTTGCCAGTCCAAGGGGAACTAGCCCATTACTGACAGAAGAAATAGAAGCCAGCTGCCCCTGAACGTCAGTGCTGGCCGGGGCACTGGCCACAGGTGAGGTATTTTACAAAGCTGCACCTCCACCCATTCTCATGAAATTCCCATTCATCACAACAAACATTCCAAAATAACAAACTTTACGAAAGAAATGAATATGAAATTTTCACATCATGGCTGAACTACCTTTCGAGCAACTTTATGTATAAACAGGATTTATCTGATAAAAGATCAGAAGGAAAATTTTCTGGAGTTTTCTCTCCTCCAAAAGATGCTCAAAGTAAAAAAATTAACTAAGTGATTTAGAGAAGAGAGAAAGGCTTGAGGGAAGCACTATTGATTTCTTTAAAATCAGATTACCATATTATTGCCTTTTAGGCAGTTATGTTCCTATTAGAGAATAATTTATTCTTCAACAAACTTCTTTGACAAAAGTTCTGTGATTAGGAGTCCTGGAGCTGAGCTTGCTCTGCAAATAGTAAAATAAGGCAACTTCTGCTTCCCAAGTAATAAATTATTAAACAGCTGCAATAATATTAGATGTGCCCCTAGTAAAAGAAAGAAACCCATATCATGTTATTTTCCAACTAAGAAAGAGGAGTGGGAGGGCGGGCATAGGGCTGCAGCGGTACAACTCGGGAGACTGTCCCTTAACCTCAGCCAGGAAAGAAGCCTGCTGGGAGCAGAACTGTCCCCCGGGCAGGGCAAGCTCCAGGTGGAGCAAAGCGGGCGGGGGGGAGTAGAGGGCCAGAGTTTCCTTTCAGGAGCCCCAGCAGGCTGGGGAGGGGAAAAAGGTGAGGAGCAGGCTGGAAAGTCACAGATCCAGACAGAGCTCCCAGGCAGCCCACTGTGGTCTCGGGAGGCTGCTCGGGCCTGCACTGCCTGAGGGTGGAGACCACACAGAACCAGGACCATGTATGTCCACATAGCTGAGTTGCCTGAGAAAGCTGAACTCTGGGCGATTTTCCTCCTGCAGCTGCAGAGGCAGATCTCTGCTCACAGTGCTTTGTGAAGGGGGGGCATGCCTGTGTGCCTCTGGGCCTGTGGTGTCCACCTGGTATTAAATTAACCACAGTCAACATCGCAAGCCTTGACATGGTTAGGCCTCGATGCCATTTCCTATATAACCTTAGAAATGTGCTTGACCATCACCTTCAAAGCCTCGGTTTCCTCATCTGCAAAATGCAGATAAGAATACCTACCTCATAGGACTGCTGGGTATCTGTGACATAGTAAGAAATACATATATCTGGTCTCTGCCCCATTTCCTGGTAGCAGCCCCTAAAACCTTTGCAATTTCCAAAGTGCTAAGTGTCTTTTGTATGCTAATAAGATGACTAGTGATTGGGGGCTCCTGGACAGCTTTATGGATGGAAGGGGGGCCTTACTGCCAGGGACAACCTTATGATTAGAAAGTTGAGATTTTCAGCCAACCCCTGATCTCCAGAGAGGGAAGAGGGGCTGAAGATTGAGTTGGTTGCCAGTGGCCAACTAATCGTGGCTATGTAATGCAGCCTCCATAAAACCTCAGGACAAGGTTCAGAGAACTGGGTTGCTGAAATGAGGCCCCATTTGAGGAACATATTTTCTTCCTGGTTCTCTAGAAAAACTAGAAAAATTATATTCAGATTTGTTTTCAATTAATTTAGAGAATGTGATAATGTTTATAATTTTAAAGGCCCTCTTTAAAACTCAAAAATGAACAATGCAAAACAGTTCTTGGTTAGAATACTGAGACTAAGATGGCATAATGCAGTTTCTGTATTTGTAAACTCATTTGCACAGATAAATCACTAAATCATGTCACTGGACTCAAAAGACAACAGATAAAGTGTTGGAGACCGTCCAGCTAATCTACTTTTGCATTTTCCACTATTAACTTACAGTCTGCTAATCCTGGGGAAAGAGCAGCGTCTTCATAGAGGAAGGGCACAATCACAGAGCATCCCCTAACAACATAAGAGCTTATGTATCTGGACTGCAGAATATGAGAAGTGAAGAAAAGGCACTTGGAAATAATCTAAACTCCCATTTTATAGAAACTGAGGACAAAGGTCAGATCACTTACCTAAGGTCACACAGCTAGTTTGTGATCAGCACAGTAACAGTTACAGAGCTCTACATTATAATTAGTCATAGCCCATTCAGAAAAATAATGTGAATTTATGTTTCTAATATTCAGCCCATGAAGTAACAGTGTATTCCTCGAGGTCTAACAATCTCATTTGTATCATCCCAGGAGCTACTAAATAAAAGAATGTCACAACCAGACAGCATGACTTTTATGGTGCTCAGGATAGGAACTTGCTCATGCTTGGCCAACATCACTGGCGAACTGAAGATTGAGCAATACGTGATACACAGAGTGTGTAAAATAAAACTGGCTCCAGGAGATGCTTATTTTTACTGAAACTCATTGGTAGATACCATGATCTACAGAAAGCTCTCTATACACGAGATTGGCAATATTCTTTTAGCATTGGAGAGGAGGGGAGGTTTCCACTCCAAAGGAAGTAATCTCTATGTTCTGTATAGTTCACTATTTCAACACAGCTTCCATAATTAATGTTGACTAGTGATCAAAAGAAAAGTATGACTAAACTTTGCAAGAATATTTCTGAACAAACTGAAGAAACTCAATGTTGTTACTGCTTAACTTTAAAAAAGATAGGATTTTAGATAGTCTTACTGGATTGAAGCTACCTTCTCTTGTTAGATAAAATACATGGATTGTAATGAGACTATATGTAGGGGATCATTTTGAGTGAATCTCGGCCCCATAATATCTGTTTAAGATGTAATACATTTCTATGGTGAGCATGATATTTTGACTAAAGCACCCCATGTGTAATGATCCAATCAGGGCATTCAGATTATCTATCACCTCCAACACTGATCATTTCTTTGTGTTAGAAACATTTTAATTCTTTCCTTTTAGCTATCTGGAAATACACAATATATCATCATTAATTATTGTCACCTTACTGTGCTATTGCACACTTAAACTTACTCCTTCTATCTAACAGTATATATCCGCTAACCACCGTCTGCATCTCCTCCACCATTCCCCGCCCCAGCCTTCTAGTCTCTGGTAACTATCATTCTACTCTCTGTCTCCATGAGATCAATTTTTTAAACTCCTACATATAAGTGGCAACATATGATACTTGTCATTTTGTACCTGGTTTATTTAGCTTAACATAATGATCTTTGGTTCTAACCATGTTGCTGGAAATGCCAGGATTTCATTCTTTTTCGTGGCTGAATGGTATTCCATTGAATATATATACCAAATTTTCCTTATACATTCATCTGTTGATAGATATTTAGGTTGATTACATATCTTAGCTATTGTTAATATCACTATGTCTTCAAGAAACTGTTGATAATAGAATCCACACTCCTAATTCCAATGTTTTATATCAAGAGAGTATTTTTATTTTCAATGGAAGGCCATTATGTTACTTTTTCACAGAGCTAGTTTACAATGCCAGAATTAAAAGTGATAGAAACCTTGGTTTTCAGATGAAAACTGAGATTACACAACTAACAAGAAAATGCAGGTATCTACAATCAGAAATTCTTTGTGTTTGGTTTTTACAGTGATTATTTATGTTTGTGGGTTAACTGTCAACATGCCCTAAATGTTTCTCCTTACTCCCAGCTTGTCTCCCTGAAAGCAACACTACTCCGGGTACAACAGCAATCTTTTGTCCAGAATTGCCACATGGCCCAACCAGTAGATTTAGAAGACCTACTGGTCTGCATAACAAGGGTTGACACTCTTAGAAGTTTTACTTTCATACTCAAGTACAAATGGCTGCCATACTTATAAATATGAAATACACTGTTTCTTCTCATATTTTTCCATTGATCAAATTTTTCTTTATTTGGATTGCCATTTAAGGAATTAAAAACCTGTGACATGGAATCAAAAATAATTTGTCTGAGCTTTTCTACTTGATAGTATGTATTTACAGCATTTAACTTCATGTTGCTGTGGGTGTTTCACCCTTTTGCAGTGAAAGAATGCCTTGCCCTCAGCCTGGTTTGGGAATAAGATTATGAACCTTGACTCTGCAGTAACATTTTTAACAGAAGCTGAGGTGGAACTCTGTACACGCATTTTGCAAGAAGAATGAAATGAAATTTAAAGAAATATTTAACCAATCTACTTCTTAAGACAGAATTGGTGAGTCTACTTTAAACCTTTATTTCGTAACGAGGGCGCTCTTATTCCTTCCTGTGTCCATTCCCTTCATGACCCTGGAGTTAGCTATGCATTGAGTACCACCTCCTGTGTGGCTCCCAGTCTCTATTTGGGGTGCTGGCTTCCTCCCCAGCTGGGGAACACTATCTAGTGGTACTTAAAGTGACGACCTCATCATTTATGGGAGAAGAACAAACTCATCAATAAATCTGATTCAAAAGCCCTGGAGGGTGGGAGAAGAGATAGGAGTTATGGCAAGTAAGGAGCCTATTCAGAAAGCCTGCATCTTAGCAGACATCTAGTATTTTTAATGTACTGGATAAGAGGGAAGGAATAAAAACATTTATATAAAAATTTATACACATATAAATTTATGTGATAATTTATATAAAAATTTGCACTTGTAGCTCATTTATTTTTTACATTCTTATCTTTTCTTGGGAAAATTTCAATAAAAGTCACTGTTTAGCTAGTTATTTCACATGCCTCTGCAGGCAGTGACCATTCTTACAGAGACAGGTTGGTGTGTATTTTGTGAGGTAGAGAATTCTTAGGAGTGAGATGGCAAAAGTTTAATGGCAAGATTTCAGCCTTTGGAACATGAATGTACCTATCAATGACCACTACAAAATAGACAGCAGGTGATAAAGAAAACCATCCTCTCTCTGTTGACTGTGTCAAAGAATGGCACTCTTAAAGTTCACAGCCTCAAATGAAACATTTCAGTCACGCAAGACTGTTTGTCTGTGTGTCTGTGTAACTCCCTATAACCACAAAGTTGACTCTGTCTTGATGAGATCAAAGTGACCACACGTCAGTGCCAGGGCTGGAAGGATTCTCCCTCGCCAGCGCCCCACCCCCACACTGGTAGCCTATCTATCAAGGAGCTGAGACTGCCCAGTTTCCCAGGCCTGTGACATCATCAAACAGCTCGGAGTATCTCAAATAGCTCCGTTCAGTGTCACCCACCCCCAAAATGCCGAGAACTGTTATTATAGGTATAGGTGATTTAGAAAATAATTTCTGCTACCATATGAACATCTTAGTGGCTTTGCTTTGTCTACTTTGACAGAGTAAAAGATCCTATGGTGATGTCAGAAAAAATAATCGTCAGTTACTGGGATTTAAAATGAAAAAAAAAACAAAACTCTAAATGCTGCTCCCATGTATGATGGCATCACATTTGGAATATCTGGGAAGAATTCAAAGCTATAATGATGAACAGGTACAAAAATTATCTAACCCTATGGACAAATGGTTAAAAAACTAGATTTGGTGGAAATTGAACAAACAGTATCTTTATAATAGGGGTTGCTTTTCCTGAAACAATCCCTCAGGGCTATGCAGGGTAAGACAGGAGAGGAGTTGAGAATATTTCTGAGCACAAGGACAAGAGTTCAAGGAGAAGAGTGAACATTAGTGGTAACTGTGGCATGGATCTTCCCAGAGGGTTAGTAATAGGAGCGAGAGAATGGATGGATTTTGCAGCTGCTCTGCTGAGAAGAACCACCTAACTTAACACACAGGAGGGGGACTAGATAAGCACCAGGATTGCTCTGGAAATTTCTCAAATTGATTTTCTTCAATACAGAGATAAATAAAATATGACTGAATTAGCTGCACTATAATATGGTTCATTCGGGATGCTATGAATTATTTATTCCTATCTACCCATTCAGCATGTTTATTCACTAACCTTTTAAAGCCATCTGATAAAATGGTGCAAACTTTTCCTAAATTGATTCATGTGGGCAGACACCCTTAAGGACTAGCTTTTTGCACTCCTGAACTTTCACTTAGACATCTGGAAAAAACAAAACCAACAACAAACAAACAACCCCCCCCCCCCAATCAGCATGCACATAGGTAATGCTTTGCAAAGTGGCATTTGAACCTGGGCCTGCAGCACGGTCCCCCATGAAGGAGCAGCCCCACAGAAGTTGGTGGCTGCTTTCTTTAAATTCCATGGTCTTTCAAAATAAACTAGGACATAAAACAGACTCGTTCGTCCTCCAGTAACTTAATGCTCACTTTTCTGTTGCTGCTGGTCATGCATTTGTGAAAAGACAGGGACATTCCTGCTCATATGGTGCTGAGACTAGTTGCCGGTGCAGGTGTGAGGCCACAGGTGGCACCGAGGAGGTGCTGCCACAGACCGCAACGCAACCACTGCTCTGAGAAAACACCGGCTGCTCTGAAGCAAGAAAACATCTAAGTTTGGGAGCTCAGGGAACCCTCTTCTATCAATCCTGAGAGCTGAGGAAGAGGGAGAATTCATGAAGACAAAAGCAGGGACAGGTGTGCCCAGCAGAGGGCAGCACATTGAGCCCTGTGCAATTCTGAGGCACTTGTAGAACTACAGGGGGGTGTGGGAAGGTGCACAGGCGAAAAGGACAGTGACCTGAAATGCACTCAAAGAAGCAGGCCTGGCCCAGGTCAGGCAGAGCCTGGGAGTCCTCCCAAGGTGTCTGAAGCTCCCTCCCAAGCTTCGGGTTTTAAAGCAAGAAGCGATGTTTCCTTCACTGCTCTACGGAGACTGGATCTGAGCAGGGCAGAAACACAAAAGCCACTTAGAGCAGCGCTTCTCAACCTGTGGGTCGCGACCCACAGGAACTGTATTAAAGGGTCGCGGCATTAGGAAAGATGAGAACCACTGACTTCGAGGATCATCCCGCTGGCCCAGAGAAGAAGAGGTGGTGATGACCTGGAGCGGATGGCGGCTTGAGAAGCCAAGTGAGCAGAGGTGCATTGCGCTCAGGTGGGAGAAGGTTTCAGACACATTCGGCTTGAAATTCCCATCAAGCAGGCAAGAGGAGGCTCGGTGTGAGCATGAACAAATTTCCATATTCAAGAGAGGAGGAACTAGGATGCTCCAAAAACAACACAAAACTGAGCTGTCAGAGAGGCAGCAGAAGCCCAGCAGGGAGTTCCTGGGACGGCAAGAAAAGCAGGGGCGCTGAAGGGGCCTCTGTGTTGCGCTCGCTCACGTGTCCCAAAGGCTCCTCTTCCAGGTCATGCGTGGCTTGAACAAGAGCAGATGCAGGAAGCACGGGAGAAAGAAGTCAGGCCAGAGGGGATTAGTGAGCGGCAGGGAAGTGAAGAGGTGCAAACAGTGAAGTGTGGACAGTACTTTAAAGATGTGCGCCTGGGAAGGAAAGTTTTACCAGTTTGTAATTCAGGGTCCAGGGAAGACTTGTCTGCTAGGTTTTTGCTGTCTCATTTCTTAGCCTGAGGGCATGGGAGGCCGTACAACTCTGTATGACTCTTGGAAATAACCCGATAGAGAGAGACACTTAAAAATCAGGGAAGAGAGACACAACTGAGAAACAAAAGCCTGAGCTATCAGCAGGGCTGATTTCTGGAGCAGATGGTCCTCTCAGATACCAGGTGAGGAGACACCACACCGCAGGGGCGACCCTGACGTTCTGCAAAGGATTTAGCAAAAAAAGTTTGTTTATTATTTTAATTCTTGCATAGCCCCAGAGTCATGATAATGGGAAGCCTTGAGGTTGTAAAATACTAAAGAACGCTTATTGGTGAGCACTGAATGTGTTGGGATGCTGAGGTCCTATCAGCCAACAAAACAATTCTGTTTACTGACTTGCTGACAATACCATTTAAGAAGCCTCAGCTTCTGCATTTATTCCACCAATTATTCCTTTAAGGCAAAAGAACCCAAGACTCTATATTTTATTACTTCTATTTATAGTAATAAAAACTCAACCCCCAGATTCAAATAAACAATGCAGAATGCAGTGAAGCAAAAACCTCACTCGAGATGCATTGCTAAGTAACCCTTCCCAAATGGATTTCCCTAGGCTTTATGTCCCTACATATGCTGCTCTGCGCCTAACTCAAGGACGCCCCCAGCCCAGTGGATGGCCGGAGGCCAGCACGCAGAGGCCGCATCTGTGCAGAAGCCAGAGGGTCTCCTAAGGAGTTTCTTGAGAATGGAGCTCTAGGTGGTTTCTACAAGTTCATGATTAAAATTTTAAATCTCACAGATTCATTCGCTCATTCACTGAAAAATATGAATTTACTATCTGCAATGTGCCAGCCATGCTTCTAGGTGTGAGAACACTGGGGAAAGTAAAGTCATTCTTGCCCACCAGACGCTTTCACTCAAGGTGACAGAGCAATAAATGGGAAGGGGGCCGATGCTCTGACACCTGACATGTGGACCTCCAGGTCCCCCTTAGGTGACTGCACAGCCCCCTCTCCCTGGTCTCTGCCTTCGAGTGGACCTCTAAAGCCTATTCTCCAGGGAGGAGCCAGAGACGCCCTTCCACTATCGCCATATCACACTGAAGCTCAGCCTCAAACCCTGAGATGGTTTTCCAAATTTCATTACCAACTGACATTACAGACAAAGTATAAACAGAACATTTACAACTGACGAGGATCTGCCACATTCTACCTTCATATCCTGCCACTTTCCCTTAGGCAGAGGCAAAAATAGCCTCATGGGATTCAGACTCTATCTCTCTACCCCCTTGAATCTAGGATGGACTGTGAGACTGGCTCTGACCAATAGAATATGTCAGAAGTGACAGCACGTGAATAAGCCTGGGATGACCTGTCCAAGGGTGAGAGACCAATATGACCAGAGATAAGCCACCCTACTTGAGATCCCCAAGGCCAACCAGCCCGCAGTTTCCTGGCCGCAGCTTCCTGGCAGCCACCAGGGGCACAAGTGTGAGCCCGGTCAAGATCAACAGAACTGCCTGGCTAAGCCAAGCCAACTCACTAACAAACAGGTTACTGAGCTAGTTAAACAATGGTTGTCTTAAAGCATTAAGTTTGGGGGGATTTGTTACAGGGCAAAAGCTACCCGTATCCATTTTGGTCCTGCTACGTGGACTTCCTTACAATTGAACGCAACAAGTATACTTTGCGCTTTGGGGGCTTTGCACCTGCCATTCCTGATACTTACGAGCATCCCTCCTCCAGATTTCCACATGTACGGTGTCCTCCAGATCTCTGCCTCACCGTGACCCACCATGAGGCTTTCCCTCAACTAATTCCGTAGCACTGTCAACCCACTACTCCACTGCAGCCCAGCACTCCTCTAACACTGGACAAGGTCCGACAACTAAGTTCGCAAATTCATCCTAGAAGAAAGCGCTGCCTACCTCACCGCTGAGCGTCACTGGGTCACACTGGAAGTACTCCCCTTGGGAAGCCATGCACGGGGGCCAGTGCCTGCCCTTTGGACGTCTGCGTGGAGGTCCACTCTTCAAAGCAGTTTTGGAACTCTTTTTCTGAACTGGCCATCAGAGCCGTCATCATATGAGATCTGACAATGAAGTCTGCAAACCTGCCACCACACCCTTATGTTGGCAGCACTGTGCAAACAACTCTGTAAGGTTTCACAGCCTTGGTGTTCAGGGGTCTCATAGTCGTGTTCATGTTGCCAGGTGGCAGCCCTGGCTGAGTCGTGTTTATTGCTCCGTTGCTTGTTTCTGTGCCATGTGATGACAGCTCTGATGGCCATTCAAGAAAAAGAAATGGCTTTGAAGGATGGACCAGGCACTGGGATGGGTGCACAGCTTCCCAAGGGGAGCTCTTCAAAGGTGACTGTCATGATAATCGGCAGTAGGTGTGTTGCACTTTTCCTAGGATGAGATCACGAACTTAACTGTTAGACCTTGTATTTAGTATGTACTAACTTCATTTATTTTTAATCTGCCTTGCCCATTGGGCTATAAGGGACATGAGAACCAGAACTTTCTCATGTTTTATTCATCCCTATGTCTCTAATAACTAACAAGGGGGCACATGGTAGGAAGGCAGTATGTACTGGTCAAATGAGTAAGTAAATGAATGAATGAAACAAACCAGAACACAGAAAACACTAATAACCACCACACACAGGTTTAAAATAATGTGACCAGGTAGTCCTAAGTGGGTGTTTCCTTTAGATTCAGTGGCGACAGAAGGCATCACTGAAGTGTCATTTGAGTGAACTCCTAAATAAACTCAGGTTCTTCTAAATAGAGAAGGCACAAGTTAAAAGTACCTGTTATGCCAACAACGCTGCTGTGCCCAACTGCAGCTACGGTGCTGCGGCACCCTGGGGACAGTCTCCACTCAGAGGTCCAAAGGCCAGCCTAAAGCTTTTATGCCCAATAAGATAAAAGTGCCCACTGTGAGGCAGGCAGACTTTCCCTGCCCACCACGTCAGTCCTGCCTCACTGCTCTCACAGCTGTGCTCTCATAGCTGTGCTGACCATGCTGACTCTCACAAGCACTTGTACTCCGCCTGATCTAGGCACAATGTGGGCTGCGACTCACTGATGCCATTATTATCCTGATCTAGCACCCACTGGTACTCTTATCATCCTTCTAGAAACCAGGAGACAGAGAACTTAAGTAATTTGTCTACAGGCTGAGAAGCAGGAGGGTTGGATTTAGTCAAAGGTGATGCGGCTTTGATGCCCCGACCCTGAGTCTCCCGCTGCACACTGCCGAATGTCAATCGTGATCCCCTAACCAAAACATCTGAACCCTGGCACCTAAGCATCGTGCCTTCCCGGGGAAGCCTCGAACCCACTGCCTCTTCTTCCCCCACACATATAAGCATGCACAGAGCAAGAGTCTGGAGAGAAGGAGGAGTTCCTCCAAGGAGAAAACCACCATCGGTGCCTGCACAGTCGCAATGGAAGGCGGCCTTGTCAGGCCACCCTCTGTGCCCGCTTCAGGATCCACTTTAGTCATCAATCTGAAACGCCTGTGCTCATCACGCAGGCGGGCTGCAGGTTCAGCAGGAGCAAGTAATAGAGAAGGGCAGTATTTTAGGACAAGGAGAACTAACCAGATTCTAAAAGTTTACCAAATCCCTTGTCTCTGCCCAATGACCACCTTGCTTTTCTATCTCAACATCAAAAAGATACTTACCACAGTACTATTCACAATGGCAAAGGCAGGGAATCAACCTAAGTGTCCACAAATGGGTCACTGGATAAAGAAAATGTGGCATAATATATATGTGTGTGTGTGTGTGTATACATATGTACATACATACACACATATATGTATACACACATACATACAATGGAATATTACTATTATATAATGTACATACATATATACATACACACATACACACATATGTATATACACATACACCCAATGGAATATTACTTCGAGGAGTCGAAACTAGAGTTGTGGCCTATTTCCCACAGGGAAGGGCTGTCCCCAGGCACTTGACATCTGATCATGTAAGTGGCACCAGCAGGAGGTTAGAGCTAGTGAAGCATCCTCAGGCTCTTTCACCTCAGTCGCATCGTTAAATTAAAATGCAAGGTAGGCAGAATTCTTAGAAATCCAGTCATCAATTTGGGGCAATTAAACTCTCAAGATAGGCTCAGCACCCGTGCTCAGTGGTTAGGGCGCTGGCCACAAACACCAGGGTTGGCCGGTTCAAACACGGCCCAGGCCTGCTAAACAACAATTACAACTATAATAAAAAAAAATAGTGGGGCATTGTGGCGGGAGCCTGTTGTCCCAGCTACTAGGGAGGCTGAGGCAAGACAATCACTTAAACCTAAGAGTTTGGCTCGGTGCCTGTGGCTCAAGCGGCTAAGGCACCAGCCACATACACCTGAGCTGGCGGGTTCAAATCCAGCCCGGACCCACCAAACAACAATGACGGCTGTAACAACAACAAAAAATAGCTGGGTGTTGTGGCAGGCGCCTGTAGTCCCAGCTACTTGGGAGGCAGAGGCAGGAGACTTGCTTGAGCCCAGGAATTGGAGGTTGCTGTGAGCTATGATGTCACAGCACTCTTCCCAAAGTGACAGCTTAAGGCTCTGTCTCAAAAAAAAAAGAAAGAAATAGGCTAAGAGTTTGAGGTTGCTGTGAGCTGTGACACCACAGCACTCTACGGAGGGTGACATAGTGAGACTCTTGCCTCAAAAAATAAATAAAAAATAAATTTTAAAAAAAACCCAAGATAAGGGGTTTGGAGGGATCACTTCTGAGGTTTATCTTATAGGGGTACAGGTGAATCTTTCTAAGAGTAGAATGTGAGCGTTTTAAAGCAATAACTGAGAAAATGACATGAAGGCTGTGTTGAGCAGTTTGATGGAAGTATTTCAGATTGCATGTGAAAACCCCACACTGTACCCCAGAAGTGCATTAATGTACATAGTTACCATTCAATAAAAAAAAAAAAAAAACCCAAGATAAAAACTGAGTTTTTATCATCAGTTTATATCTTGAACACAATGGCGCACTTGGGGCAAGATTCCTAATTAATATAGAAGATGCAAATCCATATTTCTAACTACCTCTTAATCATTTCTCAATTTCTGGCAGACATTTTCTCTCGCATCTGATTAGACTGACATTGTTTTCTCTAGAAACATGAGGACATGGTTACCGCAGTGCCAGGAAGGCCAGCTTGGCCAGATGCTTCTTGCCTGATTAGGTTTCATTATTCTGATGCCTGGGATCTGAGGTTTCTTGGCAGGACTATTTTTCAGCTTCTTGTCAGTCAAGTGTTGGTAAAGAGGCGTTTACGGCACAGGCTCTGAGGATCTGCAGCATCACCGTAATGCAGCCCAGTAACTGCGACACATCACATCGGGCCGAAAGGCTACACATTCCTGGTGGCGTCTTTCTCACCATCTGACGTCTGAACTGAGCAGTGGGCCCCAGAGTCAATCTGGATGTCAAACACTGATACAGACGACATCGTGTAGATGGATGATAACATACTTCCCTAGAACCGCGAAATCGCATGGCACATCCTGCTGTTATTGCTATTATCCTAGAGCGGTCAGTGCTGTTGAAGACTACCCCCAAATGGCTCCCACAGCTGGCCCCAGGCATGGATTCTGAACTTACTAAAGCAGCTGAGATCTCGGAGCTAGCTGCTGCAAGGTCACCTCCCAGCCGGTGAACCCTGGCTGTACACCTGAGTTCATACTTGCCCCTGCTTCACTGCTCTATCACAGAACTCGCGTCAGGAAACCAAGAATAGGTAGCCAGTTATGAGGAAATCTAACTCCATCTGGTCCAGAGAGAGAGCAAAGCTACCTGCTAGTGGAAATGTAATACAAATCTCTTACAGGTGAAGTTGGTAAACACCCATGGGCCCGTGAGATAAGCTGCACTTAGATTTTTCTCTATGAGCACACCACCACAGCAAAGATATGCGGCCCCTAAAACCTGCTGATATTAAGTCAAGATAATGAGAATTTCCTCATTTTGACTGGTGAATAGAACTTGCAAATGCTTACAGAGCAATCAGAATACGTGTTTACTGTAAAGGATTTGGACGAATCCCTCAACTGCCATATTTTATAGTTTGGGTTTCTCAAATAACATCACTCCAACTCAGGTTCTGTGGTCGCTAAAGATCATGACCTAGAGCAGTCAAGGAGCAACTGTCAGTGAAGGAATAAAGGACCCTTCACGGTCACATACCACAGGTGGTTTTAAGTTCGGGTGACGGGTGAAAGGGGCAGGGACCACTTACCATATAAAGAAAGGAAAGAGAATCAAGAATTAAGGTAAGTCATTTTCTGATTTGCAAAGTGTTAACCAATTGCATGAACTCACACGTTAAGAATGTATCATATAGGCTCGGCGCCTATGGCTCAACCGGCTAGGGCGCCAGCCACGTACACCTAAGGTGGCGGGTTCGAATCCCCAGCCCGGACCCGCCAAACAACAATGA
>NW_003852428.1:10080846-10091686 GCF_000181295.1 Otolemur garnettii | reverse complement strand
TCTGTCTCAAAAAAAAAAAAAAAAAAAAAAAAAGAATGTATCATATAAATGCCGCTAATTAACGTCCAAATCATTTACTAGAAAATGTTGGCAGATAAACCAATTTAAAATGTTTAACACATGAATTATTTTGTACCTTATTCCAAGTTGTTATAATACTTTGCATCTGGAATTAAGCTCAAGTTCTTAACTGCAAAGCTTGACACTTGATACTTCTTACTGTTACAATAGCTTCTTCTCTAGGACATTTTACAAATAAGAACTCCCTGCTTACTAGGCATGATAGAAAACAGTCATTAGATCTTGGTCCTGAATTCTCTAGGGCAAGAAAATGTAAACGATATCATATCCTTTCTCCAGTCTTGGTCCTGTGTACAACATTGCAAATATTTCAAAATTTCTCATGCAGTGGGACAGAGCTCAGATCCTAATGAACACTGACATTAAATCAATCCACCCTATAAATCGCTTACCACAATGCAACTCCTTGTTCGTTCCAACCTTAAGGAATGGTATTTCCAAAAGCTCTGCTTTCATTAGCATCTTTAAATAGGCATGGACATTTTATTAGGAAGCAAATTAATCACTTGATTAAAGCATTAAAAATTAGGGGAATCTTCTTAAAGGGCCAGAAGTATTTACTAACAACATAAATCTACCTGCTTATATCACCTTAGCTCAGTCAGAAAAAAGATCTCCCTTTGATTCTTCCAAATAATTAATTTCAGAGACAATTAAAGTAGCATATCTAGAGTAACCAGTTAACCATTCAAGTTTTCCAGAGTATGGAGGAAATTTCTAGGACAATAGAACTTAGCTGACATGTGCAATCACAGAGTCAAGCATTCAGTGAGCGGAGTTAAGAAGGCCCAGTTCACTTTGAGCTATGTTCATTGCTGGGATTCAGGCACAGAACAGAGACGGTCAGTGCTCTTCAAACTTCCTGCCTTCCTTGGCAGTCAGCCTGGAGCAATGTGACTACGTGGGCAACAAGATGAGGACTAGGCCTTAGCCACACCAGGGCTGCTCACAAAACCATCTGATGTGACTCTCTCTCTCTCTCTCCCCTCTCCTTCATGGTAACCCTGGAGAGCTGTGTTCAAGAGGGTCTGTCTCCAAGACTCATATTGGACTGGAGGTAAGCAAGCAGTACTTTTTGTCAGACTAAGCCACTGAGACTTTGAGATTTGCCCCCATGCTGCACCTAACCTACTTAGGCCAACACAAGGGTGTCTGAATAGATCTGGTAAACTGCCTGGGTCAACACAGAAGTGTATTTGCATGAGTGGCTGGTCTTCTAGACAAGGACTCAAGTACCACAATTACAATGTGCCATTGTCCCAGAGTGGAAAGGACCATCACATATGGCCAGGTATCTGCTATGCAGATTCCACCCGACCCCTGCAGCTCCTGGGCCCCACATCTGGTACATCTAGGAGAGAAGGAGGAGAAGCGAGGGTGTGCTGACCACTCACTGGCCCTCCAGATCTGTCTGCCTTCCTCTGCCCTGTTCCCCCACCCTCTGGCTTCTATTTGATGTGGCCAATGGAGAGGACACTAGCAGGACAGAGGGAGGAAGTGGAGTGAAGTTGGGTACGTGCTCCACTTGCTTCTTCCCTCTTTGGCCATGGACTTGGCAGAGGCTACATTGTCCATGCCCTGGCTCCTCCCCTCTCCCACAGCCACAGCCTCTATGACTCTCCACCTGCCCCTTCACCCCCTGCTCTTACAGTCCATGGGGGCCTTCTCTGTCTTGCAAGTTCTCCTAAACCTGTTCACACCTCCCACAAAACCCAATGAGGGCTCCATCTGCTTCCCACAAAACTGGTTCAGTGTGTGTGTCTCTTTATAAGACACCACAACATAAGGCTGCACCATCAGTGAAGCACAAACACACACAGTGAGGTGTTCTACTGACTCTGACTCAAGGCCCAAAGCAGGTGGCCATTCGAAGGCTAACAGACACACGCCAGCACCTCGGGGCTCTAGTGAGCGACTCAGCAGCACACACGCCTGTGGAAGCAAATGGACCCAGCAGGGGTAGACAACACTTGTCTGCAGGCCCTTCAAAGGTGGCACAAGAGGACAAGGCTGGGCACTTCTGCGGTTTCACAAATTGCTCAACAGCTATTAACTGCCAAGGTACACTCCAGACATAACACACAGCGGTACTCAGGAATGGAGGAGAAAGGGTTTGAAGTAGTTCAGGACCCTGCAATGTGAAGGAGGGACAGGACCCTAAGGAATCAAAGTTACCGTTCTTGATATGACCACCTGTGTGATTCTAAGCTGGCGTGGCCGGGGAACATAATCCCACTTCAGAGAAAGTGGTGTGGGAAAAGTCACTGAATGTAAAATATGTCTTAGCAAAAGAAATCACTTCCTTGGGATGGATTTTAGTTCACTGGTCACATTCCAAGCTCTGCGAGTGTGTGTCTGTGTGAAAACACAATTTCAAATGTGTCTTTCAAAGTCCGTAAGAAAATTTATTCAAGGTTCAAAAATTTAAGAAAAAAATAGAAGCAAGCTGGACCATCTGTTCATGCCAGTAATTCATAAAACATCAATTGCAGATGGATATTTAAACCTATGACATTTACTTACTCTGCCCTTTTGTGGCTTCTTGTGTTCAAAATTGTCTTTTATTTCGTATATATGACCATACACTTTTGAACGTCTATATTTTTACCCAAAAGAGTCCCACTAACCTTTGATTATGAGGATTGATCAGACATGAGCTTAATGCCAGAGTGTCAATTTTAGCAGCATCGTGTGGTGGCCAGAACCTACCCAGGGCTCGCCCAGTTCATGCGACTGGCATGAAAGTGACAGGCACCGGCACTCTGCCGTACGGCTGGCACAGCTCTACTTCCATTTCTGAAGAGTTGGAAGTCTTACCAATTTAACAGTGTAATTTAGAACATTCCAAAAACATTCACAGGAAATCATCTTCTTGTTATTAGCAGCGTTTTTGCTAATATTTCTAAGAAATATTCAAGAAAGCTTTTTCTAGAGTATAGTTTTTGTGCCTATCATTTTCTTCTATGAAGTAATTATTTTAGAATAAACAAATTCTAAGGTCATAGTTTACAATGGGAGAAGTGCCTTGTTTTTAAGTTCAGTGTTTTGTATTAGAATAGCTATGCCAAATTTAATATAAAGATGCTCACATGAAAATATTTACCTTAGAGTTATCTTATATTCCCATTATGCCTTAATTAAGTAAATTATGTTTCAAACAACATGGTGGCTCATCAATATTTTATTTCTACACTGAGTTCCAGCAATTCCAGGAAAAAAGATTATAAAATTTAATTGTAGTGTTGAGTAAGATATTTATTTGTAGTATCCTTCTCAAGTTTGTTTTCTGGTGTTTCGATAGAGACATAGTGCTTTCCAACTGACATTCATTCCAATGAGTTACATATTTTTTGTTTGAGATATTTTATGTGACATTGCCCCAGTTTTTTTTTTTAATCTTTCATAGCACTGGGGATACATTACCAGAATGAGGAAAGCCTTTATTATCAATAAGAAAAGGATCTAAATAAATAAATGCTTCTGTTTCTGTTGGAGATGATTCAAGCTATACTACAAGGCTATAGTAACCAAAACAGCATGATATTGGCACAAGAACAGAGACATAGACCAATGAATAAGAAAAGAGAACCCAGATATAAATCCATCCTTGTGTTGCTATCTGGTCTTTGACAAAGCAGACAATAATACATAATAGAGAAAAGAATGTCTACTCAATAAACACTGCTTAGAAAACCAGATAGCCATGTGTAGAAGACTGGAACAGGACCCACACTTTACACCGCTCACAAAAATTAATCCATGATTGATAACAGACTTAAATCTAAGGCATGAAACTGTAAGAACTGTAGCAGAAAATCCTGGAAAAACTCTTATGGACTTCAGCCTAGGTAAAGAATTTATGAAGAAGACCCCAAAGACAATCACAGCAATAACAAAAATTAATAAATGGGACCTGATTAATTAAAGAGCTTTTGCACAGCCAAAGAAACCATCAGTGAAGAATAGATAACCTACAGAATGGGAGAAAAATTTGTATGCTATACATCTGATGAGGGGCTGATAACCAGAATCAATAAAGAACTCAAGCAAATCAGCAAGAAAAAAAAAAATCAAGCAACGCCTTAGAAAAGTGGGCAAAAGACATGAATAGAAGCTCCTCAAAAGAAGATAGACAATGGCCAATAAACATATGAAAAAATGCTCAAGGTCTCTAATCGTCAGGGAGCTACAAATCAAAGCCATTATAAGGTATCACCTAACTCTACTGAGAATGGCTTTTATCAGAAAACCCCAAAACACAGATGCTGGTATAGATGTGGAGAGAAAGGAACACTTATACATCCTTGGTGGGAAGGAAAACTAGTTTAACCTTTATGGAAAGTCGAATGGCAATACCCCAAAGAATTTAAAGTACAGCTACCATTTGATTCCAGCAATCATTTACCCAAAGAAAAAAGTCATTTAATCAAAAAGACATGTGCGCTCAAATGTTTTGTTTTGTTTTGTTTTGTTTGAGACAGGAGCCCCAGGCTATCCCCATGGGTAGAGTGCCATGGCATCACAGCTCACTGCAACCTCCCAACTCCTGGGCTCAAGTGAGTCTCCTGCCTCAGCCTCCCGAGTAGCTGGGACCACAGGTGCCTGCCACAACATCCAGCTATTTTTTGGTTGCAGTTGTCATTGTTGTTTGGCAGCCCGGGCTGGATTCGAACCTGCCACCTTGGGTGTAGTGGCTGGGGGCTTAGCCACTTGAGCCACAGGCGCCAAGCCTGCTTAAATGTTTATCGCAGCATAATTCACAATTGCAAAGATGTGGAACCAACTCAAGTACTTACCAAGACATGAGTGGATTAATAAAATGTGACATATGTATATCATGGAGTCCTACCTTGCCATTTAAAAAAAAAAATGAACTAATTAACCTTCTGTAACAACCTGAATGGAACTGGAGACCATTTTTTGTGACCATTTTTCACAAGAATGGAAAAATTACATGTACTCACTATTCTACAGGAACTAATCAATCAACACCCACATGTTCATTTGGTATAAAACTCAATGGAAAGCAAGCAGGTGGGAGGGGGTTTTGGGGAAGGGGTAAATTTGTACCTAACAATACAATGCACACTTATAACTTTGACTCAAACTGCACAAAAGCAATTCATGTAACCAAAACATCTGTAGCCCTGTAACATTCTGGAATTTTTTTTTTTTTTTTTGAGACAGAGCCTCAAGCTGTCCCCCTGGGTAGAGTGCCATGGCTTCACTGCTCACAGCAACCTCCAACTCCTGGGCTCAAGCAAGTCTCCTGTCTCTGCCTCCCAAGTAGCTGGGACCACAGGCGCCGTCATTGTTGTTTGGCGGGCCTGGGCTGGATTCGAACCCGCCACCTTGGGTGTACATGGCTGGCGCCTTAGCCACTTGAGCCACAGGCGCCAAGCCAACATTCTGGAATTTTTAAAAGTGAGTCTAAAAAAAAAAAAAGAGTATGAAGTAAAATTTATGCTACAAAATCCAAAATAGAAAAAATTTTCAACTCTTTCCTTTCCAACATTTCAAGATATATTTCCTAGGAAGTAAATAGACAAAATATTGTGTTAGTTACAGAGAAAATGCAAAATAATTATTGCCCACTAAGATTTTGTCTAACTTCATTGAGTAAATACAGGTAAAATCTCATTTTAACAAATTTAATAATTACATCCAGAATCAATTTTGGAAATCTGGTCCAGCTCTCAGCCAACAAATTATGTGAACTTCTGTGATGATGAAAAGATCATAAATTCCAGATACACACACACTCATAATAGATGTGATGATGATTTATTAACCACTGGTCAGTGTTACTAGCCAACGAAGATTATGAGTCTTCAATAAGACTGAGTGGGTCGGCGCCTGCAGCACAGTGGTTATGGAGCCAGCCACATACACAGAGGCTGGCGAGTTCAAACCCAGCCCAGGCCAGCTAAACAACGGCAACCGCAACAAAAATATTAGCTGGGTGTTGTGGCGGGCACCTGTAGTCCCAGCTACTTGGGAGGCAAAGGCAAGAGAATCAGTTAAGCCCAAGAGTTTGAGGTTACTGTCAGCAATAACACCACAGCACTCTACCAAGGGAGACATAGTGAAATTCTATCTCACAATAAATAAGATTGAGTATGCACAGATCTTGAACTTGAATCCTTTTGCTATGCTAACTATGCTCCCTTACAAATTAGGATACTATGATACACAATGTTGTAATGATGATATTTGGGCATTATAAATATAGTTTTGTTGTTTTCAGACTATGTAGAGATTCTGGCTGGGTGGTTATAGGATACAATCATTGCAGACTGCTCCTAAGCAGAGAGGATAAATCGTTCTTTGGAAAAGAAAACAACCTTGGCTCTGATAAAACAAACAAACAAATCTCTCCTTAAGATGGTGTATATGTGAAAGGAGCAGGCATTAAAGGACATAAGGCAATAGCCATTTCATCAAAGAAAACAATCCAGAAAGTGTCACAGAAGGAACTTAGGAATGCTGAAGGTACGATTCTAATTTACATTGTCATCATTGGGGCAGGAGACAAACACCATCGCAAATCAACCTTAGTGCCACTGCCAGAGATCAGAACGTAAACTGACCGTCTAACTCCAAATATGTTCCTATCATTTTTATTAGGCACCACGTTTTCCATTCTCACTGAAATTAGTTCACTTCCTAAATCTTTTCCATCTGACATAACTTGCTTTAAACCATATGCCTGAAGACTCATATACTATACCAGGAAAATAGGATCTGATGGCTCCTTTATTCTAAATAGGTAAAATAATGATGAATATTCACACGTGCCTTCCAATATACCTGATAAGTCCAGCAGTACCTTGAACATTCCACTTAACAGAGGCTAGAACACAAATCCACGTGTAATACCAAGGCAAGTGCTACAATAGTTACAAGAAATTCCTCAAAAAATGTAACATTCTAATTTTGATTATTATAATCCCTAATTAATTTTTTTAAAAAAAGAAAGTGAACGATGGTCATGAAAGTAGTAGCATACGGTAATACAGTTTGGTTCAGTAAGCAGCAACATAATTCCATTCAATGTACCTTCCATGGAGAAATGAAAGTAGAAAAACATAAACTAGTTCCCCATTTATAATTTGCTAGGCAACAAGAAATCAATTCTGGAAATATTTTTGGTCCATGCTTTGAAATATAATAAATACACAAATGTGTATATATACTGGAATGAGGGTAAAAATGTGGAACCTGGTCACAAAAAGGGAATACAAAAATACAATCTAAAACAAATACATTGTACCAGCAGAAGAACTGGGGGCCACGGAGCGGGAGGTAGAAGATTTTTTTTTTTTTTTTTTTTTTTGAGACAGAGCCTCAAGCTGTCCCCCTGGGTAGAGTGCCGTGGCATCACAGCTCACAGCAACCTCCAACTCCTGGGCTCAAGCGAGTCTCCTGCCTCACCTCCCAAGTAGCTGGGACTACAGGCGCCCGCCACAACGCCCGGCTATTTTTTGGTTGCAGCCGTCATTGTTGTTTGGCGGGTCCGGGCTGGGGATTCGAACCCTCCACCTTAGGTGTACGTGGCTGGCGCCTTAGCCGGTTGAGCTATAGGCGCCGAGCCGGGAGGTAGAAGATTAAAGAGAATTGAATGAATCTGTCTTCCAATTACCCACCTCGGAACCATGAACAACTCACTCAACCCCTCTGGGGCTCAGTTTCCTCCGGTATAATGACGAGGTCGAACCTGGTGGTCTCTCAGATCTCTTTGAGCTCAAATATTCTGGGAACGTTGCCATTTCGTGATGGACAGCTTAAACAGAATGATCACTACTTTGTACTTAAGAACTGGAGTACATGTCCTTTTAATTCTTTCTAAGTACCTCCTTGGTTCTAACTTTTGCTGGCATCTGTATCAGATATTAAATAGTAGTAAGGTCACATCATCTAAAAGGGAGATACACTAATCGAGCATCAGGTGGCTCTGTGGTAACATTCAATAAAGTAGGGGGGGAAAAAAGGAAAGGAGAAAAGAAGCCAGTGACTATGATCCCTGGGGGTCTTGCAGAGGGACCCTGATCCAGAGGCAAGAGCTCAAAGCATCGACCACCTGGGGCTGGGAGACTGCCCAGATGATGCAGGAGGACGCGGGATTTGCTGTGAGTCTACAAAGCAGGTTTACTGCCATGTTCAGAACCAAGTACAAAATTAGTTATTCTCGAGGTGTTTAAATAGCCTAAGAGCAAAGATAATGAGAGGAAATAATTGCACAGCTGAGAAGAAGGAGGGACACAGCGTGATGAGTGGCCAGTTGGATGTGGTCCTTTTGGTCTGATCTCCCCAACCTTCAGGCCAGCCGTGTGTTTCCCAACAGTCCAGCCTATGCCCTACTTCAGGGCTCCATTCCTTTTGGCGAAGGAGTTTCTACTTCAAATTTGTCTTTGGCTTCTTTCCCCTTAATGTGGACCTCAAAACTCGCCTACAGTGTCTGAACTGGCACAGTCAATGATGGAAAGTTTGTCCGGGAAATCTAGCTGTCTAAGAGTGTTTAAAGGCAAAATACTAGGATGGGGCAAAAAAGTTTGAGTAAGCAGCAGGGTTTGTGTTTGGATGTAGATGTTTATATTCAAAGTGTCAGAGAACAAGATAACATAGAACGTTAGCCTGGAGACCAAGAATAAGAAAGCTCATGTTTCGTTAAGAAACCCAAAGAACATTTTTAAAAACTTGGTGGAAGTCTCCGAACTATGAAAGAAGCTGTGCTTTCTAAGAAACAGCAGCAGAAGATAACAAGGAGAGAAAATCCCCACATGAAAAGTCAATAGGAACAGACAGAAACATAACTAGCTGCAATAAAGGGAAAGATAAATAATTAAAAAAAATAACAAAATATAACAGACAAATCAAAATTCATACTGGAGTAAGTTACTGACATGAACATGGACAATAGGAATAGAATCAATAATCAAAGACATAGTGAAGAAAACTTTCATGTACTCAATAAAAAGAGTGAGGTTCATAAAAATATTTATTTGATATATCCTAGGAAAAAATACTAAATCAATAGAATGAAAAAATACTCTAAAAGGATTTTTTAAGTTACTGTGGAAAATTGAAGAAATAGCCCCAATTATCCACTCCATTGGGGATATAATCCCCAATTATATCCCCAATATAAAATCCATATTATATATATGTCCTTTGCTATATATAATATTTGTAGTTCCTTCCATTGAGAAGGAGAACCTATTTCCCCATTCCTTGTATCTGTTCTGGTTCTGTGACTTGATTTGCTTTTGCTAAGAAAATGTGTCAAAAGTAGCTATGTACTAGTTCCTAACTTTTCCCGGAACCTGACATTTGAACAAGCAAAACTAACCAAACCAATAAGAATAACCAACTGGGGGAGAGAGCCCAGGTGCCCTAGTCTAGGCAGTCAGAAATCAACCAGCTCTCCAAGACCCAAAATATGAGTGTTCTCAGTCAACATCAGCAAAAGTATCTCTCTAGTCTACATGTGACCACAGAGACATAAGAGACTCCAACCAAAAACAGAAGACCAACAAGCAGTAACAAAGGATTATCATTGTAAACCATGAGTTTTAGAGTCTTTCATTACACAGCACTAGCTAACTAATTACCTAAATTGTAACATGGACATGTACAAACACATACACTCTCATGCACACACACACATATTCACAAAACACAAAAAAAGTTTAAAGATCTGAAATGAAACAAGCAGAACTCTAATAACCCCCCTCTCAGACAGCTGGGCAAAGGACCTCTTCAGAAAATTCATAGAAAAAAATATAAATAACTAATAGGCATCACAAACATTAAAACAATGAAGTGTCATTTTTCCCATATTAAATTGAAAACAAAATTTTGAAACTCATAAGGCTAAATGTTACAACTGGCGTCACTCACACACAATCCTGGCGAGAATGTCAATTGGCGTAGCCATTCTCATAAGCAATCTCCTACTATGTATAGTAGAACCTCCATAGTTGACCACCTCCCTAGATTGACCACCTCCTTAAGGGACCTTATTTTCAGAGACGGGACATGAATCACATGTACGTATCAGTATAGCAGGCCTAATTCCTGCTGTGACCACCTCTGTATATTGACCAGTTTGTTACAGTCCCTTGGGTGGCCAACTTACAGAGGTTCTACTGTACTTATAAGGTTGAATGTACCCCCCACCCCCCCAAAGCACATGTTGGAAACTTAATCCCCAATGCAACAGTTTTGAAAGGTGAGGCCTAATGAGAACTGTTTAGGTCAAGAGAGGTCCACCCTCGTGAATATATTAACATCACTTATACAAGGGGGTGGAGGCTGCATGTTCCTTCCTTTTCTTGCTCTCTCTTTCACTCTGTCTTTACTCTTTGCCACGTGATAACTCAGCAAGAAGGCCCTCACCAGATGCCAGCCTCTTGATCTGAAACTTCCCAGCCTCTAGAACCATTAGCCAACAGATTTTTAATTCATTATAAATTACCTAGTATTTCCTAGTAGTGTTACCTAGTAATACCTAGTAGTATTCTGTTATAGCAGCACAAAACAGCCTAACACATAGTAAGCCTTAACAATGCTCATGCCCACATTTGTATATTATTTCATAACTTAAAAAAACATTTTAAAAACAAATAAAAATTGGTACAAAAGAATGCTCATTAACCCTACTTCTCAGACCTGATCTTAATGAAATAATTATAAACATCAACAAAATTTGATAATTAATTTCAATAATAAGAAAGTGGCGTCATGGAAGAAGCCCAAG
>NW_003852428.1:10075846-10080073 GCF_000181295.1 Otolemur garnettii | reverse complement strand
ATGCCATGGCACTCTACCCAGGGGGACAGCTTGAGGCTCTGTCTCAAAAAAAAAAAAAAGGTATATATTAGGAATACAGAGAGCCCCCAAATAACATATACATATTTTAAGAAAGGAAAAACTGTTAAAATTGTAACACTCAATAAATACTCATAACAAAAGAAGAATACAAGTCATATTTGAGTGTTTCTTGTAATTATAGAAGTCAAATATGACTTGAGTATTATACATTTAGTACAGTTTTTTCCTTTCTTAAAATGTCTATCCTTTTTTTAGGGGGGGGAACACTCTATCTTTGCCAACATGAGAAAACATAACAACACAAAGAGAAAAACTTGATCTAAAATGTTAGGTATATTAAACATGAGTGCAATTCAATTGAATGTGTGTGTATATTTACATCTAAAAGGAAACATGAAATTGTGCTAAGTAGCCTCTGTTCCTGCAGGATTATGGGTGATATGTCTGCCTGCCTGTCTCTCTCACACACACACACACACACACACAGAGTTCACACACATAAGCACACAGTTTTCAAATTCCCCCCACTAAGTGTACATTACCGATACTAATACAACAAGCAAGTTTACTTTATTCTAAACGATGGGTTATACCTTCAGGTGAACTCAGAAGTCAGTACATTTTCTAATCTTTTCACCAAAAACTGCACAATGGCATAAGCATATAAACTTGGTAGTTTGATGTCTGTTACCAAATCAGGAGACAATATGAATTCAGACTGACATTATTAAAGGCTGATGTGATCAGAAATAAACAGGAGGAGATTCAAAAGGGCCCTCTGTTGAGTCATGGGCGGAGGGTAAACTAATTACACAGAGCAATGGAGAGAACCAGTGCAGGTGTGTCTGAAATAGACCTAGGAGTTGGTGGACCAGAAACCGAACATGCATCAAACAACTGAAGTATAAAATCAAGTACATTATTGAAACCAAAACTGAAGCATATATCATGATATTAATTCCCTCCACCTACTAACCACTGGTAGCCTCTTATGAATATCACCTACGGTTTGCGACATACAATTTAAGAAAAAAGATTCAAAAGAAAACATTGCAAATGATAGTGTCTCTGAAGAAATGTGGTCATGCAGTTCAAGGGGGAAATACCATTGAAAAAATGTTAGAAGTCCTAATACAGATGAAAAGTAATTATAACATAGCTGACAGCGGCCAGGTGGTCTTCATGCCTATTGAGAAAATACCAGAGAAAGTGTGAGCAAATCATTCCACGTACGGCACACACAGTGACAGTGACACTTTTACTTGGAACACTTTCTTCAGTGCAAAGATGTGGAAAAGATTATCAAAGACAATAGAAAAGAAGGAATGGAAGGAGGGTGAATGAGAGAGAAGAGATTAAAAAGGAAGGGAGGGAGGGAGAAAGAGATTCAAAAGGGGGGAAGGGCAGAGAAGGACAGAGGGACCATCAGCCTGCTTGGGACCATCCTCAACAGGAACGAGGGCCCTCTCCTGAAGAGAAAGAAGGCAGACCTGGGTTTGAATCCTGCCCAGCCCTGTCTCTTACCATACCTCTGTTTCTCATCAACAAATTAAGGCAGAGGATTAAGTAAATACACTCTTAAGAATTCAGGGAGAAAATGATAAGAAATTTTAGCTGCATAAATGGAGCCCTAGAATAAGAAAACAGAGCAAATGGGACAGAAAAACACATAAACGGAGGTGTAGTTCAAGAAAACGTGTGAGAAAATAAAATAAAAGATTCAAAGGGCACACTGGGTACCAGAAAAAATGTGATCTCTAGTGATACACATGAAGTTAGTGAACTTCATTGATAAAGAAAAACCCTCTAGCATCCAGACAGGATAAAAAGATCACTCTTATCCTGAAGGGAAAGACATTGGCTAACCTTGGGCTTCTCCACACAGCAGTCAACATCAGGACGGGGGAAAGGCCTCCAGCGTCCTCAGGCAGAGAAGGCAAGAGACAAATAAAAACTGCAGCACAATGACTCAGGGATCACCCGATGCCTTTTAAAGAGAAGAGAATGAAAATGGAAGCAACTGTGAGAGCTATGGTTACACAAGAGAAGGGAAAGGGGATTTGACATGAAAAATGTAGGAATCGGGTAATTAACAACACTTGGGGTGCAAAGAAGAGAAGAGGAAAGGTGAGGGAGTTCACTCACTGACTCATCGACGAAAATTAGGTGGCAGAAGGAAAGAATGAAAGGCAGGGAGGGCCGGGCACGGTGGCTCCCACCCATAATCCCAGCACTCTGGGAAGCCGAGGCAGGGGGATCGCCCGAGCTCATAGGTTGGAGACCAGCCTGAGCCAGAGGGAGACCCCGTCTCTGAAAATCGCTGGGCATTGTGGCGGGTGCTTGTAGTCCCAGCTACCAGGGAGGCTGAGGCAAGAGAATTGCTTGAGCCCAAGAGTTTGAGGTTGCTGTGAGCTGTTATGCCACAGCACTCGACCAAGGGCAACATACTGAAACTCTGTCTCAAAAAAAAAGTAAGAAAGAAAGGCAGAGAAACAAATGCAAAATACTTATTTCTTCATGGGCTTCACTGGGTATAAATAGATATTGTTTAAAGAAATATAATTAGCTAAACATAGCTATAAAGCTATAGTTATTTAGTATGAAAGTTATCTAGTCTGAGCTACAATATAACATGACCTTTCAAATAACAGGGGGAAAAAAATTACACAAACAAATCCAGAACATACAATAAAAAATTGAGTAATAAAACATGATTACGGAATTAGGACTAAACACACTTATTGTATAAGTAAATAAATTTTCATTTTATTCAAAAATCAAAAGAAAAAAAAAAAAAAACCCCAGGCTGGACCTCCAAGGAAAAAAACAAATGCCATATGTAGAAACATTTAAAATAACGTGACTCAGAGAAGTTGAAAGTACAAAAAGCTGGGGCAAACACATCCCAAACAAGTACCAACAAAAACAACCAAGAATCTTGATCTTGATCAGTCACAACAACTTCAAAGGACCACCCAAGAAGAAAACGTTACTTTAAAAGTGTAAAGAGTGCAAGTCACAACAAACATCTAACAATTACAAACATGACACCAACGTTTATGTGGCAAAACTATATGAACTGTAGAAGTGTAAGAAATACAGAATTATTGAGACTAGCTTCTCTCTTCCAAAGAAGTATCAAGTGAATAATAAGAATAAAATTAAAAAGCCATTATAATAGATACATAAACAGAATCCCACATCCTAAAACAGAGAATGCAACTACTTTATAAATTTTTATGGAATGTATTGATGATTTATTAGCCCCAAACAAAGCCTCAATTAATTGCAAAGGCAGAAATTAAACAGATAATAATTTCCGCTTATAATGTAAGACTCAAAGTCTGTAACAAAACCAGAAAACCAAGACCCTGCCTTTTATAAAAATTGTAATTCTCCAAAATAAACTCCGTGTCAAAAATGAAATTAAAACCAAGAATGCAGATTACGCAGAAAATCATGGAAGGGGAATCTTGGCATCTCTGGATACAACTGTGGTGTGCTCAGAGGAAAATTCACAGTCTAAGCTACTTACATTAATGAAATTTTCAAGAAGAGCCAGTTTTTTAAAGAATTAAACATCCAAGTAAAGGAACATAAGGCCAATAAATGAGATTAAACCCTTAAATAATCAAAATAAAGGAAAAAATAGAAGAATATAGAAATAACCATGGATTATTCACAGAATATATGAATCATAAAAAATGACTTGCCTGAAAAATATTATAATAAATGTAAAAGCCTGGATGAGCAGATAATCGTACACATAACCAATTACCACAAACGAAACGACAATATGCTTTCAAAGGAAACTCCTCTCAAAATGCAGCAGACAAAATCCATTTCACACACGTGAGTTTTCTGACTCCTTAAAGGAACAGATAATTCCAGTGTCACTTATCATGCACATAGAAAAGAAAGGGAGGTCGGTCTGGGCCTTTCTGTGACACCAGCCTACCTCTACACCAATATCTGACAAAAACAGCAGGTCCGCGCACACGTCACTGACACCCTACACATTTCCCTCTTGTCCTCTGTGAAAAAATCTTAAAACTAAATCTATGCAAGCCAAATCGTGTAGCACTGCTAAATATTGAAAGGTATGTCGACACAATTCTTAACGTTAGTAAGTGAAAAGAGAGAACCCTTTACTTTCTCCATTAATGCTGAGAAGTTTACCAAAATTAAAGGCACCTCTGGCTCAGC
>NW_003852428.1:10073387-10075698 GCF_000181295.1 Otolemur garnettii | reverse complement strand
CTGTAGTCCCAGCTACTTGGGAGGCAGAGGCAAGAGAATACCTTAAGCCCAGGAGTTGGAGGTTGCTGTGAGCTGTGATGCCATAGTATTCTACCCAGGGCGACAGCTTGAGGCTCTGTCTCAAAAAAAATAAAAAAATAAAAAATTAAAGGCACCTCCTTTTCTTCTTCCCAGCCTCTCCGGAGGCCACATCAGAGACTGCTGCCTCACAGCTGATGTGTAACACACCAGGGGGAGGTGCACTCACCCCCACGCACACGTCTGCTGCCCCCGCCCCGGGTGCCAAACACAATTCTAGGTGATGGAAACCCACTGGTGGGGAGATGCCGTCCTCATCCACTTTACTTTCTGGTCCCAAGTCTAAATGTGAGAAGCATTCAGCAGCTCAAATCCTCTTTATCAGCAGTAAATACTCCCAAAGAGTTAGGCATGAAGTAAAATAAAAACAAAACTGTGGTCCTTTCCTCAGGAGCCCGCAGTGTCCACAGGACGAGAAGGCCATCTGGAAACTGATAAGCTGCAAAAGCCGCAGCCTTGATCTACCGGCAAAATAAAAGATGGGCGTCCTTGGAAAGTCGTCAAACAGAAACGGGAGAGAAACACATCCATTAGAACAGCTTGGGATACCCTAGTCTACAGCACCGTCCCTATGATATTTTGAGGAAAATTGATGTTTTCAAAATCCAATGAAATCTACTTTCCATCCACCTTGAAAATGTGAATTGAAACTCAATACACAAGAAACGCGTGAGGACGCTAGATTCTGACCTTGAGCAAAAGGAGCAGTGTTGCCTCCAAAATGTGCATCTGTGAAAAGTACTTCATGTTTATTACCTCACGGCACAAGGACCCCCTCAAGGCCTTTAACAACCAGGACTTTGCTTGATTTGGGGGTATTTCCTTCCATTTTCTGGAAAATCACTTTCATACAAAGACTTTAAAGGGAAAACAGAGCCAGCCCATAGTCTCCACATGAGTCACTGTCAGAAGTTTAGAAGACAGCCTTGTGATGGTTTTTAAAGGAAAAATAGCAGATTCTATCTTAGTTGTATAGTATCAACTCAGGCCAAAATGACTAAAATACCTCACTTGAAGAGTCGGTATTACTATTTCCAAAAGGGTTATCAAAAAGTAGTTAAAACGGGGGGGAAATGATGGCATTGCACGTACTATGTTTTACCAAGGCAAGCCATTTCTAAGGTAAGATTTTAAGAGGCAAAGGCATCCAAGAACTTATAATCATAACATGGTTTTCTGCCCAGCCTAGGACCTCATCTCCTCCATCCAAGTTCACCTTCCTTGTAAAAATAACAAGGTTGGACGCAATTCCTCTCCAGGAGCAGGGGGGCAGATTTTGAAATCTTTCTGAGCCCAAAGTGTCTTGAGCCAAGTAGACAGCTCACAAGGCAACCAGATAACAAAATGTATTCAGCGCACGGCAAGGCAGCCGGCTTTTGCCCTATGGATGCAAATCGCCTCAAGTTCTTGGTGCCAGGTTCCCGTGGAGCAGACGCGCTGTGCAGTCTGATGACCGAGGATGCTTACGGCTTCTGTCATCCCCACCTCTTCCCCTCTGTTAGCATTACTTACAGGAAAAGCCCCATTTATACTCCTTGTATTTGACCTTCTAACATATATAAGCAAGTAAGAGTTTACCCTGTTAGTATCCCTGGCTTCTCCTTTCTCTGCTCCTTGGTGTCCTCACCTGTCCTTGGCTCTCTGTGCTATCTGAAGTCTTCCTAAGTGCCCCTTTGTCCTGTCTCTGTCTCTGACTCCTACGATAGCAGAGTAGACTCAGAGGCCTCTGTAGGTGCTCGTATGTCGGAGTCAGGGAGGCAGAGCAGCTGAAAGAGGACGGTGGATATGGACACAAGCCCTGGTCTTGCCCCGGCTCCTCCTCTCCAGGCAGTCCCTGTCCCTCTAACAGCACCAGGTCCGGCCCAGGGCCAAGGCGGTTCAGCCACCCTGGTCCACTCTGGCTGGCCTGTTCGTCCTCCCCATCTCCCATCCAAAAGAACGCCTTATTTTTGTAGCATTTGACTGATGCCTGAAGGAGCTACGCTGATACACTTTTCAACAAGTGAGAACCACTGAAGTAAGTTTGTATTTATGAGCACGTAAGAGAAATGTTGCACCTTGTTAATTTGGTTTTGTTTCTGAGAAACATTAGAACTGAAGGAAAAGTGTAAAAAGGGTACCCATAACTTTATTACCTATATTATTGTTCTTAATTATCCATAATAAATTTGCTTAAGTATTTAAAAAAAAAAGAATGTGTTCTTGGACGAGAACTGCCCCAAGCAAGAGCTGA
>NW_003852428.1:10071417-10072826 GCF_000181295.1 Otolemur garnettii | reverse complement strand
AAAAAAAAAAAAAAAAAAAATAGAATTCACTGAAGTGCTCCTTGATGCCCGGCTCACACACACACTCAGTGTTATGCATCTCCAGGCAAAGCCCTCAGCATGTCCTCCCTGCCCTGCCTGAAGCAGGTGCTTCCCAGCAGCACTGCCCTGCAAATGATGTTCCCATTCTTGCCTCCTCCAGCACAACGGTCAGACCTGTGCTCATCGCCCCTCTCTTCTCTGTCTCCCACAATCCTCCCCCTTGTTTTCCATCAGCTTGTTTGATGGATCTGGGGGTTTCGGCTCTAGGTTAAAGCATGCATTTTTATTTTTAATCAAAAACACACACTGTAGTCTGTGTCTCAAGCACACAGATATGAGTCACAGGGCTTCACACAGCTTCACACCCAGTAAAATTATACCATAATTTAATAGCCAAGTAAGGAACTCACGGTGCCAACGTAAGTATATCACTTCACAATGCCAAATGCAGCAATTAAAAAATAATTTTCAGTTCATTATATGAATTTTTAGTCTGTTAAGCAAACATTTAAATTAAGTGGAAACATGGGGATAGCCAACTAGATTTTTCTGTCTTAATCTGGGTTTTAAATGCCATGGGCACACCATAGAAAATTAGCAAAATGAAAAGTGACAAGTGGCAAAAATGAGAAAGAGAGTTTGGATGTGGAGCTTATGAGAAAATCATTACACAAAATCTTCTCATTTTTGTTACAGTAAGAACTGCGGTCTGAGTAGACACTTCAACTTTGGATACGTTCATTATAAAAAGTCAAAGCTGCTCCATCCTCTGGGTATAGGATGCACTTACCATCTTATTTTCAAAGAATTAGTTACAAAAGGAGGTGGTAAGGAATTAATAACCTGCAGGGCAGAAATCTGACAAACACTACCTCAGTCAAACTGCTGCAGATGAAAAGCAAAATTCAAAGTTCAAAATCCATGAGCTAGAAATGTAATCCCCAGTGCAGCAGAGTTGGGACGTGGGGCCTAATACAAGGGATGTAGGTCCTAAGAGCTCTGCCCTCATGAATGGGTGACTGCTGCTATAGAAAAGGGCTTCCAAGAGGGATTTTCCTCTCTCTTCTGCTCTTCTACCATATGAGGCCGTGGTGTTTCTCCTCTCTGAGGACACAGCACTCAAGGCATCATTTTAGGAGCAGAAAGACCAGGCCCTAATCTGCCAGGGCCGTGATTTCAGACATCCCAGCCTCCAGAACCATGGCAGAATAAATGTCAGTCCTTCCTAAATTACCCTGTATGTGTTATTCTTGTCATAGCAGCAGAAAATGAACTAACATTCAAGTTATCAAGACCAACGTCAACAGTGATAGGTCATGTTGACAGCAGGAACCCTTGATGCAATGTAAGGAGAAGAATTGTTTTCTTTTTTTTTTTTTTTTTTTTTT
>NW_003852428.1:10060403-10071223 GCF_000181295.1 Otolemur garnettii | reverse complement strand
GGATTTGAACCCGCCACCTTAGGTGTATGTGGCTGGCACCTTAGCTGCTTGAACCACAGGCCCCGAGCCAGGAACTGTTTTCTTTATCGATGTTAATGTATCAATAGCTCTCAGGAAATCTATCATCTACCCAGAATAACATTCAAAGACAAACAAGTACAGTTGGTGGGAAAAGGTTTGTAAACTTGGGAACAAAGCAAGCTTTTCTGGACATTTCCATCATGCTCAGAGAATACTGAAGGGCTTACTCTTCACTGAGATTACTGAATAGAATTTGCAAAACTAAATCTCACTGTCATTCCCAGGGTTTAAATAAAACTGATGACTACAATGCTTTAGTTTTGTAGGTATCTACTTAAGACCAAAAATAAGTGCTTGTTATAAACTTAATTATGTCTCTCTCAAAACTCCTACGTTGAAGCCCAAACTCTCAATTTGACTACCCCTTGAAATAGAACATTTAGGAGGTAATCAAGGTTAAATAAGGTCGCATAGTTGAGTCTCTAATAGGACTCTGGCCTTCTAAGAACAGGAAAAATGGCACCTCTCAATATCTCTCCCCCACCCACCGGGCTGCCAGATGAGAGCACAACGAAAATGAAGCTTTCTGCAAACCCAAATCCAAACCAAGAAAAGAGCAATCACCAGTCAAATCAGATGGTATCCTAGATTTGGACTTTGCAGCCTCCAGAACCATGAGAAATACATTTCTGTTGTTTAGGCGACCAGTTTGTAGTGTTTTGTTATGGTGATGCAAGCAAGTTAATATAGTTCTTCATGAAGACAAAAGTGAATTTAGAGTAAGGAACTGTGAGTGAAAGCTAGAGAAGGCTGGCCTTCTCCCTGAAATCTAAAGTGGATGATAGCCCTGAGTTTCAGCTCCCTTGCTGAAATGCACACCTCTGGTGGCAAGAGGGGTTGGAATGTCCAGCGGAGTAGATAACAAAATAGTCTGGGAAATGTGTAGTTAGAGATCAGCAGCTTAAAGACAAGAATTAAAAAAAACTAGAAAGTAATTGATAATTGCCCCTGCCGATACCCTGCAGCTGCAGGCACCTTGACCTGAAGGCTGTAACTTTCCCTCATTGAATTTTCCCCCAAAGTATTCTTTGAACTGTAGCTTAGTACTCCCCTGTCTTTTAGCCTGATAATTTTCTTCCTTAAACAAAAAAACTGCCTTTTTAATTGAAGCATGAAGCTGTTACTTTTTCATTTTTTGCCTTATGTAAACACCCCCCCCCCATTTTCTAATAAATAGCCTCAAATGCTGGGTTTAGGATGGCACCTGTTAGCTTCACAAGTGGTTGGTATGATGTCATCTCTCATGGGTCAGAACACTGTGTGTGTTTATATGTGTATGTGTGTGTGTGTGTGTGTGTGTGTGTAACTTTTGCAGGCTTTCTCTCCCTTTGTCTGCCAGACCTCAAGTAGTCAGGTAAGGTCCCTGTGCAAGAAAACCCCCAGTCCACCACGTTGCGACTTAGTTCCTGAGTTGCAAGGAATCAAACATATGTACACTATATAATATGATAAATGTGTTGAGAAGACCAGATACTGATATAAATAGACTGTGGAAAAATATAAACCATGTCCCTTTCACATTTTGCTCATTCTAGCACACAATTTATTAAAAAGAATACATAAAGTTTTGCCATTTTCACCGAATTGTTGTCTCCATATTTTGATAGTTATGAGACATATGACCTTCAAATAGGTAGTAAACTTCCTCACATGTCTAGATAAGTTGTATCCCATTTTTCCAATATTAATAATAAATAATAAACAATAATCAGATACGATTTCACTTTTTTTAATGGACTGAACCTCTGAGAGGGATTTATGTGAAAGTGTTTCAAATCCCTTATGCCCAATTCATATACGTGCCATTACAAATTCCACAAATGGAGTGTAATATCCAGTTTTATTCAGTTATTGAACATTTTGAATTAAAGCTCATCAAAATTTTCAAAAACATGAGAAAATTCCTTGATCTTGTAAATAATCAAAAGAATTGGGGCATGAGGACACAAACAGGTGAATATCTTGTTAATCTCTCTGTGAAAATGTCAAGAGCCTTTTGTTTCTATTTTCTTAAAATGAAGGAGCAGGTTGAAATTGTTTGTATAACTTAAAATAATAGCAATAACAATAACAAGAATAATGGAAGCGGTAGTGTCCCTACTACAACTCTTGTAGTGGCCTTCTTTATATGATAACAATTGTTCTAATTCATGGAAGCTGATGCCTGTTACCCATCAGTTAGATCCACTGACATCACAAATAAACAAAACAAGGTACAGTTAAGTAAAGCCTTTCATTTGCTGAAAGCATTCTATTCCTTCTCTTCAGCTCTGGTGGTTTCAAAAAGGGTATTCATGTTGAAGGCAACCTCAAATCAAAACTACATAATTCTCTCCGGTTCATCACCACTTGGAGAACCGTAATAAGATCCCTCTTGATTCCAGAGGAGGTCCAGGACCTCTTGGGTCCCTCCTCAAGACCAACGATCTTAGGGGTTTAGAGTATGTGATATCTAAGGTACTTGCAGCTTTAAAGAGACTAAAAACCTGAGACAGATTCAAAGTTCTGACCGGAAAGGCTAAGTGAAGCAGGAGAAACTGTTTGGGTTAGGTTGTTTCCAAGTTTTTAAGTTCGTGGCACAATAGCTAAACTGGGAGGACAATCAATAATCTCAATTTAGCTTTCAGGTATAACACAAATTGAAAGCAGGCCAGGTAGTGCAGAAGCAGACACACAGGCTGCAGCAGCCACATTTCTTAAGAAATAACATCTCTTGCTTTCCATTATAGTACTTTTCAGAAGGTAAGGTATCAAGGAAAATAACCAGAAGTTCTAACTTAGCTTAAAATCATAAAGAGTTTGAAACAGAGAGAAACAGAGAGACAGAGAGAAGATGCTGAGCTAACTACTTTTAAGTTTACCAGAATGGAAATACTGGAAGTATCTCAATAGTTCTCAGATCAATTTTCTCCAAAAAAAGGGGGAGCATGTCAAAGAGCTACCTTTCCCTTATCATAGTAGATACCATCTTAGACATGACTGCATTTAGAGGTAGGTTCAGCCACAATGGAAGAGGTTTTGATTAGTCAATGTATAAGGAGTTCCAAGAACACCTTGAACTAGTACTGATGTCCTTCTATGCTCAAACTATAAATCTCTTTATTTAAAATCACTGCAAAAGCCATCTGACATTTATTCAGTGTTTTTCCATGTGTCACACTGCTAAATGCATTATGTGCATCGTTTCATTTAATCTCCCCCAAACCCTATGACGCAGTTACTACTAAAATTATCCCCACTTGTCATAGCCAAAAAAACTGGGACACCGAGAGGTTAAAACACTGGCCCAAGGTTATAAAGGCAGGAAATGACGAGAAACTCAAAATCTTATTGATGGGCTTATTAAACCATGCCCTTGGTCTACATGCTCTTTAATGTGCCCATGGAAATCTGAATTTGGGATCTCCCAGGTGTGCTGAATGACCATTAATCTGCCCCAGTTGTTTCAGAGGAGATCCTCCCGGACAGCGTAGTCTACCGTATCTATTTATGCAACTAACTGTTGGATGCACGCATAGCAACCCTAACACTCTCTGCATCTTGGTTTGCAGTTATTAGAGTCCACTGTGTACATCCTACTAGAAATTCTTCAAGACAGGATGCGTAATTCATCACTGTACCCATCTGCGCTGCCTTGCCACTGTCTTGCCCATTGCACACGCTCACTGAGTGTACCCCAGTGTACCCCATGGAATGAGCGACAGAGCCCAGGGAGGGACAGCTGGTTCATGGTTCACACCAGAAATGTCTGTGCTACCGTGAAGTCCACATGACACCAGCACATCATGGGGAAATTTCCACAATGCGTGGTGTTTTTTTTTAAATCTTCTGCCTCTTTTTTATTTTGCTTGCTTTAGGGAACTTGAAGAAAGAAATTTGAAGAAAAATTTGGGGAGAGAGCCACCTATCACTCTCAACAGCACATCTATTTAGTAATAACCAGAGAAGGGAGTATTCAAAGTGCTAGGAAACAAAAGGCATGGACTTATCTTTTGTTAATAGAAAACCAACTCAGGAGATTTATGGAAGAAAATACAAATGATGAGTCATAACATCTACTTATCCTAAGTGTAACATATTTCATAATCCCACTTTTAGATGCCCCTCACAAAAGAATGGCTACCCAGAAAGTGACCAAATTCAGTGGCTACATGGAATTTTCCTCTCCTCTTTCCTTCTTTCCTCATTGGCCTTTACAGACCCACTAACTTTCCCTGGTACCAACTTTCCACCATAAGCAGTATACAGCCTTGTCCAAAAGCAAAGCAAGCTGTTGGGTTTGGTGATAGAGAAAGCAGAAAAGGGAATAAGCGTCCTTCCCTTCCACTGCCTGTCCCTACCACCCTACTGACCAACCATCCTCCTGCCAGCTGTTAGCGTGCCTATCAGCTGTAGCTTCCTTCTCCACACTCAACATCCCACCACTTTTCCCTTAAGCCCTGGCCTCAACTTTCAAGGCCTTTCTTTGAAATGCAAGTGAAATCTTCCTGTAAAGTAACTAATGCCTCTTGTTTTAAAGACCTGGGGTCTAAATGAAGGAGCAGTATAATGGAAAGCAGAGGCAAAGAGTAAATCCTTTTGCATTATGGATGCTTCCTAGCTGCTGTGGTTAGAATGAAAACTCCTAAAAATTCAACACCAAGTATTGGCAGGAATGTGGAGCAACCAGAGTTTGCTCACATGGCTGGTGGGAGTATGAATTGGGACAAGCATTTGGACAACTTTGATAATATCTATGAAAGCCACACATATATATGTCCTTTGACTGCATTAGGGCCCCAATTCTTCCCTCCATCCTCTAGTCATAGGCTTAGTCCATGCAACTCTGCAGTTTCTCCTATCTCCACAGAAGAAATGCATTTCCTTGTTCCTTGGCTTCAGACCCAGCTATGGAGTGTTTTGGACAATGGAGTGTTAACAGATGTGTATTAGCACATTCTGTTATGCTCTCTCTATTTCAATCATCTCCTTATGGACAACATGCCTTGGGTAGTGCACTGGTCCCAGGAGAAGGAGAACAGATTAGCTTACCAATGACCTGCATTTGTGGTATATCTGTGCAATAGAACACCATACAGCAATAAAGAAGAGCAAACTACTGCTGCCCTTGACCATGTCAATGAACCTCACAAACATAATATTAAACTAAAGAAGCCTAAGACAAAACTGTAAGCACCCTGAGATCCCATATGAAGTCCATAAACAGATAAAGCTAATCTGCTTTTGATAGGAATTACCTTTATACTAAATAGTATAAAATATAAAGCATTCTTAGAACTGAGAAGGGACACAGCCAACTCCTGCTGTGGTTTTCACTGCTCAAAGCTAGCACGTAGTGGGACAGTCTGGATCTGTAGGGCCTGGGAGCCAGTCATGAGTCTGGAGAGAGTAGAGATGAGGAGAGATAGGTTTCCTGCTTCCCCTAAACCAAAAACTAAACCCCCTTAGAAACTTAATACGTGGCGCTGAGAACAGACAGAGAAGATGGCCCCAGTGAGCAAGCCTGAGAAGTCTGAATTGTCTCTGTAGTGAAAAAAGTATTGGGGTTTCCAAATAGGTTTACCTCATTACCTGCTAGTGAATTGGACATGGCCCTTTGTATCAGTGTAATGGTCAAGCACGAGGAGTTTTCATGGGTTTTTCCCAGGACTATTTACTCTGCACATAGCTAATGCATCCTCTGAGTTTCACTCATGCTCCCCTCTTCCAGAAACCTGGCCATGCAGCCCCATGCCTCCCACCTCTGTTCTCCACACCCAGTGAGTTGCTAGTTATCCATTTCCAGTACTCACACAGTACCCTGGGCACATCTTCAATGACACATTCACCACACTGGGTTGTCACTGGTATGCTTTTATTCTATAGGCCCCTTGAGTCTAAAGGCCATCGCTTGAATTGATTCTTGGCACCAGCTTCACAAGAACATTGTGAAATAACTGCTGTTCCTCAGACCTAACATGTTGTTCCTGCCTCTCCGTTTAACTCAGATCCCAACTCTGGTAAGTGTTTTCCACTACAGAGGACCCTCCTTGATTTCTGGTGCTACATGGACTTTCCCCTTCTCTGAAACCCTGTGACCTTAAGAGTTAATCGCCAGGCTCGGCGCCTATAGCTCAACCGGCTAAGGCACCAGCCACGTACACCTAAGGTGGCGGGTTCGAATCCCCAGCCCGGACCTGCCAAACAACAATCATGGCTGCAACCAAAAAATAGCCGGGCGTTGTGGCGGGCGCCTGTGGTCCCAGCTACTTGGGAGGCAGAGGCAGGAGACTCGCTTGAGCCCAGGAGTTGGAGGTTGCTATGAGCTGTAATACCACGGCACTCTACCCAGGGGGACAGCTTGAGGCTCTGTCTCAAAAAAAAAAAAAAAAAAAAAAAAAAGAGTTAATCGCCAGTATCCTCCATTACTCCCTAACAATTTCACACTTACTGTATCTTCCCAATTAATTTTTAATTACCAGCTCAATGCCCATAGCACAGTTGTTATGGTGCCAGCCACATACACCGAGGCTGGTAGGTTGGAACCTAGCCTGGGCCAGCTAAACAACAATGACAACTACACAAAAAATAGCCAGGGATTGTGGCAGGTGCCTGTATTCTCAGCTACTTGAGAGGCTGAGGCAAGAGAATCACTTAAGCCCAAGAGTTTGAAGTTGCTGTGAGCTGTGACACCACCATCCTCTACCAAGGGTGACATGGTGAGACTGTCTCAAAAAAAAAAGAACAACTTTTAATTACCAATGTCAATTTTAATATTCTTTCCTAGCTATTGCTGTATATTCATAGATATGTTTAGATACCCAGCTAGCTAGCTAGTTAACCTACTGAGAGGTTAGAGCACATATACACCCCATAACCTAATTTTTGTCCCTCAACAATAGGATGTGGAAATCTTTCCAACTAAATGCTTCTCACAGTAACCATTCACCAGTCCTTACCAATGAGCCTTTAGGTCTTTCCCAATATTATTCTATTACAAGCAAGACTGAAATCAATATCTTCGTACATCAATCATTTCAGCCTTGTATAATTATATCCTTAGAATTCATCCCCTGAGATGTTACTGCCAAGTCAAAGAATTGTATTTTTTATGTTCACTCCTTAGACCACTGTCCAAAAGCACAGTATCAGCTCAGGGGCCCCAAATCCTCTTCCCAGAAGCACGCCCTTGCCACGCCTCACTCTTTCAGAATGATCCAATTCTGGGGGGAGGGACTTCTAATAGCACAAAGCTACCTGACATCTTGCAGTCCTCTGTCTTTGCCTTGAGAGTGTGTTTGTCTGTGCCTGTGTGTGCGGGCACGCATGTGCGTGGGGGCGGTGTAGGTGAAGCTATTGAAAGGTGATGTCAGTCAGAATTCTTCCTTCCCTGTCTCCAGCCCAAGTAAACATTTCATATCACCCTTAAAACTGTCATAAAACATATGCGAAGAAGCCAATCTCCCATTAATCAAAGAAATGCAAATAAAATAAGTTTTTCAGCTTGGTTTTTATTGTAATTTTAGGGTAATGGCAAAGAACAATATTCTCTGTCAATATAAGTGTAGGAGAAAAACACATTTTTCTCTGCACGTCTTTCTGTTCTCTTTCCTAACTACATTAAGAATTAGGATAATTTCAAATAACAAGGATGACGGCAGCCACTCACGTATTGATACTAATTTTAATAGCTATGTTTCTAGTTTCTCACTCATTACGCATGAAGAGGTCTTCAGTTGAGCATTATATTTTTATTTCTATTTTACTTCCAGTTCTATCATGAATAAATGACTTTTATCAAACGCGTTTTTTTCATCTCTGAAGATGAATATGCAGAAACTGGTAACGTACCACGGGTGATATAAACCAGACCGTTTCTACCTGCCTACTCCACTGAGCAACAGAGAACTGTTTCTGTTTCTGTCAAAAGATGAGATTTGTTCCAAATTTCTGAGCCAAGGCTCGAAAACACAGTTAAAACACATGTGCTAAGTGTATCTGTGGTATAAAAGTAATAACTGTTATTCAAGATCCATGTCACAAACCATATCAAACCCTGTTAATTAATTCATCTTAAAGAAACCAGGACAAATTTTGTCTGGATCCAGTCTGGTGAAGAAAAAAAAAATCCTGACTGAGATGGGAAGACTCATTGTAAGAGAACAGGGTAAGATTAGCTGCGAATAACTTTCCCAGCAAAATCAGAAATCCATTTCTTTCCCCAATTTAGAGACCCAAGTGGGTCCCAAGATATTTCATCCTTCCCTCCCAAAGTTTAAGAAATTAAATGTCTCTAATGAATCCAATTTCAGAAGTTGGCATTGTTTCTAAATTCTGATTCTTCTACTTGGCTAAGAATAAATCTATTAAAATATTAAGATTTGCCAGTCAGTGGTATCCTGAGCTCTCTTCACCACCTGCAGCTAGTTATGCTATCTTTGAACTAAATCTCTCTCTCTCCTTATTTCTATGATTAAGCACTACTAATGTCATTTGGACCACACAGGGTATAAACTTACATTAATGTAATATGATGATTCAGATTGTATAAAATAAATATTACAGCACTAAATGCACGCATTCAGGAGCAATAAAGCTTTCAATGTGACTCCCTTTTTTTGATTTATTGCCCAGTGTTCTGCACATGCTAAGGCACCAGAAAGGATGGGAAAATAAGTCAGGCGCTGAACCTGCCATCACGTGCCTCACAGTGAGAAAGACAAAACTGTGTACACGGTGACAGGAACTCAGGAAAGATAAGGGGTCACGCAAGCTCTACAAGAACGAAGCTTACACTCAGTGATGGGAAATGGCTTGGAGAACAAGCAGCTTTTGGATATCAGACGTGGAAAGCAAGAGGAGATTTCTCCATGTAGAAAACAGAGAAAAGGCATTCCTAGATGAGAAAGGCATGTTCCCAGCACAGGAATTATAATAACATGGGCTTCTGGTCTATGCTGGGAAAACAAAGATAACTCTTTGACCAGATGACAGGTTATATGACCACGGGAAGGAGGGACATAGCTGGGAACCTCAGATGTGCTGCTCGCTCAGTCAAGACCTTGACTGTCATGCTAGGAAGCAAGACTTTCACTCTGCAGGCAATGGGTGGGTGTTAAAGGGGCTCCTAAGAAAAGGTACATAGTGTTGTGTTTTAGAAGGTAGAAAAGGTGGGTTTCTTGACACTCCATGAGTGACCACCCAACGGACTGTAAAAAACCGGTCAACATATAGAGGTGTTCAACATAAGAACTTCCATAGATGCATGTGGTGTATGTCTGGCCAGTCTATGAAAATTAGGTCAGCTTAAAGAGGTGGTCAGGGTAGGGAGGTGGTCAACTATGGAGGTTCTACTGTATTTTAGCAAAGATCACACACAAAGTTAAGTGTAGTATACTTTACACTACAAGACACTTGTACTCAACTATCTATTAATTGATGGATGTACATACTGATGGGCTTAGTAATAGCAGAGAATGCTTATTGTTGCTCAATATCTATTCATCTCTTTCATACTAAAGAACTCACAAAATTCAGCTGTCCACAGACTAACCAAAATAAACACATCTCCCAATGTGTCCTGCAGCCAGATGTAATTTGTGCGACTGGGTTATGGTTCGTGAGATGTAATCGCAATGCATGCATCTACATTTCCATTTCCATACAATCCTCGAAGGACATGCTTTCCTCTCTTTTTTCCTCACTCTGCAGGGATGTGTATGTGCTGTCTGGAGCTAAAGTAGCCATCTCGGGCAATGAGATATAAACTTAGAAATGGAGGCCACACACATCAGAACAGTAAGACAGGAAGAGCCTGGACTCTGTTAACACATCCCAGAAGCGCTCTCTTTGGTATTTTCAGGAGGGAAATAAAGAAACTCTGACCTATTCTGAGCTTTAAGTATTTGGAATTAAACCAAATCCTATGATATGGATGGGAAAGTGACACTAGGGGCTTGCTTCAGCTACGTGTCCAGCCAATCTGTTAGCTGCACCTCAGCAACTCAGAGAATTCTGTCAGGGGTGGAGCAAGCTGTACAGGACAATCCAATTAAATTCAGAAAAAACTGCATTAAACTGAAGAAAAGCACACATGCCACATTTACATAAATTATCCATATATTTGGCCAAAATTCAAGTCTTGGTAAATACTGAAAGACTGAATTTATACCAAGTATTTTTCTAATCACAAGGCAATTAAGCTAGACATCAATAACACGAAAATAATCTTCTTATGTTTAAAAACTAATTGTATGAAAAAACAAAAAGCAAAAACAATAACAACATCAAAAAAAACCTAATTGTATGATGACTGGCTAACGTCTAGTTCCCATCTAGATTGTAGGTTCTATAACAGAAACTAACTGACCAAGCTGCCCCCTTCCACAAAAAAACAAAAAATGTTTATAACGATGTTAATAATACATTTAAAAGTTATTGAGTTTCATTTCAATCCAAAATACACAAATAATATAAACATATACTTCACACACATGCACTCACATATAGACATATCAATATCAATGGTCAATAAACAGAACGTGATGTTCAACCTCACTAGTAATCAGAGAAAAGCAAATTAAAAATAACCTTATTAGAAATAAGGTCTTACTTTTATGCAACATGAATAATTTAATAATAATAATTTATAATTTCCATACTGGTGAAGACGGGAAACAGGCACGACTGTTCTACGATGCTGATAGAAATTTGTACTAGTACAGGGTTGATCATGGACAATTTGGGTTTTTTTTTGTTTT
>NW_003852428.1:10058353-10059707 GCF_000181295.1 Otolemur garnettii | reverse complement strand
GAGCCACTACATCATTTTCATATCAGGTAAAACTGGAATCTACCTAACGTCTCTCAATAGGACATTTTCAATAGGAAAACTGTTAAATTATTAGATTCATTCTAAAGAATGTAATGAGTTGGTTAAAAAGAATAGAGAACTAATATACTGGGAAAGGGAAAGAAGCTTCCCAACAATGCAGGTAGAAGTTTCCCACTGGGGGGAGAAAAAAATACTATACATGCGTAGAAACATGTGTATATCCATGTAAATACATTTTTCAAGAATCCAGGCGGCCATAGACTTCTCTTTACAGAGATTACTACCAAGAGGCAAATGGGCTGGGATGGCACATGAAGGGCAGGTGTAGAAGGGCTTACTCATTTTGACTGTACTTGTTTCTATATTACAGAATTCACTTCAACAATACATACTTTCAACAATATCATACTTTCCTGAATTACTTGTGTAGCTAAAAATAGTTTAGCAAACTACTATAATAGAAGGATCCCAAATCCCTTAGTGATGTATACGGCGGTGCATGAACTAGGCCTCAGCCTCTCTAACTAACTGGAAGTGTTCATTCCATTGTCCCCACCTGATTTAAATGTTTCTGAATACCAGAGGGCCTGTACTTGATACAAAGCACCTCAAAGTAAGAAATATTTTTCTAAACTAATTGTACTTACCATACTTTTGAGACTAAGTCAGGAATTCCTATTAAGTACTTTTCAAGGTGCCTGACACATAAGAGCTCAAGTCATGGCAGTTATTATCACTGTCAGTATTTCTAGACATGATCACTGCACTGCAATACACACTTTATAATAAATGTACATTTTTCTGAGCTTACCAAAAATTCAGCCATAGTCAGCCTGAGAAACTGTGTACATAGGGACAGGCCCAAACATACTCTTAACTTCCTCCTCCAGACCCCTATTAATCCAATTTAATAAATATTTCAGTTCTGGAAATGACATCTTGGGATTAGCCTAAAGTAAATGCTTGTCTAACCTACATCACTTTCCATCATTATTTGCTATGCAATCAAGTTAGTTTTAATCCATTAATTATCTATAAGTATGTAAAGAAATATATTCTTTGCACTGAATTCTGACTATATATATGCCATATACTATAGATTTAAATAACAATTGTACAGTTTATTCACTGTGTAGTCACTTTGCTGACACTGTTTGGATTTAATCAAATGTCCAAAAGAAATTCCATTATTAGACTCCGATAAGATATGAGAAATGGCTCGGCGCCTGTAGCTCAACCGGCTAAGGCGCCAGCCACGTACACCTAGGGTGGCGGGTTCGAATCCCCGGCCCGGACCCGCCAAACAACAAATTCACAAATTATCAAAAACTGT
>NW_003852428.1:10051589-10057705 GCF_000181295.1 Otolemur garnettii | reverse complement strand
AAAAAAAAAAAAAAACAAAAAAAAAAGAAATGATTCATTGACTATATTTTAATATAAAACATGCAATTCAAACACATATTAATATACGAATATATTTTTCATGAAAAATTCTCCCAATTTTGTACACAATCCTGTGCTGTGACATTAATAATAACAATAATTACAGTCATGCATCTTTTAACGATGGGGATACATTTTGGTAAAAGTATTAAGTGATTTCATCATTGTGCAAACATATAGAGCACACCTACACAGACCTAGGTGGTACTGTCTACATACTTTCATACCCCTAGGCTATATGGGACGGCCTATTGCCCTGGGCTATACCCCTGTATATCACACTGCTCTACTGAATACTCCAGACAACTGTAAGACAATGATAAGTATTTGTGAATCTAAACATATCTAAAAATAGAAAAAGTAAAGTAAAAACATGGTATTATAATTTTATGGGACCATCATTCACTGAACTATTGTTATGCAATGCACAACTGTATTACTGTCATACAAATTAATATGCTCTGGGTTTTGTTAACAGTGTAACTGTTGAAAACATATTATGCAAAACAAATTTTAATTTACTGTGTGCTTAATTTAATATCCTATGGTTCGTGGCTAAGATAAAGATAAAATAATTTAATAAGTAACATAAATCCTTTTTCTTACCATATCAAAACGTGATGAAGAATATTTTTCTATATATCCAAACTAAAATATATACCACCCAGATAGTCAGCTACAAATTAACGATACTAATTTATAAGGTTGTTATGTGTAGATTTAAGTACTCTGTGAAATCCATCTGTCCATTTTTGATAGGGCAAAAGTACTACTTTATGTAAAAGAGTGTATATCTACACTCATTTATTCATTTCAAGCCCCTCACACTGTATCCCTACTTAAAATGGACTTAAAATAAACTTTAAGTCAAAAGCTATAAATAGAAACAAAAAATGTCATTACATAATGACAAAGGGGTTAATTCATAAAGAGGATCCAATATATATGTGTCCAATACTGAACCACCTAAAAATATGAAGCAAATATTAACATATCTGAAGAGAGAGAGAGAGACTAAAAAACGAAAATAGTTGGGGACTTCCATATCCCACGTTCAGAAAGGACAAGACATCTGGACAGAAATCATAAGGAAACAGCAAACTTAAACTGCACTTTAGATCGAATGGAGCCTACACATATGCAAAAGATTCCATCCAATGGCAGCAGCAAACATTCTTCTCAAGTGTACATAAAACATTCTCCAGCATAAATCACCTATTAGACCACAAAACAAATTTAAGATTAAAATCATATCAAGTATTTTTTACTACAATGATAGGAAACTAAAAATTAATAATAGGAGGAATTTTGGAAAATTCACTAATACAGGGTAATTAAACAACATGCTCTTAAGTGACCAATGGGTCAAAGAAGACATTTAAAGGGAAACTTAAAAATATTTTGAGACAGGCTTGGCACCTATAGCTCAGCGGCGAAGATGCCAGCCACATACACTTAGAACTGACAGCTTCAAATTCAGCCCTGGCCTGCCAAATAACAATGACAACTACAACCAAAAAATAGCCAGGCTTTGTGGCAGGTGCCTCTAGTCCCAGTTACTCGGGAAGCTGAGGCAAAAGAATCGCTTAAGCCCAAAGTTTGAGGCTGCTGTGAGCTGTGATGCCACTGCACTCTACCCAGGGTGACAGCTTGAGACTCTGTCTCAAAAATAATAATAAGAAGAAAATATACATTTTGAGACAAATGAAAACAGACATACAACATACCAAAACTTATAGTAAAGCAGTTCTAAGAAAGAAGTTTATACTAATAAATGCTTATATTAAAAAAGAAGACAGATATCCATTAACAATCTAACATTACACCTCAAGAACTAAAAATGAATAAACTAAACACAATGTTAGTAGAACAAAGGAAATAAAGATCAGAGTAGAAATAAATAAAATAGAAACTAGAAAAACAATAGAAAATAGTGACAAACTAGGAGAGAAACAATATTGACAACTTTTGGCAAGACTGAGGGGAAAAAAACACGAACATAAAATGAATAAAATAAGAATTGAAAGAGGAGACATTACAACTCATACCTCAGAAATACAAAGGATTAGAGACTACTGTGAACAACTGCATGCTGGCAAATCACTTAGAAGAAAATGATAGCTTCTTAGACATATACAATCTCAAGACTAGGTTATGAAGAAAATCTGACTGAACCGGTAATGAATAAAGAATCTGAATCAATAATACAAAGTCTCCCACCAAATAAAGCTCAGGACCTAATGGCTTCATTATTGAACTGTACCAAACAATTAAAGAAGAATACCAATCCTTCTCAAACTCTTCTAGCAAACAAAAGATAAGGAAATACTTCCAAACACTCATCATATGAGGCCAGCATTACTCTGACGCCTGAAAGCCAGATAAGGATACTATAAGAAAAGATACACGCCAGTATCTCTGATGAACATAAAAGCAGAAGTCCTCAACAAACTACGGGCAAACTGAATTCAACAGGACATTAAGAGGATAATTCACAAGGATAAAATGGGATGTATCCCAGGGATGCAAGAATGGTTCAACAAATGCAAGTCTATAAATGCGATCCATCATATTAACACAACGAGGGGCAAAAACTGTATGATCATCCCAGTAGATGCAGAAAAAGCATTTGACAAAATACTACATCTTTTTACATCAACAAACTAGGTATAGATGGGATATACCTCAATACAAAAGAAGCCACATATGACAAACCCACAGCCAACTCATACTCAGCAGTGAAAAACTATGCCTCTAAGATCAAGAAAAAACAAGGATACCCCCTCTCACCGCTTCTATTCAACATAGTACCAAATGTTCCAACCAGACCAATTAAGCAAGAAAAGAAATTAAAGGCATCCCCATTTGCACATGACATGATCTTATATGTAGAAAACTCAAAAGACTCCACCAAAAAACTGTTCGAACTAATAAACAAATTTAGTAAACACATAAGATATAAAATCAACATGCAAAAATCAGTAACATTTCTACACACAAACTGAAAAAGAAATTGAGACGATTATCCCACTTACAACAGCTATATAATATATATATGTGTGTGTGTGTGCGTGTGTGTATATATATATATATATATATATATATTTTTTTTTTTTAATAGAGACAGAGTCTCATTTTGTTGCCCTCGGTAGAGTGCTGTGGTGTCACAGCTCACAGCAACCTCCAGCTCTTGGGCTTCGGTGATTCTCTTGCCTCAGCCTCCGGAGTAGCTGAGACTACAGGCACCCGCCAGCTATTTTTTTGTTGCAGTTTGGCCAAGGCTGGGTTTGATCCCAGCACCCTACTCACTGAGCCACTGGTGCCACCCTATAAAAAATATTTTTAAATAAGTTTAAACAAGGAAGTGAAAGACCTGTAAACTAAAAACTATAAAACACTGATTAAAGAAATCAGAGAAGACACAAATGAAAAGCTACACTGTGCTCTTAGATTGGCAAAGTTAATACTGTAAAAATGTCCATACTACCCAAAGCAGTCTACACAATCAACACAACTTCTATCAAAATTCCAACGTCTGGCTCGGCGCCTGTGGCTCAAGTGGCTAAGGCGCCAGCCACATACACCTAAGGTGGCGGGCTGGAATCCAGCCCGGCCCACCAAACAACAATGATGGCTGCAACTGAAAAAAAATAGCCAGGTGTTGTGGCGGGCGCCTGTGGTCCCAGCAACTTGGGAGGCGGAGGCAGGAGACTCACTTGAGCCCAGGAGTTGGAGGTTGCTGTGAGCTATGCCATGGCACTTTACCCAGGGGGACAGCTTGAGGCTCTGTCTCAAAAAAAAAAAAAAAAATTCCAACATCATTCTTCACAAATACAGAAAAAACACCCTAAAGTTTATATAGAATCACAAAGGACCCTGAATGGTGAAAACAATCCTGAGCAAAAGAACAAAGCTGGAGTTAGCACACCATCTGACCTCAAAATATACTACAAAGCTACTGTAATCAAAACTGCATGGCAATAGCATAAAAACAGGCACATAGTTCAAGGGAATAGAATAGAAATCTCAGAAATAAATTAATGCATTTATAGTCAATTGATTTTTGACAAAAGTACCAAGAACACACAATGGGGAAAGGATAGTCTCTTCAATAAATGATTTTCTGAAAACTAGATATTCACATGCTAAAGAATGAAATTAGAACCTTAGCTCATACAGTATTAAAAAATCAACTCAAAATGAATAAAAATTTAAACAGAAGACCTCAATCTATAAAACTACTGGAAAAAATATTGGGGGGGCAGGGCTCCATGACATTGATCTGGGCAATGATTTTTTTGATACAACCTCAAAAGCACAGGCAATGAAAGCAAAAAAAGACAAATGCTATGACATCAGACTGAAAATCTTCCACACAGCAAAGTAAACAAACAGCAGAGTGAAGAGCCAACCTATACAATGAAAGACAATATCTGCAAACATATATTTCATAAAGAGTGAATATTTAAAATATTCCAGGTACTCAAACAACTCAATAGTAAGAAAAGAAGTAAAAGTAATTTTAAAAAAATGAACACAAGACCTGAATAGGCATTTCTCAAAAGAAGATGCACAAATGGTCAACAGGTATATTAAAAAAATTCTCAACATCACTTATCATCAGAAAAATGCAAATTGAAACTACAAGGCTACATATTACTTCCCACCTGTAAGAATAGACATTATTAAGAAGATGGAAGAGTCAAGTGACGTGGAGAAAAGGTAACTTCTGCAAAACCTTTGTTGGTGGTAGTGTAAACTGGCATGGCCAGTATGGAAAAAGTATGGAGACTTCTCAAGAAATTAAAAGTAGAACTACCACATGATCCAGCAGTTTCCCACTACTGGGTACATGTCCAAAGGGAATGAAATCAGTATTTCAAATAGTTCTCTGCAACCCCCATGTTCACTGAAGGGTTACTCACAATAACCAAGATATGGAAATAACCTAAGTGTCCATCAATAGATGAATGGATTTCAAAATATGGTATATACAAGGACTGACAATTAAGTTTGTGAATTTATCCTACAAAGAGTGCCTTGAATGATGGACTAGGCACTGGGGCCAATGCATAGATTCCCAAGGAAGTACTTCAAAGGAGCCTCTAGTGGTATTTAGCAATGATGTATGTAGCATTCTTTCTAGGATGAATTTGCAAATTTCATATACTCAATGGAATATTGAGTCCTACCTCATATACTCAATGGACTATTATTCAGCCATATAATCTCACCTATATGTGGAATCTAAAATCATTGAATTCATAGAAGCAAGGAGTAGACAGGTGGATACCAGAGACTGAAGGTGAGGAGATAATTTTGGCTAGGTAGGAGGAAAAACTTTAAGAGATCTATTGTACACCATGGTAAGTGTAGTTAAGAACAATGTATTACATTCTTGAAAATTGCTAAGGGAGATTTTAATTGTTCTCATCCCCCACCAAATGGTAATATGTGAATTTGCTCCATTTAGCCACTCCATGATACATGCCTATCTCAAGACATCATGTTGTACACAGTAAATACACACAATTATTATTGATTAAAATAACTAAAAATTTTTTTTTAAAAATAGATAAAAACATTATCAACAAACTTTTCATACTCAGTAACATTAAAATTCAATGTTCTATCTTGAAAAAATTATGTAAATGACTAAAATAGGTTTAATGAATTTTATGGACATGCCATTACATAACAGAAGCTTCATATACCTAAAGTCAGCCCTATCAACCCCAGCTCCACTATAAGACCCTTAGAAACCACAGAGTTGAAGAGGTTTTCCCTGATAGAGCATAACACTCCTTCCACCTTTTACACCTTGTTTTCATATACTTACTGATGCATGAGTCAGATGGTAAGGCATGAAGAACACTACAGACCAAGTTCTTTAGAATTATCTGCACATCTTTCTTTTTCTGTAACTAATAAGTCATATTTTCTTTTTTTGAGAAAGAGCCTTAAGCTGTCCCCCTGGGTAGAGTGCTGTGGCATCACAGCTCACAGCAACCTCCAACTCCTGGGCTCAAGCAAGTCTCCTGCCTCAGCCTCCCAAG
>NW_003852428.1:10048999-10050536 GCF_000181295.1 Otolemur garnettii | reverse complement strand
GATGCCACAGCACTCTACACAGGAGGATAGCTTGAGGCTCCGTCTCAAAAAAAAAAAAAAAATCTAAAATATTTGATGATTAATATCCTATAAATATTTTGGCAGAGACCACCGGGTGTGATAATTACCTTCTATGTAAATTTGTTGAAACCCAGATATATAATGGGCAACCAAAATTTGAATATAATTTTAGTGAATTTAATATTGTGCCTGAGTTCACATTCTTTCTACTGTTACCATAGTTAAGAAGTAGGTGTGTCAAAATCTTTGAACAGATTATGATTTAAACCCCCCAAATTGCGAAGTGGAATAAAGAAAACAGAAAATGTTTAATGAAATCAAAATCGAACCAAAGACAAAAATAGATACCTTTGTTTAAGGAAATTAGATGAGCAATAATATATGACAAAGCTTTCTAAGTAAACGGAATGTGAGTTAAATTTATTTTCAAACAAGATGAAAAATACATCCAGAGAGAAATACCTCTGACTTAAGGGAATTCTGTGCACCCTGGGTCAAATTCCACGAACCTTATTGTAGTTCATGTGAGACACTAGAGGGCAGAGTTGTACAGTAAAGCTCTTCTGACAGTCAACTGGGGGAAAATGAACCCATGCTCATAGGAACCATCAAGGCACACTGACTTTAAACCCTTTTGAAAGGGTTTAAACTTCTAACAAATGATCTAAACTAGTCCACTATGAAAGCAATCAACCAAACACAGAAAACCTAGACAAGAATACCTGTCCTAAGAACAATCTGTCTTCCTTTCTGCATGTGCTCATAGATATCACATCTTAGTCCCCATGAAATGACCACATCTTTTTGCCTGAATAAAAGATTCTTAATAACCCACTTATGCTTATAGCCTTTGAGAGCTAAGGGTTTTAAGTTACGGATGACATTTCCCATCAAATTCGGGGAACTGATTATTCCATTTTGGTTGACTAAGTACCATAAGCTCAAACAAAATGTCTTCATATTATTAAAAGTTTTCTAAAGAAGAGGAAAGTATCTTCACCTTTCAAAAACGCCTTTATATTCATAATCACTGCCAATAGCAGAGATTCAAAAAATATGGGCCGGCTAGCATCCCATTGCACTGATAAATGGAAGCCATTTGTTTCAAATGGATCTTGGAAGCCCAAATATCAATTTGTGTAGCTCCAGGAGCAACATAAAAAGTCATTTCCTCTCTTTAAACCATGGCATATCTTTCATAGTGGCCAAGTCATGTATGAGCCATTTCAATCTCTCCCAATTATATTACTTGAAAATTACAGCCTCAAACATTCATTCTCCAAATAACCAGGTTTCTAGATGACATTCAATGAGATGACAGAGCATCTCTTCAAAACAATTCATCTCAGAAATTGTGTTTTCAACAGAAAAACTGTATTTATCCAAGGAGAAAATAGGTCCAAAATCAGTTTTTCACTTGTTTTATTATCAGTATATTTATAAAACTCAGTATTATTAAATATGATACTAGGTAGACCCAATTTCTTACATATGAAGGCTTTTAAAATTCTACACC
>NW_003852428.1:10031157-10048073 GCF_000181295.1 Otolemur garnettii | reverse complement strand
CCCAAGTAGCTGGGACCACAGGCGCCTGCCACAACACCCATCTATTTTTTGGTTGCAGCCATCATTGTTGTTTGGTGGGCCTGGGCTGGATTCGAACCCGCCACCTTAGGTGTATGTGGCTGATGCCTTAGCCACTTGAGCCACAGGCGCCGAGCCCATTTCTATTTATATGTTACCAATCTCTGAATGTAAAATCATAAGGGCTGTGATTTTTTCTCCTTTTTTTTTGTTTTGTTTACTTTTGTTCATCCCCAAAGCCTAAATACTAACACTGAGTAGGTAATTAACAAATATTTGTGAAATTATTAAATAGACAAATAAATAAGTGAATAACCAGCAAAATTCAGATGCTAACAAAACTGCGTGTATCATAAGTTTTGTTCTAATGAGGGAAGTCAGGAATCAGTAAGAAACCATCATATGCCAAGCACTTTGAAAATGTTACTTGATTTAATCACCCCAACATTAAGGAATTAATACATGTAACATAACCATTGGTCACACAGCTTGGTAAGTGGGTGAGCTAAAATCTGGACTCTGTTCTGCGTATTGCCAGAGTCCATATGCTCTTTCCATTATGCTACGTTAATTTTCACATAACCTCCACTCTTCTAGAAGATGTATAACACATTTTTAAAAGATCAACGCAATCTCATAATCAGGAGTCTTTGGAGATGCAAAAGCAACTATTTATGAATGGCAGTAAGAATTTCCTATTTACTAGAAAAACAGACTTCCACAACTCCTCAGTTACAACGGGTCTCAAATCAGTGGGGGGCTGGGATGGAAAAGAGAGAAGAGAGATAACCTCACAAATGTGTAAGTTAAAAGAATATTTACAGTAATTCCAATTAGGGATTCAAAACATATGACCTCAGATGCCACATATTCCCCACCATTATAGAATCTTTGACTTCTTTAAATTGATAACTTCATAATCAGAAAACAATACCTATAGTATTTGTTGATTTTTTTTTTATTTTTTTTTTTGCAGTTTTTGGCCGGGGCTGGGTTTGAACCCACCACCTCCAGTATATGGGGCAGGCACCCAACTCCTTGAGCCACAGGCACCGCCCTGTTGATTTTCATAGGTCTCCATTCTATTATACAAGTCCCAAAATGCATATTAAATAAGCTCATATTAAATATATGCTCTCTGTAAGAGACATGCTTTTTTTTTTTTTTGAGTCTGACTTTGTCACCCTCAATAGAGTATCGCGACATCATAGCTCAGCAACCTCAAACTCTTGGGCTCAAGCAATTCTCAGTCTTCCAAGTAGCTGGGACTACAGGCACCCGCCACAATGCCCAGTTATTTTTTAAAGACAGGGTCTCACTCTTGCTCAGCCTTGTCTTGAACCTGTGAGCTCAGGCAATCCATTGGCCTTGGCCTCCCAGAGTGCTAAGATTACAGGTATGAGCCACTGCACCTGGCCACAAGAAACACACTTTCGATTCAAAGACCAAAGGCTTAAAAGTAAATGTATGAAAAAATATGTATGTCATGCAAATAGTAACCAAAATAGCTAATGTGGTTATATTAGCAGACAAAATAGGCATTTAAGACAAAACTTGTTACCAGAGTGCTTATGATTTGAATGGAGGTGTCCCCTCCAAAATTGGCATATGGAAATTGCTGCCAGTGTAATAGTATTAAGACGTGATGTATTAAGGTGGTGACTGAGTCACGAGGGCAAAGCCCTCATGGATGGAATTAGGAGCCTTATAAAAGGACTGGAGGGAGTGGGTTTTCTCTCCTCTGCTCTTCCACTGTGCAGACACGGCACTCATTCCTCCTGGAGGGTGCAGCAACAAAGCACCATCTTTGGGGGCGCAGGCTGGGCATGCACCAGACCCCAAATCTGCTGGCACCTGGACCTGGGACTCCAAGCCTCAGAACTGTGAGCTGTTTCCCATTAAATTCCCCAGTCTGAGATATTTTGTCATATCAGCACAAATGGACTAAGGCATAGAAAGAAAGGACAGTCTGTGATGATAAAAGGGCCAATCCATCAGGAAGATACAGCACTCAACAAACCTTCCTGCACCTAACAACAAAGTCCCCAAATACGTGAAGGAAAAACGGACAGAATTAAATGGAGAAATAGAAAATACCCCACTTTCAACAAGACAGAAGATCAGCAAGGAAAGAGAAGACTTGAACGATACTATAAACCAACTACCCTAAACAGACATCAGCACTCGCCACTAGCAGAACATACATTCTTCGCAAGCGTCCATGAAGCGTTCTCCAGGATAGACCCTATTTTAGGCCAAAACACCTTGGCCCATATGTGTTTCAGAATTCCAAACAGTGTGAATTTTTAAAATACAACATGGTACATTTCCAGGACATTACGGAACACTCACGCTATCAGCAGAGTCCAGGTCAGCACCCTGCAACCAATCCCATTATTTCTACAACAAAATATATAACACTGACACTAAATGAGATAGATAGAAAACTATGAATAGCTCAATTCAGATGTTCTGCCAGTAAATAAATTACAAAGTAAAAACAAAAATCAATAGTTGCTTCTACATTCAAGGCATTTTTTTTTTTTTGAGACAGAGTCTCACTATGTCACCCTCTGTAGAGTGCTATAGCATCACAGCTCACAGCAACCTCAAACTCTCGGGCTTAAGAGATTCTCTTGCCTCTGCCTCCCAAATAGATGGGACGACAGGCACCTGACATAACGCTCACCTATTTTTTTGTTTCAATTGTCACTGTTGTTTAGCTGGCCCAGCCCAGTTTGAACCTGCCAGCCTCAGTGCATGTGGCTGGCGCCATAACCACTGTGCTACGGGCACTGAGCCTACATTCAAGGCATTTTTAAATGGATAAATCTTTCTCCAATTCTGCCAACATCCTAGCACAAACCATCACTGCATCCACTGTTCATCAAGGGAGCATTTTAACAGTATCAGTGCCTCAGGCCTGCCACTCTCTGGCCCAGGCCCCACAAAGTAACCAAAGCATCTTTGACAATGATGAAGTTGATGATGATGACTTATTTCTCTGCCTCGGGTCCTCCAGGGACTTGACGGTGCTCTCAGAGCACAGCACATGTTCCTCATGACCTGACATAGCAAAGTGCACCCTATTTCCCTAGCAATGTCTCCTGCGTGTTCCTACACGCAGTTTCCCAGCCACACAGCCATCTTTTGATTCCCTCAAACACCCCAAGTTGTTTTTCCTGCTTAGAGTCTTTGGTTTCCCTGTTGCCCTTCCAGAATGTTCTTCAAAGAGTTTTTCCACGAGGCTGGATTATCACCAACCTTTAGGTCTAATCTCTGATGTCACTTCCCCTACCCTTTTACCCAGCTATGCATGGCCTTCCACACATTCTTTTTTTTCCTTAATAAACTTAATTTTAGCAGTTTTTTTTTCTTTATACAAAATTTGCAAAGATAGCACAAAGAGTTTCCATCTATCTCACATCCCCACATTAGCATATTACTTTACTGTGGAATCTTTGTCACAACTAATAAACCATCTCTGGTATGTTACTTGGCTCCCTACTTTATGAGAATTTCACTGGTTCTACCTAATGTCCTTTTTCTTTGCCAGAATCCTACTCAGGACTTTAGAGGAACCACGGCAGCTGACAGCATAGCTCTGAAAGCCTAGCAGTCCAGAGGCCAGTAAACCCAGTTCAAGTCCAAATGCAAGAAAATAATGTCTCACAGCTCAAAACCAGTCAGGCAGGTGGAATTCTCTCTTCCCCAAGAGAAGGTCGCCCTTTCTGTTCTATGCAGATCTTCAACTGACTAGATGAGACCCACCCACATCAGAGAAATCTGCTTTCCTATCTGCTTTCTCCACCTACCAATTCAAATGTTAATCTCTCCAGAAACATTCTGGCAGACACATCCAGAATAATGTCTAATCAAATGTCTGGACACTCCAGGACATAAAAAATTAACCACCACATCGGTTAATTTACGTTAGGGAAGTAATGCAGTTTATTAACACAATTGTAACTACCCAGTTTTTATATTTACGTGCTCTCTGGCTTATTTTCTGTCCTCCATCATCAACACTTTAAGTTCTAGAAGCAGAGGCCCTGCCTGTTTCAACCAGCTGGGTAATTCCAGGGCCTACAACAGTAACTGCTATGGGGTAGAGGTCAATTTGTTGAAAAACTTTTTTAAATTAATAAAAATATATTCATTATATAATTCATAGTAGAAAATAAGAAAAGTGGAATGTTTTGAGCCTACTCCTAAAAGAAGAGTAACATCATCTTCCAGGCCAAAAATAAATAGCTACTGACCCCTCCCTATGTCTATTATATTAATAATCTCCATACATTGAAATTTTCCTCACAGGCAATGGAAACAATGGCGGGTGATTTTCCCTGAAGTTTACTGTGTCAGAGCTTAATCACATCCAAATGGGGCAGCATATTTCCTTTGTGAGTTTCCTTTTCTGGGAGCAAAATTACCTTCAATTTTAGCAGTGTGCGGGTCAAAGGGAAGAGGCAGACAGGAGGTAAGGAGATTCTTATGTGTTTTGCCAAATCACTCCAAAAGTTTTAAACATTAGGCCGGGCGCTGTGGCTTGCGCCTGTAATATAGCACTCTGGGAGGCCAAGCAGGTGGTTTGCCTGAGCTCGTGAGTTCGAGACCACCCTGAGCCAGAGCCAAAGTGAGACCCTGTCTATAAAAGAAGAGCTGGGTGTTGTGGCAGGCGCCTGTAGTCCCAGCTACTTGAGAGGCTGAGGCAAGAGAATCTCACAAGCCCAAAAATTTGAGCTTGCTGTGAGCTGTGAAGCTACAGTACTCTACTGAGGGTAACAAAGTAAGACTGTCTCTGGCTCGGCGCCTATAGCTCAACCGGCTAAGGCGCCAGCCACGTACACCTAAGGTGGCAGGTTCGAATCCCCAGCCCGGACCTGCCAAACAACAATGACGGCTGCAACCAAAAAAATAGCCGGGCGTTGTGGCGGGCGCCTGTGGTCCCAGCTACTTGGGAGGCAGAGGCAGGAGACTCGCTTGAGCCCAGGAGTTGGAGGTTGCTGTGAGCTATAATGCCATAGCACTCTACCCAGGGGGACAGCTTGAGGCTCTGTCTCAAAAAAAAAAAAAACAAAGTAAGACTGTCTCAAAAAAAGTTTTCAATATTGAAGAATCTTTCACTGCTTGGCCTAAGAACTATGTCACCCAAAGCTACCCAATGAATTTTGGCACAGTGAGTTGTAATCTTGTGGGCTTAGCATTTTTAAGCTTCTTTCTTTCAACTACTTCTCAAATTATGGAGATTCATGCCTCAATCTGAAAATGAATTTACCAGAAGTATGACTGTGAGGCCACCATGAACACAGATGAAGACTGTGTGGAAGGAGATGGAAGGTGATTTTGCATTCAACTTCCAGGTTTGAGCCTGGGCACTCTTGGCCCTAGAAAACACCATACAGGCAAAGACTTCAATCCTTATTCACTGTGTCCTCTCCATGGGACCGTAGGCCCTGCTGGAAACCTCCTATCTATTCATCTCACAAGAAAGATGAGAGTTAGACAATGGGAGGAAAGAGAAGAAATGAATGGAAGATATATAAAACAAATATTTATGGAATGCTCAATCTGTACCTGAAAAATCCTGTGCTCTCAACTAATATTAGATTTTTACTTTTTTTTTTTTTAAATTAAGAGAGGTCACTTGCATGCATATTCATGTAACAGAAAAATAAGCTCTTACTAGGGAAACAGCTGGGGAAGATAAGAGGGCAAAAGTATTTCCTGGGGCTTCTGGAATATTCTTTCTTAGGAATATAAGTAAATTCTCAAACATCTGCACAAAATACTATCCTTAAGGTCTTTTATAACACGTTGAACACTCCAGGACGAGCCTGAGAAATTTCTTCAAATAGTTCCTTGTTCATTTGAACTATCTTACAGCTCAGAGTCATGACCTCAATTGAGTAGGAAGACGACATGTGCCTAGGGTGACCAGACGTCCCGCTTTTGGCAGGACAGTCCCAATTTTTAACAATTTGTCTTGCGTCCCAAAGCATTTTTAAAAGTCCTGATTTTTGGAAAGAATGCATGAAGGGGTGGGAGAATGGGAAGGGAATATACGGTTTTTGGCTGCCATGTGGCTACTTTGCCAGGATATGCGTTTTATATTATTTTTGTTAATTTTATAATGTTAAACCGTAATAATAACAAATAATTGTTGAGAAGCGATTATCGAGAACTACTTATCAAAGTTTGCATTGTTGTCAGGCCCTACCCCCCCACCCCCATCAATGGTGTCCCGCTTTACCAATGTTAAAATCTGGTCACCTTACATGTGCCTCAAGTGCAAAACCATCGACGCACATATAACAAGAGTGCCAGGGAGTTAGTCCCTGGGATGACAGCTGGGTGTTTATGGGGGGCTCCACTCCCCAGGGTCCAAATTAAGCCCTTGAGACAGTTCATACCCAATGAGTACACCACAAAAAGAGGCAAAGCAGAAGGCAAAGGGAGGCGACCAGGAGTGCTATTACTGCCGTGTGTCATCAGTCTACGCGGCCTGAATCAAAAGAGGGAAAACCTAGGGAGACAGCAGGTTTAGGTTGTAGTTGTCAAGGGACACCACACCTCAGATAAAGATGGACTAAGGAATGTCCCCTCAATAAGTTCCCCTAGAGATTCTGCCGATAGAGAACTGCTTCCAGGCTGTTGTCACAAGCTCCTAAGCCATTGTTTTCCATCTGCCTCTACTTCCATCAAACCTCATTTAGCTAAATCGTATGAACAGCTGCTGAGTGATGAGTTATGCTCACAGGGAAGATGCTGTCAAATATCCAAGGATACAGAAAGCGCAGCCACGGTGCAGTTTTTCTTGGCCAAATCCTCTGTGTCCGCCATCCATTTACTTATAATTGTAGGGGGTTATCTCCTCACCCTCCATTCCCTGGCATTCTCAAGGGTTGGAAGCCCTCTTTTTGCCCCCAGAGTCATGCCATTCTACTCTTAGAGGGTCCAAAAATAGAAGGAAGCTGAGTTTTTTCTACTCCAATCCCTTCAGCAAAACATCAGTCACACCATGGCAAAGCCACATGCCAAGGCAGGGCAGGAAATGAGTGAGGAGGAAGCAGCCTGCCCTCTGGCCACGTCTCCCCTCCCTGGGGTACTACATTCACCAGGGGGAAAGCATTCCAAAGTCCCGTTACAACTGTACACATTGTTCCTCAAAAACAGTCTCCTTGGGCACCTGTGGCTCAAAGCTGTAGGGCGCCGGTCCCATAAGCTGGAGGTGGTGGGTTCAGACATTGAAGAGTAGCAAAAAAAAAAAAAAGTCTCCTTTTTCTAGCCAGGTGGCAGTTTTCACACCAAAACTTTATATCCAGTAGACATTCTCAGCAGCTCATCTCTACCCATGATCATACAGTAAGATTTCCAACAAATTATTCAAATTCCCTGAACAAATACTAGATGAAACCCTTCAACCAGTGACAATCTCAAGAAAGAGAGTATGTCACACATGGGTAATTCTGCACTCACAGAGTCTTTTTTTTTTTCATGACATTTTGTTTTTTGAAAAGAGCAGATATGTCTCACTGGTAGCTTTTTTTTAATTCTAGGTTTTTTTGTTTTTTTGGTTTTTTTTTTGAGACAGAGCCTCAGGCTGTCCCCCTGGGTAGAATGCCGTGGCATTACAGCTCACAGCAACCTCCAACCCTGGGCTCAAGCGAGTCTCCTGCCTCCGCCTCCCAAGTAGCTGGGACCACAGGCGCCCGCCACAACGCCCGGCTATTTCCTGATTGCAGCAGTCATTATTGTTTGGCGGGTCCGGGCTGGGGATTCGAACCCGCCACCTTAGGTGTACGTGGCTGGCGCCCCAGCCGGTTGAGCTATAGGCGCCGAGCCTAATTCTAGGTTTTTAAAAATAGATCCATGTATTACTCTCAAGGCTTTTTCCTATAGTGTGACGAACTGAACATACTTCCCTGGGTAGATTCAGAATAGCATTATTAGAAGATCAACTTGAAAACAAGTTGAAAATTAACAGTCCACGGATGGCTAATATGTGAGAAATGAAGAAAAATGTTATTCCCTTAAACCGTATTCTCACTGCAGAAATAACATGACCTCCATGATGCTGGCCACCTCCCGAAAACACTCATTTATGTGTTCATCCATCCATTCAGTCATACATAAATATTCACTAAGTCCCCACAAAGTCACCAAGCAAATGAATCTCAGCATTTTTGAGCTATGCTACATTAATTTGCTCTAAAGCCTATCCACTCACTGTTATGCTTACCCCTTTGGAAGACAAGCCTAAAAACCCCATGCAAACTAAAATCATCTCATTTTAAGACTTTCAGAAACAAAGTTCAAAGTACATTTTCTGGGCCACAGACAGCCTAGGAGGATTTGTTTTAGAAATGAACTTAAGAGCATTCCAGGAATCCAGTATTCCAGGACTCACAGAAATGAGAAGGTGGCCTGTTCCATGGAGGTCTTATTCTGACATGCATCTGCCTTCTGCTTAAAGCTTTAGCTGAACCAGTGACTGAACTAAAGCTACTCCTTGGAACTTAGGATTGAGTCTGCTACAACCACAAAACTGTTTAGAAGAAACAATGTGTTTTAATATTAAGAAGTTAATAGCATTGATTATAGAGCTAAAGCGTCATTATTTTCTATATGTATAAGTTTATAGTAATTTCAATCAAAATTACAAAGAAACATAAAATTCTAGAAACACCTGATCCATTTAATTTTCTAAGAGGTCCTAAAACACCTAAGTCTGTATCAATATTCCATTTGTTCAAATTCCCACAAAATGCAGCTCACCATGAGTTTTTGTGTAGCGCATGAATTTTTACATTTTTAAATACTAGGAGAAAAAAATTCAAAAGAATCCTATTTCCGGGGCGGCACCTGTGGCTCAAAAGGGTAGGGCGCTGGCCCCATATGCCAGAGGTGGCGGGTTCAAACCCAGCCCTAGCAAAAAAAAAGAATCCTATTTCTTGGCACATTATTATTGTATGAAATTCAAATTTCAGTGTCTGTGAGTAAAGTTTTACTCGAACATGGCCATGCATATTTATTCACTGAGTGTCCCTGGCTGCTTTCCTGCTTGGAGAGTAGTGATCAGGGCCACCCAGCCTATATTATTTACTATCTGACCCTTCAGAACAGTGATTTTAAACTCCTATGCTGAGGGATACTGATGTGCATGAGAGGATCTTAGGTATGCTACAAAAATTTTTAAAGATCATAATTAAATTATTTTTGAAACAAGTTCAAAGCATATTAAGTTATTATTCTTTTTTTTTTTTGATCAGCACAATTTAAGTGTGCCATGGAAGTCTAACTATAGATTCAAGTGTACAATAAGACTAAAAAGTTTGAAAAACACTGCTCTAGAGACAAAGTTCCCTAACTTAAGATTTAAGTAACAAGACCATGTTATCAAGTGAAGACATTTTGGACCATGACAAGGTTTCTCTACACAGCTGCTGCCAATTCTTGCCACCCTGTCTTGCTTTGACCAAAACATCTATGCATTTCTGCCCGGGCTGGGGTTGTAACATGGGCAACTGGGTGGAGGGGAAAGAAAGCAAAAAAGAAAAAGGTGTCCAAGGAGAAATGCGCTTTGATTTTTTTTTTAAGTTGCTGCTGTTGCTGTCATCATTGTTTTTGGCAAGTGGGCCAGGTTCGAACCACCAGCCCTGGTGTATGTGGCTGGCAGCCTACCCACTGAGCTACAGGTGCTGCCTGGGAAATGCACTTTAAAAACAGCTGAAACGGAAAAGCAAACGTGTGGGGAGAAGAAAGTTCTGAAGGGTATCTGAACACCCTGCCCTAACCAGCCTTCACCTCCTTTTACCACAGCTGTCTCAGACCCTTCTGACTTTGAAACAAACTGTAAAATCACTGTACACAGTCTGTACAGTAAACAAGATAGCTATTGTAATACACAAAGTATAATTTACGTATTTTGTTCAGTGGAGAATCATTCATCTGTTCTACTAAGTCAAATGCAGATTCATGTGTTTTGAAACAATTAGTAAGCCACAGAAACAGAACTAATTCCCGAAGTGCTGTTTGTTTTGACATTTTCCGTTACCTATAAAGCGTGCCAATATATTCGTGTAAATATTACACTTGAACATTGTTTTTCAGTTAGTCTGGTATGATGATGAAAAGTCTCCCCCTCTTAGCTTGTTAAACCTACAAAGAATATTAATAAGAGAAACAGAGAAAAAGTCACAAGCTGTAGCTCACTGTATCCCAAAGTTGCACACATGTGTTTTCAATTCATAAAATGCAAATGTCTTGTTTGGTTTCAAAAGACAGCAGGCAAGGCTGATAGAGTTCATGCTTTAATATTTTCTTGGTACATTTTCAAAACTGTAATCAATAGTCAATGATAATTTGCCAGCTGTTCCTAATGCATCAGCTACATTATATTAGCAATCAATTCTGAAGGTGGAGATGCCAGGTCCGTGATGGTGCCTCATTTAGAAAAATAATTTATAGGAACACAGGGTCCTCAAAAAGTTATCTGAAGTTCTAAAAATGACAGCTAGATACAGAAGCTGTACCTTAGAAGGACAGCCGAGACAAACCCACGTGATATTAAATTACTTACTAATTCAACCCTATTATGATGAATCCCAGAGTTGTAAGAATATGGGTGAAAATGAAAAATAATCTCAAGTCACCTGCCTTCCCAGGAGACTCTTCAGTCATTTTTACCACTAAACGCAGACCTGCTGGTGACATCACATTTGTTTGAAGAAAGAGAAGTAGGGAAAGGGCTAATAAAAATGGTAGAGGCCATGAACACTGGCCAAGGGCCTGACCCCTGCAAAGGTACATGGGTGCATGTAAGTCTCAATCCTTTCCAGGTCAGCTGTCACCAGTCCCCTGCTCTGGTGCTCAGAGCAGCAGAGGAGTAGGAAGGAAAGTCCGTGATCACCACAGTGCTCTGCTTGCCCTCCAGGGATCTGCCAGACGTCTCTGACCTCCTGCCTACCCACAGGTCACATGCACTTCACCCCACAGGGGTAGTTCCAAAGGATAAACAAAGCATGGCTGCCCGACCTTGAACGGTGGCCACTTTAAAAGTGTCTCATCACTCCAATTGTGAGTAGACTCCAATAAGAACGTAAATAAGACCCATGACGAGGGACATCTGGAGAGTAAATATGCTCACTGCACTGAGATCATTATATCTCATTACAGCTGCTTTTTAGAAAATGCTGATTCATTCATTATTGGTGATTAAAAAAAAATTGGCCAGAAACTGAGATGAGTTTCTAGAAAAAGCAAGGGATAAAAATCCAGTGATCGAGCATGGTCTGGAAGGAGGAGCCATTAACTTCATTTTGATGACAACAGAAGGGAGGAAACAGGAAGGGCCCTGTCTGCTAGCTGACAACAAGTGATCACAACCAGCGCCACCATCAAAATGTCACCTACTCCGGGCCAGGCACCATTTTAAGCACTTCGTATACATTAATGGATCTAATCTTCAAAACAAGGCCTAAGACAAGTGCCACTGTCATCTTTCTGAAGATGAGTTAACTGGGGCTCAAAGAGTATAAGTGACATGGACATTACCTTCCATTACCTTCCAATTACACGTTTCTCTATGTTAGGCAGGAAGTGTACACTCGCTCACTTATAGCAAGTGTAAAGTCTCCAGTCCAATATTTATCCCAAAAATGCTGTTCCTTCAAAGAGCATCCATAAATTGGAATATAGCTTAATTAATGTATAATGTCACCACCAGCTATAAATAAATTTGATCATACATGCTCTTACACTTCACTAATTTTAGACCATGCTATAAGCTTCAAAACAGCACTAGTCATTACTCTGAAAGTATCATTAATGCATCATCTCGGCTATGTTAATAAATAAAATAGATTCTGCAAGCAGGTAGGAAGGTAAATGCATTTAATTACCTCAAATGTCTTAATTAACTCCTACTGCTAATGATACAGCAATTTAGGTTTAAATACGTTGTAGAGGACTGATCTGCTAGTTTTCTACTGAGTCATGTTGCTGCACATTACTGACATCCAATGAAATTGGGAGGTTCACCTCCCAACTTTCAAAAAATCTGAATCTCAAGGAGAAAAACAAGAAAAACTAAGGTGTTAGACGCACTGCAGTGGTTTCTCTCTCACACACACCTGCTCCCTGGCTAAGAGTTCTTTGGCCTTTTCTGTCCCTATCTCCTCCTGAGCCCCAGGGAATGCATCATGGCAATAATCACTTGTGACAGTGTTTGAGTATAGCCATCAAGCACCACCAGTGAGTCAATCTCCCACACACGCTTTTAACCTCCTTCGGATAAGAGCCCTCCAAGGGAAGTCATGGTGATCCTCACTGATCTGGATTTAACGTGAACAAAATTCAGACACTAGGACAAGTAGGCAAAGCATCTTAGAAGCTCTCTCCCATGGTGAATAAACATAGCCATTCTACGTAAAAGAAGTGCCAGACTCCAGAGGTCATGATCCCATAACTTGCTTTAAACAAGAGAATGAGGAGGATGTGAAACCATGTTACTTCCAAGGCTGAGCCTTAAGAGATTTATAAGTTCTGCTTTCTTGCTCTTGGAACCTGACTATGATAGTATGAGAGGCACACGTCACGTGCAAGGCAAAGTAAGGCACCAGTTGGCAGCCCCAACTGGGTTTCCAGCCAACAGCCAGCACCAAGCACAAGCGCAGTGAATGAGCTCTTGTGGATGCTCCAACCCAGCCAAACCCCTGGATGCTCAGAGCTCCAGCTGATGCCACATGGAGAGAAAGACCTCCCAGCTGACCTCAATTAATCCACAGTCTTAACAGATAACAAACATCAGTTGTTCTTTAAGTTATGAGGCGGTTTGTTACATAGCAATAGTCAAACCCTTTCCAAATCATCTCAGAGACTCAGGCTGAAACCAGTCCCCACTTGCCTCAGACTTATATTAGGACAAGTCACATAGATCTGAAACATCGAGATGACTGGGATGGGTTGGGGAAGAAACTTTCCAACATGGTGGCTAAAACCACAGACCCTGGAGCCAGGCTGCCTAAGTTGGAATCCTGGCTTTACCTTTTACTACATAGGTACCTAGTAGAAGTTACTGAACTTTCCTGTGCCTCAGTTTCCTTTCGAACAAAATAGAGATAATATTTCTCCCCTCAGGTTTGTTATGAAGATTAAATATCAGTATCCATGTATGTAAAATACTGAGAACAGTGCCCAGCACAGAGTAAGTGCTCAATAAATGTTCTCTCTTAATCTTGGTGTTTATTCTTTATTCTGTCTATATCCAAGAAACCACGGCTCCCAGCTGATTAAGCTCATACCAGCAAGGCAGAAAAAAACTACAAACTAAAAAATCAGTTTGAACGACTGCCAGTTTGTGAGTTGTCCCTAACAGAAATGTCGGATACAGCTAAACTTTGTCTGAAAATAAACCACTACTATATGCAAAAATCTGCACTTAGAGAACTTCGTAACTGATTTCTGTCTAGTAAGGGCACCAAACTTTATTTGCATCTCATGTAGTCCTGGAAAATTATTTCATCTCCTGCATAATCTTGGCTATCATCATCACATTCATGTCAATGTTGTTTCTAAATATGATTCTGCAGATCATTACAACAATCAGATTACAGGTCACAGTAGTATTTATATATATTATAACAAAATTAATCCTAAATGTACTAGTAATACTGGATTCATTTTTGCTTCTTTTGGGGGGGCTCTGAGAGCTGCCGTATATATACTCATAGTTTAGAGAATTGCTTTCATTAAAATAATTATTGATTTTTTTTAATGAAGCAACAGATAATAGTAATCAATTACTTTTGTTATCGGATTGGAATTGGTGAATAATAATTTTTTTGGCCCTAGTTCTCTGTCTCTTCTCTGTTCTAAAATGTACATCAGGATCTATTTCTATTTACATCAAAATTAATCACCTTCAGTGAATTAATATACGGCAGCCATGAGTTAATGTTTTGAAATATTTAGCATACTGTTTCAGCCCTTGAGCATCTGACCAAAGCTCTTCTAATGGGAATTTTCCCTGGAACTCCAAAATTCTCCCTTTTCTTATCTTCTCACATAGTTCTACTCGTAAAATTATCCTAGATCTAATTATACTACCCACATTCTTGTCTTTGAACATGGTTTCATGTGCTTTTCAAGACAATGATGATAGTTTCATAAACTATACCCAAGTACTTGACTCAATAAGAGGTTCCAGGAAAATGCATCAGGTATATGCCTGTCTCTAGTATGACAATATCGCACATCCACGTTAGTTACTACTTTCTCTTTCCAAATCATTTCTATGCCTCAGGTCAGCTTGAGAAATGTATGTTTTCATTTCGTGCTTGCTAATCTTGCCTTGAATGGCAACTATCAAAGATGCAAATTAACTGCCAACGATATAAAGGATGCACTAACTTAAAATTATGAAATGTAAATTATTAATGCAGTAGCAACTCAGCTTCCAGCTTCCTTCTACAAATACTAACAATTTCACCTGTCGTTTTGCTCAATGAAAACCAAATTGCGTGATTTAGACAAAAAGAGGGAATGCTAAATTGCTTTTTCTCTTCCCAACCTCTGGATTCCCTCTTCCTTTCCTCCTCCGATTCCTCCGTCTCTGAGTTCCGACCTTTCTCTTTCATTTCTGCTTAACGTCAGCCTAACGGATCTTATTTACACGCCATTCTGCTTCTCTTTCTGATGACCGTGTTCCACCAGCCTACTCAGAGGACCTGAATCAATTCTAGCATACATTTTTAAAAATATATGTATTTTTCCCAGGGCGTTTGCAAAATTATGGTCATTGTGTTATTTTGTGATCATACACAAAGAGCTGAAGAATGCATACAGTGGTATTATTCAGAGTAATTATTGGTACTATGGCTATGTCTACTATGTGGTTGAACACAGCAAAGAATGAACGCAGCCAAAACTTAACTGTGAAAAGACATCGTATGAAAAAGAAAGCTTGGCTAAGTGAAAAGAACATTCAGAGTAGAACTGACAGGTTCCACCAAAGTTTCCATGCCAGTAAGTGTTGCTTTCCTTGCTCCTGTTTTCCATAAATGGAGGGCTTAAATGCTTAAATTAACAAAAATATTACTAAAACTATTTATGTAACATTTCTAATTAATGAAATTGATTCGAGTGGAGTAATAAACATTGTGTCAACTTGCCCCTTTAGAAAGGAGGATGGGTATAATTTGACCAATAAATAAAAAATGAATCAAGGGCCTTTGTTAATTTACCATTTCAGTAACGTCTTTTGAGTTTCTCAGATAAAATGTCATCGCATTCTCTAAACATATCTCTACAAATTCTAAATCTTGATTTTACTCTGATTTGCATAAAACGTTTTTAAGCAGCATAAGTGATAACTAAACTCAAGTGCACCCAGGTTAACAAAATTATTTCAGAAAAGAAATAAATGGTCGTAGCTGTTTACCTGACAGGGTTGTTTCATTTTAATGGCTATGACATGGTATCTATAACAACAGAGCTCACAGGTCCAGGAACCTCTCTCACTGATCCACTTCAGCAGGCACAGCTGATGGGTATACCGCACTGACCCATCACATCGGCAAGGATTTAACAGCTCACCCTAGAAAGAAAACGGCCCGGTGTGAATAGTTTTGTCTGTGTATTTTAAAACTCTATTGCTTTTCTTTTCCTTCAAAACCATTTACCCAGAAGGATATGAGCATCAGGCTCTACCCTAGAAAATGAAATTAAAATTTTATACCTCTGATGGGAACGAAGCTAAAGTCTTAAAACTATTTCAAAGATATTGCTTAGAGTTATGACATAAATGTTCTAGCAACATGCAAAATGTCTGCAAGATACAGCTCCCAATACCCTCGGGGGAAAGCTGTACTATTAAATCTCTTTAATAACTTTTAAGTGGATGGTCAGATGCATTTCCTCTGCAGTTATTCTTAATCATTGCTTAAGAAGCAATGCACGGCATCCCAGAAAGCGGCCTGCAAGAGCATTATGCTTTTATTTTTTCTAAATGTAGCATCATAAATATTGACTCAGGGTATTACATTCCTGAAAGCCTGTGTATTCTTATGCAATTTCCTTACTTTTAAAAATATCAAACCTAATGTTTTCTCAAACCACACATACCGTAAGCGACACTGTGCTCTCTTCCCTGTGACCACTCTCATGAAAGTTTGCGCGCACCTCTAAAGGTATTTACGGTTTTAAAACCGTGTTTCTAACAAAACATAAAATACACGGTTGGCTAAATAGCCTTTCTTTCAAAGTACATTCCTGCGTGGCTTTTAAAAACTGTAACGAGCTTTTCACATCAGTAAGATTAAGTCACCAAAATCTGCAAGAAGGAACGAAGCTACTCTTTTTGGTTGTGACATGACTCACTCTCAGTCTGCATTCTGAGACTATCCGTCGACTCACGATTATCTGTAGAAAACAGACCTCACTTTACATCCTATAGGTTTTCTTCTCTGTGTAAACCAAATTCAAATAAATACTTAAGGTATTATCGTTTAAGCACCTGAGAATCGTGTAGCTACCAAACCAAGCAGGAAAAAAAAAGTGTAGATCAAATTAAATTAAACCCTTATATTCGCCACTGGGACATTTTTATCTGCCTTCACCAAAAAGGAATGGGGGACACGCACAGGAACCAATGCTCACCAGGCAGGACTACACGAGCCTCTCCAACTGGGAGGCGTGCTCTGTCCTTGGTGCTGAAGGCTTGACCACCTCGAGCGGAAGCCCGCCCGGCCCCAGCCGGTGCCCACAGCCAGCCACCCCGGGGTCCCGCCGGGCCTTACCTGCTCGGCGCCCTGGAAGCAGATCTTGCAGATGGGATGGTGGTGCTGGTGCTGGTGCCCAGCGCGCTGATCGCCGCCGCCGCTGCTGCTGCTGCTGCG
>NW_003852428.1:10025960-10030361 GCF_000181295.1 Otolemur garnettii | reverse complement strand
GCCCGGGCGGGGCGCGGAGAGGACCGGCTGGAATTGGGGGGAATCCCTCAGCCCCCTCCGGCGCCTCGGCCCCGGGCAGCTCCCGTCGGTTCCGGGGCGGATGACCCCTCCCCAAACGGCGCGCCACTGCGGCTCTCGTGAGCCGGGACGGGGGAGGGGTCGCAGGGCTCGGTCCGGAAGCCGTTACTGGTGGGCAAGTGGGAGGCTGCGGGCAGAGACCCGCGTGGGAGTGGGGACGCCGGAACTGCCTCGGCAGGGGCAAAGGGCGCGCGGACCCGGGGACTGCAACCGCCGCCTCCCAGCGATCGTCCCCGCGCTCCGAACCCTCCTCCTCAAGGGCTCTCTCATTGACCCCCTAGAGCCTTACTCCAGAAGTCTCTGGAACCTGTGTCTTCCCGGTCTGGCCCGCCCCTGAATCCTCCCTGTGCCCTCCTCACCACCTCTCGCCTGCAGTAAGTATCCTTGTTATTTGTAAATATCTTAGTCTGAGGGTCATTTCCTGGAATGGTTCCAGATAGGGAAGGCTGGTGCCACGTTGTGTGGCCTGTGGTCACTTGCATACTTGCGCAGAAAGGAAGCAAATCACACATCCCCCCTTTGCCTGGGAAAAGTGTTTGCAACCTCGGGTATCGGTTTTGCTGGTCCCAAAGTCAATCTCTCCACGACTCTACCCTGCCAAACCGCCCTGGGAATCATCTGCAGGTCAGGGCCACAGTCCTTGGCAGTTTTGTTTTTTTTTCCACACTAAACTTCCTCACCTATGGAGAACTGAACGGAAAGCCGTGTACGTGTAGTACAGTAGTTTCCAAATTTGTGTAGTGTGAAATCAGAGAGCATCGGATGCATATACTGCAATATGTCCGTCCCGATCCATGTGATTCTCACTGATGTAACGCTCTGACACAGCCCACTGGCTGAGTCTCAGGGCAGTCATTTTGGCTGCATTTCATAGCCGAAGACCCAGGATCAGCTAGACAGAGTTACTTGTTCAAGGTCACTGGATTATTAACAGACAACTTTTAAGGTCCAGATTTCCTGGCTCAAACACCAGTAATTTTTTTCTGATTCTTTCTTCTGCCTCCTACGATTGTATCAATAATATATGGCGTGTTTGGTGGCACTGAATCCCATTAATAATTAGATATTCTCAAATGGTTGAGATAAACTAACAGCTTAATTTTCCCATTATACGTTTTGGAAGTAAGTATATTTTAAAAAGAAGAAGAACGAGCTCTTTGGACAGAAATTGGAAAGTGGAAGGTACTGAAAAAGAACTCAAGAATGCTTTGTCACAAATAGTCCCCGGTGAAATAGTTCCCAGGAGTGTCCTTTACCACTTAGCCCCCTCAGAATAGCTTTTTTTGGGCAGCAGAGTGGCAGGCAGCAAGCACATTTTAAAAATAATAATCCCTGAATTCCCTGGGAACTTACCACATTTAAGAAATGTGGTCGTAGATAAGATTTCATTTTCAGTCTTCACCTGCCAAAATAACATTGCACAAGTTTGTATATTGCCACAGTCCTAAGATAATCATAAGCCTTCATCTTAAGTTCTTGAGTTAAAGGGTAGATAAACTTGTACCAAGTCTTCTAAATAATTCAATTTAGGACTAGAAAATTTCTACCAAATGTGATAAAATATATTATAGCTTAAGCTATGGGTTCTGTATAAACAATTAAAATAATTCAGACAGCAAAGTGTCATGGATAAAGGAGGAAAAGGCCACAGGGCTAGAAATGTCCTTTCAGTTCATTGTTTCTGAAAAATACTCTCCAGTGAGAGACATTTAAGTTTCCTTGATACAGTAGGTAACCCCATACAAACATTCAGTGACCTCCAAAGCTGACTCCTGCCTAAGAAAGGAAAACTCGTTCATGATCTTCATTTAACCCAATGAGTTTTCAAAAGATTAAGGAAAAACACTTTCTTTGTAACTTTGACTTCGTCCTCTGTGGTAAAAATACAGAGTAATGTGGATCACGCTCAGCTGCGGGCACCCAAGTGGAAGAGAGATGGAGACTCAGTCATCAGATAAAGGAGGGCAGAGGACCGGCCCCGCTGACAGCCGTCAGTAGCCTGTGTGCATCTGTCAACTAAAAAATGAATGAAGGGAGACACAGGTTTATCAGTGGCACAAACTGAAGGATACATCAAGCCTACCTCAACCTATAAATGAACAGAAGGATAAAATAATACAATAAATGCTTGAAAATTCTCCATTTTCATGCCTTTCCCTGCCCCCAACACACACACACAACACACAGTAAAATGGACCACTCACTAAAATGGATATTTCATTATAAAGATGCAGACCCTTTAGATACCAGGAATTCCTTTCATTGAATCCAAGGATGGAGAGAGATGGGAGGAACCCATGCAATAACGTTCCCAAAGGTTCTTCAGTGCTATTTCTATTGGATATTTTCCCTGGGCTTCCCTGATGACCACATCCTGGAGGAGTCTCCTAGAGTCACTTCAGGGATGTCAGATAGGAAACAAACAATTCAGGCTACACCAGGTGAGAGTGCTGGAGTCCTGAAGCTGGACCAGGTGTGACCTTGATATGCCCTCCAAACAATAGAAGTTAGTCTGGTAGGTCGCTTTATAGAAGCACTTCAATTCTTTTAAGTTTAGCTCTTAGAGATGTTCCAAAATTGTTCAGCTGGCACCTTTAGGATTCACTAACATGTCTCTGTGGCCCCTGAGTACAATTCACACAATTCTCAGTTGCCTTCAAAATATCTGAAAGAAAAAAATTAAGAACTCTAAGTAGGCCAGGTGCAGTGGCTCATGCCTGTAATCCTATCACTCTGGGAGGCCAGGGTGAGTGGATTGCCTGAGCTCAGGAGTTCGAGACCAGCCTGAGCCACACTGAGACACCCCCCACCCCATCTGAAAAAATAGCCAGGCATCGTGGCAAGTGCCTGTAGTCCCCCCTACTCGGGAGGCTGAGTTAGAAGAATCATTTGAGCCTAAGAGTTTGAGGTTGCTGTGAACTGTGATGTCACAGCACTTTGAGGATGACAAACTCCATCTCAAAAAAAAAAAAAAAAAACTATGTTTTATAACAGCAAGGTTATGCCATGGGGTGGGAGGAGATGATTGTGGATTGCAGCCTATGCAATTCAGTGCAGAGTGTGGCTCTGCTGTGCACCAGCTCTGAAGCAACGTCAGCACCATGCCACCACAATGCCATGTGCAGATAAGTCCATAATTTATCTCTCCTATTCTAACCTCCAGGTTCATGTATCAAATTGCACCCTTCACAACCATTGCAAACTAATTAGGTCCAGAAGCAAATAACACTGCCAAACCTCCCAATCTTCATGATGGCAATAAATCAGTTGTTCATTTACCCAGTTGTTCAAGCCAAAATCCTTGGTGTCATCCTTAACTTTTATTTTCACATAATACCTTCAGGATATGAAAAAAATTCTTCCAAATGCACTTTCAAAATATATGCCAAATTTCACTATTTTTTAGCTCCATCCTCACCATCCCAGTTCAAACCACCATCCTGGTGCACCGGAATTATCAAAAGAGCCTCCTAATTGCCCCATGCCTCTTACTCTTGAACTCATCCCCATGGAAGCCAGGACGAACGCATTCAAGTGCGAATCCAGTAATGTCATGGCTTCTCACCACACTTTGTGTGATATTAAAAATCTTAGCATGCCTTGCAAGTACTCAATCTAGCTCCTAGCTATCTCTCTGAAAAATGTCATCATACCCTCCCTACCACTCCACCCTCCCTGTAACTCCTTTCTGCTCCGTTGGCCTCCTGGCTGTGCTCCGTGTACACCCCGTCTTCTCTCTCCCAGTAAGCATGGCCTGGCCCCACATTTCACCCAGATTTTTGTACTTCATCATAAAGACCTTCCTTAGCCTTTCTCTACTCCCATTTTAACTCTTATCCAGCGTTACTCTGTTCCTTCTCACTTTTCTACTCAACATTATACAGGGACATACTGTGTGTATTTGTCTGCTTGTTTCCTCATCTGACATCTTCAGCTGGACTCTGGCTCCATCACAGACTGTTCTGTTCATTGCACTGAACCTGGTGCCTAGGACAGTGCCTGGCCAGAATTCATGCTCAGTGGGTATGTCTTAAACACACACTGAATAATCTCACCAATCAAGGAGGTAATTATTATTCGGCCTCTGTGTTTAAGGCACCATGCCTCTGGTTAAACCAGAGTTCCCAGATGGGATGCAATCTGCAAAACAATGGCAGACACAGTGCATTTTGGTGTGTTCCATGTGATGCAAATTTTTTTTCATTGCTTAAGCCAATTAATCAAAATTATTCTGTTCTTGTAGTAATTTGTAGTTGCTGCCTAAGTAGTCATTTGCTGCTATGTATAAGTGAAGTTAACATCTTTTTTTTTTTTTTTTTTTTT
>NW_003852428.1:10009356-10025365 GCF_000181295.1 Otolemur garnettii | reverse complement strand
AAAAAAAAAAAAAAAAAAATTTGAAAACTCACCACTGGTGCTAAGGGAGCCAAAGTAAAGAGTAGGAATGGGCAGTCCCTATATCTGACCAATCTCATTGGTCACTCATTGTGCTCCCCACGATGACTTTACACAACACTACATTCCAGCCCTGGTCAGCTCTGCTCTTGAGTTTAGTACCATTCTTTCCTTCAGTCATTCTAGCTTTGCCTCCAGCATCACTCTATTGTTTTCTGTCCTTGCTGACTCTTCCGCTGGTAAGGGTTTCCAAATCCTTTCCAAAGCTGGTCAGCCAGTACCCTCTCTACCCTTACCAGCTGCCTTGTCCTCACCAACCTGACTTTGCCCTGTCATTTCTCCAAGAACCTGGTATCTTCTCTGAAAGCCCACTGACACCTAAGCTCTGGATACAAACACCTACCAAAGCACTTCTTTCAACCTCCCTCTAAACTGTTTTGAGACCTTTAAAACAATAAAATAGTATCTTAAGAGCATGTTTGATTTTTAAAGGATCATATAGTATTAAAAAAAAAAAAAAGCATTGTTTTCTCCCTTAGTCCCCCTTGACTTGAACTTTAGAAATACAGAAATGCTACACTTCTATATGAGAGATATAAAGGCTTTAAACCATATTGAATGGCCATGTACACAGAATGTCTTATACCTAGCTGACATCGGGAAGGCGATTGAATCAAGTTGACCTGCTAGAGCAGCCAAGCTTTCGAAGGATCTCAAATAAAGCCTGCACTGATTTCCTCCCATGGAAAATCATCTCTTTTTCTTCCAATTTAACACACTAAATGTGACTTTTATGACCTTTATCGTGTTATGCCTTATATTGTGGAGTTCTCCCCTTGTGCTATTGTAAGCCACTTGGTTTGAGTCTATCTCTGTTTAAATGACTCTTGTCTCTGAAGCACTTAGTATGATGGTGGACACCAGTGGGAGCTCAGTAAATGTGGATCAAATAAATATTAACTGAATTCTTCAAAAGAACTATTATTTACTTTTTTAAAGTTATCAGTGAGTTCTGTACACATAGCAAATTAAATGAGCTGAGCCTCCATGAAGTCTGGGTGAAGAGCAGAGGAGTGGTTTACTAGACAAAGAACTTCCTAGACCGTGACAAATCCTTCCATGGGTTGGGAAGCATCCAGAGTCCCAAGGGGTCAGACAAAGCCCGTAACAAGTACAGTCAAAGAGCGAACTTTCCTTTCTCATCTGCCTTTGCCTGCCCACACTCGCAAAGGGACCTGATCTCACCCACCTAGTCAGTTTCACCGTTACTCTGAGAAGGGTAAAGATAAGAACACAGAGATGGGCTCGGCGCCTATGGCTCAAGTGGCTAAGGCGCCAGCCACATATACCTAAGGTGGCGGGTTCGAATCCCCAGCCCGGGCCCGCCAAACAACAATGATGGCTGCAACCAAAAAATGGCCAGGCGTTGTGGCGGGCGCCTGTAGTCCCAGCTACTTGGGAGGCGGAGGCAGGAGACTCGCTTGAACCCAGGAGTTGGAGGTTGCTATGAGCGTGATGCCATGGCACTGTACCCAGGGGGATAGCTTGAGGCTCCATCTCAAAAAAAAAAAAAAAAAAGAACACAGATATGTTTCTCTACAGCCCAGCTTCAGCTGGGGGCTGGCCTGAACCCTGGCTGCTACGGGGTCCCTGCCTCTTTCATGGGCCCTGGACCTTAGGAGAGTCTTCCCTCAGATAAGAAGAGGAGGCAGTGCCAAGTCCACACTAGACCACTGTGAGAGCCAAACTAGCTCCACTTTGTTGTTTACAGCACAAGCCACAGTACAAGCCCCATTCCTAGCTGTTTACCGCATAGCCCTTCCGCCCCAACCTCTGCCAGTGAAATCTTCAGGGCCACTCCCTGCTGCCTTCCCCCACCCCAGGTTGCACAGCCACTGCGCTGTAAACTGAGTCACCTTAGGCAAATAGCTGCTATAATAAACAGTAAGTTTCTATTACCTTGAAATACAGGTAACCAGGTTGCACCAACTCTAGCCCCCGGTTAAGGGACCCTCCACCCCTCACCTGTACCAATCCGAATTCACCTTTACTAGTGAAATCATCAGCCACCAATGCAAATCCTCCTTTACTTCCTCCTTTACTAATGAAATCACCAACCACCAATGAAAAGTGTACTTGTACCGGACCCTACCCCTCTTGCTTTCTGTACCCATAAAAACTTCCTCCACCCCAGGTTCGGGGCTCATCCTAGGCTTGCATGCCAGGAGAGTCCAGGCTTCCCGGGGCCTGAAATAAACTCATCTCATGCTTTTTTACATCGGAGTGTGTCTTGGACTGTCTGTGGGGGTCTTTTGGGAGAATTTTGGGCATAACACCACCAACCTCACACAGCAACCCCACCTCACCCCTTTTCCTAGACGTTAAAACCCCAGGAAAGGGCTGCAATTGCTCCAGCCTGGACCAGGAACTGCTGACCAGCCACTGAAGGTCCCTTCAACAAAACCACACAGTTGAGCAAATAATAAGTTCCTAAAGGAAAAGAAATGTTGTTTCCAGGGGGTGACTGCTTGCTGTATAAAAAGAGATGCAGCTCTTCCCCCATCTCGGAATTTAACCTCTAGCCTATATAATTTATGGTACTTGTCAGCTCTTTCCCTCCGTTCCAGCTGAACTCACACACCTGCCTCCTCTCCCCCACCCCCTGCCAAGCTAAGCCAACTGCAGAAACTGCACTCCAAAAAATACCAAATGGTTACTGAAATGCAAAAGCAAGAGTTATCAACTGCCAGCAATACACAGGCTTTTCCCATGCAGGAAGTTTTGAATAAAGAGGCATGAGTTAGTATTATGTGTTATGAAGACGCACCCAACATGCTAATATATATTTATGTGCAGGGGGAAGGGATGGGTGGACAGGGAGGTCCCACAAATCCCGAGTTTCATCAAAAGACGATTGACTGCAAAAAATAAAACACCTATTTGCTCAATCAACAATTAGCAAGGGGGCAGCACCTGTGGCTCAAAGGAGTAGGGTGCTGGCCCCATATGTCAGAGGTGGCAGGTTCAAAAGCCCCGGCCAAAAACCACAAAAAAAAAAACCAGCAAGTGAGAAATTTTTGGTAATGCACTTGAAGAGCTACACGGTACTCAGTGTACAACTAAGAAGACAGGTAATAGACATGACCACGTTACACAGGCCAAGAGCTTTAGTAGAAGGGTTTAAAGTATTGTGGAAGTACGGAGACTTAACAATTCTGCATGCAGAGATGATCACTGTAGGAAGTTCCTCAGAGTGGGCTATTTGAGCTGAGGTTTAAAGGCTAAATTTAAGTATGCCAAAGTGCCCAGCACACTCCACGTCAGCAACTAACAAAATCAAAGGGATAAATAAAAACACCATGGCTATTAAATGTAAGTATGAGAGCTACCGAGAAAAAGAAGGCTGACAGAGGATATGGTTCAAGTTCATACCAAATGAAGATAAGTGGGATAAAAGTGCAAATAAGTCGGACAGACCTGCCACTAGAAAATACGCATCTTCTATTGGAAAAACATCCCTGTAAAAAGAATTTAGGTCACGTAATTACCAAGAAGTCACCCTTCCATCAAGTGCCATTCCCCAAGAGTCACCAGAGAACTGGTGAATAAGCAAATGAGCATGTAAAACTTTAGTCCCTAAACACCAGGCTGCTGAGCCCTGCTGGGCCTTGGCCTGTTAGGAACCCATCCCACTGGATCACCACCTGAGCGCCACCTCCTGCCCCACTCCCGGCCCCTGTGGAAAAGTTATCTTCCCTGGTCCCTGGTGCTAAGAAGACTGGGGACTGCCTCTCTGAAAGACCATGACAGCCCGCAACAGCCCACCGCACATATATAAATAGTCACTTAGTTTCCTGTCGGGTGAAACCAACAGATTTGTTATATTTGATATTAAATATTATCCTCTGGGAGTCTTTTCCTTTGCCAAGAGTGGGGTCTTCAGTCCCCATTCTGCCTGCATAATCCTAATAAATACGCTTACCCAAATTACCTGTCCACCACAGATTACAAACAATGAATTTGGAAATGTAAGTAGAGTAGCCACATTGATAAGTAACAGCTAACTTTCTTGCCCTGGCCTCAAAGAAAATAGCCACAAGAATTTGAAAAAAATCTCAGCAGTCCAAGTTAGATTAAGAGTAAACAGAGCTGGGCGGCGCCTGTGGCTCAAAGGAGTAGGACACCGGCCCCATATACCGGGGGTGGTGGGTTCAAACCCAGCCCCAGCCAAAAAAAAAAAGAGTAAACAGAGCTGGTGGCGCCTGTGGCGCAAAGGAGTAGGGCGCTGGCCCCATATGCCAGAGTTGGCAGGTTCAAACCCAGCCCCAGCCAAAAAATAAAAAAAAAAAGACTAAACAGCCCTTTAAGCCAACCGCAGGATCACCGACTTACAGATGGCTCAACAATCTCCTGTGCTCATAATAAATTGAAGTCTCCAAGAAAAGTTTATAGCTTGAGCTTTGCCTGTAGATTAACTTCTGAAAGATGATGAGACAAAGATTCAGAATATTCCCTTTTGACGTGGTTAATTACAGATTCTTACCCCTTCAAGTAACTGTGTGGAAAAGTTTTCTTGCATGGTAGTGAGACCCGCAGCGCCCCTGTGAGCACGCGTGGTCCCCCCACCTCCCCACACACACAGATCGTAAGTCACTTGAGGGCCAGTCGTTTATCTTCATGTAACATTTAGAGTTTGTCCCCAGTGCTTAGTACAAATGCCTTGGCACATAATGGGTATTCAAAAAAAGGTTTATATAATGAACAAAGGAGAATGAAGTGATTGTAACACTTTTAAAGAAGATTTATATTAAAAATGAATGAGCTCTCCGCTACGTGAACAGTCCTTTTGCACTCAACCAGTGATAACTAAAATTGATCGATCCTTTACTGGGTCAGGCACCGTTCCAAGCACTTCACACGCGTTAATTTATTTAATCCTCACCACAGTGCTATGAAGCAGGTACTGCAAAGGATAGCGAGGCCCAGACAGAACGCTCTGTGCCGGTTCAGGCAGCTGGCCAGTGACCAGCCGGCCTCCCTGCCCTGGCTGTCCGCTCCCACGCCCAGGCCCTTACCCACTCTGGCATATGCCTCTCGTGTTATTTTATTCATCACAGACCAAAAAGAAACCCCTGCAACTGGACGCTACAAAAAGGGGCTGAAATCATCGGTGTCAACTTCACAGGTTTATAGAACACCCTGGTGGCTACACAGTGTTGTGAATGTACCTAGTGCCACAGAATTGTACACTTAAAACGGTCAACTTAATGTTATGTATATTTTACCACAATGTTAAAAATTGCTTTTGAAGGTCTGGGGGTTATTTCTGGAATGCTGTCTCTCTGAGTCCTCTTTCAAGTGAGTGACCAGTTTATGAACCTACCCACAAACCTCCTAAAGCTCCTTGTAGTTGCCTTTCGCGAGAACTAAATTCCCAGCCCCAGAGCCACCTGTCAGGTTTAGCGTCTTTTTTCAATGTGACAATAGGTCTCCTTCTCCCTTATTTTCCACCTAAGTGCCAATATGATAACCAGGATTCTGGAGCGTGTGCGAGATGGATCACCACCCCCAAGAAAATTACCTGAACTTGATGCTGCCCCCCCATCTCCACCCTGGGAAAGGCAGGGTTGAAGACGGTTACTGAGTTGTTGGCACTAGAAATGGAGCCGTCCTGTGGCAGGGGAGAGTGAGTGCCTAGACACAGCAGATGCTGAATGAGTATTAGTAGAGAGAATAACAGTTGTGAGTCTGCTGTGTTCCCTGCTTTGAGGGAAAACGGCTTTCTTCTCACCCCAAGCCTTCCAGTAGAGTTTTGAGGGGACCCTGAAAATCGGGGAACCACTTTGCAATTAGAAGACATAAAGGGCTAGTTGGCGACTGACTTACATTTAAAACATATAAAGTAGGTGGTGAGCTGGAATGGACTCCTGTCCCCCAAATCCCAAGGCCTACTGGGCCAAATGCTTTGATGCTAGAGCCGAAAGCTGCTGCTACCTTGTCCCTGCCTGCCTTCTGGGCTGTTGTCAACGGATGTTTGCGTGTTGAGCTTTATTCAGATGTGAGCCACACAGGACAGAGACTCAGCGTGGTGTCCTCGTGGCTCCTGCCAGCTGGATTCCTTGGAGCAAGTCAACCTCAGTAGTAATAATCTGTGCATGGACTGCCCAAAGGATGTGGGCAAAAAAGAGAGTCCTTACTTGTGAAATTCAAGGGAGCCATAGGCCAAGCAGGAACCTCCAAAGAGCTCAATAAAGTAGGAAGGAGTGGGCGTTGGTGAGTCCTATTTGGGTACTGCCATCTTTAAGCACATATCAGGCCTAGAAAGGACAAATTCATCCAACAAGCAAGAGCTGTTGACTCCCCTTACATCTCTTCTCCTCTCCACTTTGACCTGGCCTGGATCTGGGTCATGAGGGGGCTGGGTTGAGAAGAAGCGGGGTATGGAGGAGAGCTGAAAGCAGAAGGACCAGCCTTTCCCCTTGCACATACAAACTTCTTTCCGGAAGTGTGCCCTTTTCAAGGGGGTAGAGAACAATTGGGCTAAATGAGTTTGGGCTTTCTCATTCCTGAACTAAGACTATGCAAGGAAGAAATGGTGGGACAACTACCATAGAAGGAGCAGTGGGGCTTTGAGGCCTGTCCTCGGCCTGTGCATTTCCTTATCCAGGGTAGAAATCACCACCACCACTCCAGTCTTCAGGGCGGCAAAACATTGGTGTTTTAAATGCAATTCATGCATACTACTCCATAGTCATTTTATTTATTACATGATAACTGTGTTTACCAAAATAACTTTCTAGAAAACAGACAAGTTGATACGGGGAGAAGAGATTTCTTTTCCTACCCACGATTACTCGATTCATGACCGAGATCCCCTTTAACAAAAGAGAAATTAACAAGAGAAAAGCATACAAGTTTATTTAACGTAAGTTGTACAGGGCATAGGTGAAAGGGAGGCACTTGGACCAGCAGAGATCTCACAGACCACTGAGGCTTGTATGCAAGGTCTTTATTGGTGGGGGAGGGAGGCTGCAGAGCAGCACCAAGGAGGAGAGAAAAGAGAAAAGAGGGGAGAGAGATAAGGAGAGAATGGGGAAGAGGAGAGAGAGAGAGAGCAGAGGAGAAAGGCAGGGAGAGGGGGAGAGAGGGAGAGGGTGGGGGGAGAAATGTACCCTCATATAGGGAAGTCTCAGAATGGTGAGGGGACGGTGGGATAACCAATAAGGAGTTCTTGCTTTGGCGGAAAGAGTCCTTAGGGGCAGGCAGCGTAATTGGAGCAGAGTGATGAGGTAAGCCACTCCCTGTGCTTGGGGAGAAGCTGTAACTTTAAGAGTAGGAAGGGACTTTTGGAGGAAGAGGCTTTCTGAGGCAATTATCTAACAATAGGAGCTTCAGAAAAAGACCCAAAGAAAAAGGGAAAATTATTTTATTCTTAGGTTTGATGGAGGGGTGGGCAGTCGGAGAGATGTGTGATGGGAAAGTCATGTGATCTAATAGTAGTGTACTTGGGGAACTTCGCAAGCCGTTTGTTCAGAGTCTCCTCTGTGGATATAGCGAGAGAACGTCTCATCCGAGGGTCTTGTGGCCTTATTTAGAGGAAGATCAGAGAATTCTTCTATGACCTGTTTCAGTTGAGATGACTGGGAGAAGGTCAGAGAGACCTTCTTGGTTCTGCTGTTTTCTTTTTTTTTTTTTTTTTTGAGACAGAGCCTCAAGCTGTCCCCCTGGGTAGAGTGCCGTGGCACTACAGCTCACAACAACCTCCAACTCCTGGGCTCAAGCGAGTCTCCTGCCTCCGCCTCCCAAGTAGCTGGGACCACAGGCGCCCGCCACAACGCCCGGCTATTTTTTTTTTGGTTGCAGCCATCATTGTTGTTTGGCGGGTCCGGGCTGGGGATTCGAACCCGCCACCTTAGGTGTACGTGGCTGGCGCCTTAGCCGGTTGAGCTATAGGCGCCGAGCCGGTTCTGCTGTTTTCTTAAGGGCGAAGTAAGTAAAGGGTCCTGAACTCCATCAGTCTCTATCACCACCTACACATCTGTAGCCAGCACCGGGGCATTGGGGCCCTGTGTTTAGATACCCTTATCGAGGCCGGTAGTGTACTCAAATCTCTAACCAGAATTTTTAAAATCTTAAAGGACTTGGTAGGAGAGAGTGGCCAACAAAGTCAACTATGCAACAGAGATGGTATATGGCCTACAAGGCCTAACATACAGTGGAGCCTTCATTTTCTTACGTGGATCTAATTTTCATAGACTGGACATGCATCACATGTATGTATCAAAACACTGGGCCTAGTTCCTTGTATTGACCCCCCTTGTATGGGTTTTGCTCCATATGTTGACCAGTTTGTCACAGTCCCTTGGGTGGTCAACTGTATTTACTATCTGGTCCTTTATGGAAAAGATTTCCTGGCCCCTGCTTTAAACAATCCTGCAAAGTGTATATTAATGTCCCCAAGTTACAAAGGAGGAATCTGAGACTCAGGAAGATTAATAAATATACCTAAGGAAAAACAAAAGAAAGATTCATTTCTGAGCCAACCTAGCAAGAGGAGATGTACTTAAGAGCCAAGAGAATTGGGTGGTAGAAGAACCGGAACCAAAGGGGAAAGGAGGTACCGGAGGCTTCGGAGGAGCACTTGGCTTCATCTACATGCCCACCTTTCTGCCCCCGGAAGAGCAGGATGAGTTAGGGTGGGAGCAGGGGTGGCAGGGGCCCTATCTCTGACCTTTGGAGATTGATAGCATAAATTATAGCCATACTCTTTCTAAATTGCTTTTGGATGGTACTGGCAGAGAGAAAATAGGAGTGGAGGGTCGTTAAGTTGAGAAAGTGGCCATTTCCTAAGCTCTTATCTGCCTACTGGCTGGGGAAAATATCCTACTGTACAAAGCCTATTCACTTTCATGTTCCAGAGAACAATTTATCTATAAATCATGATTGAACATGATGACACAGGCCTAAAATTCATTCAAACTCTGTGACACTGTATCAGGAGCAAGTTTGCTAACCTCCATGTCCTCACTCCCAGGGGACATCAGGTCATATCTGGAGACATTTTTGCTTGTCACAATTGGTGGGACAGGACTTCTGACATCAGGATGGGGAGAAGCCAGGGACACTGGTAAACATCCTACAGGGCACAGAAAATGGCCCACCCCTAGCCCCATCCTAAATTACAGCAAAACTCTTTCCAAGAGATGGGTATAGGAGAAATAGCTGAAATTCTAAAAACACCATCGAAAGGGGAATCTTAAAGCACTTGGTCATGGGGAGGCAGCAAAAAAGAAGGCTATGCTAAAATGACACAAAGAAGGATATTCTGCTTTAAAAAAAAGCCTCAGAAGAAAATAATAATTTAAATGTTAGAGTGGTGGAGGTTTGTAAACTTGAAAAAAATAAAACAATTAGGAAAGAAGCATGGTGCCCCAAACTAATTGGACAAGCTACGCATAATATAAGAGCATATGCTTAAAGTAAAAAGCTAACTAATTTAAAAAAGATTAAAAGTAATGCATATGCAAGAGGTAAGACTCATCACAAACTGGTGAGAGTCACTTTCTTTTAGCTTATTTTTCATTTTCTTCAATGCTCTGTGAATAGATTTTCCACTGATTTCGAAGGGTATTTTGGTTTTGAGACTAGCTTTATGGAAGCCAAAAGCTAGACTTCAAAAATTATAAACCCCCAGTTATTTAGATTTTGAAACTCCTAGACTATAGGAACATGCATATGTAATCTGTGCTGAAATCTATGTATTAAGCAATAACAAAAATGTTGATCATGGTGATGGGAATGGTGCCAGCATTTCTTAGGAGAGGTGACGGTGATAAAAAAAAAAATTTGACTGATGCAAGAAAATGTAGTCCTAATCAAGAAGGTTTAAAACCAAAACACATGCAGAATAAACTCTCCATAGTCAAAGAGCCCGTGGATAGCAACTCCTGATAGAGATTCTTTGCTTAACCAAACTTTAAAGTCTTCTAAACCTTCTCCTAGGCTCATCTGTGCACTTGTAAAATACAGGTTTGGCAAAACCGAAGTGAGTTTAATGAGAACGCCCCAATTCTTGGTGCCTGCCCATCCTTGATAACCGATCCGGTTCCTCACCCCCCACCCTGTCCCGGGGGTGATCACCCTCTCCCAGGGGACTGATGCCTGATCACCCTGGCCTGTTTTCAGCAAGATTCCTCTTACATCCGGTTACCCAAATCCCCCTCACCCCTGAATTTCTCTCTTAGTAATTACCCATCCACTGACCTCTCCACCCTGCTCCTTGGCTCTAAATTCCCGCTTGCCCAGCTGTATTTGGAGTTGAGCACAATCCCTTCCCCACGGCAAAAATCCCACTGGGGAAGTCCCGATACCTACACAGAGGCTCTGAAAAGACGTCTTCTTTACTTTTATCAACAAGCATCATTGAATAGCTTTTTCCTTAACACTCTTAAACAGGTGAAAAGAAAATCTTTAATATGACACTGTATTTTTTCAGATTTTACCATTATATATGTGATTTGTTGAAATTTTTAAAAATATAGAAGACAAAGCAAAACAGACAAACAAAAGGCTCCTCATCCTACCATTCAGGAAAAACACCTGTGCATTTGCCACTAAGCACCTTTTCTCTCCACTCCAGAAACCCCTCCCTAGGAAAGATCTTGGGTGAGAATAAGAAAGGAACCTCAGAGACTTCCTTGGAATAATAATGCGCTGGAGGCAGAGAAAAGTCTGTGCTCCCAGGGACATGTTAAATTTTGCAAATGTTTTCTTTTGTGTTTCATAAATGTTTCTCTCTGAAGGTACAAAGAATCGGAAGTCCTTTCTGAGAGCTCCTCCATTCCCACCTGTGGGTGAACTAGACATAAGCAATTTCCAGTCTATGGACTCCTGCAAAGACAAAGAAACCTTACAATGGGTTTTGCTCAAGGGACAGGAGTGAGAGCCAGAGAGGAGAGACTGACCAATGCCCAGAGGAGGAACTACAGGACCAAGAACAGCCTTAACGTAAGAAAGAAATCTTATCCACAAGCTACGCTTTGGGAATGCCTGCTCGTCCATCAAAGAGCTTCCCTTTAATCACCCAATCTTCTTGCCCTTCCAAACGTTGTGACTTAGCTAATGGAATCCTACAGGACAGGTAGCATATTTTGGTCATTTTCACATCTTTCCAAAATAAACTTTTTAATGGTGCTACGGGGTTATACCATTTATTTCTTTGCTTCCAGGAAATGGATGGTTTTTATTGGGAGGAGGGGAGGCGCAGGGTTATTATCCATAATGTCTGTTGTGCCTTTCTCTGGGATCTCACCTAATGGGCACAATGCAAGGGTATATTTCAAAATAATTAAGAGTAAATTTTAAATGTCTTACCACAAAAAATAACGGAGGTGATGGCTATGTTAATCAGTTTGATTTAAGCATTCCACATTGTATATCAAATCATCACATTGTACCCCATAAAGGTATACAGTTGTGATTTTAATTAAAAAATAATTTTAAAAATTCGAGAAAAAAAATTAATGCCTGTCTAAGCATCAATAAACAAATCGTTCTTTGAATGTTCCTGATTATTTCCCACTAAGGGAATCACTAAAGGAGAACTGACAGGCCAAGACGTAGCGAAGTGTTTTATTTTTCCGGAGAAGTAGCCATCCTGGGTTAACAATAGGAACTGTCAGATCTGAAAACAAGCCCAAGCTGCTCTTTGGAAACGCCAAAACACGTGAGTAAGAAAGAGGCCTTGTTCCCATCCTCGGAGATTTTCCTTCCCGTGACCCACTGGGACACCTCGTTTTAGTTCCCTAGGAGCATTTACATCATTCCTGTGGCTCCTCAGGGCTTGGGCTGTCTTTGCTCTTGTCCCTTTTGCCTGTGACAGGATCAGATCTGCATCTCTAACTTCCACATTCGTCCCAACCTCTTCATTCTCCTCTTGTACAACTGGAGTCTGTACTTTTCTGGAAAGTTCCAGATGGCTTCGCCTTGAACCTGGGAGCTGTGCTTGCTGGAAAAGGTCCTTGATCTTGGCTCCCCCCTAAACTATGAAGGTATCTGAAGCTGAGCTTTGTGGACGTTTGGCCTTGGGCTGACAGAGAAGAGAAAGATTCCCGTAGATTCCCTGATGGTGACTGTAGCGACCTCTCCACCCTGCCGAGACCTCGTCTGGACAGGGCCTTGCATGCCTCCCGTCACGTCTGCTCCGACTGGCGTCGCTCCACTGGGTCGTTCTTCGTCCGCTTCAGCTGCTGCTGCCAGCTGGGCTTGCTGTGTAGCTGCCTGTGTGGAATCCAGTTCCCCCAGATCTGGTACTGATTCATCAATGTCACATCCTGTTTCACACCCTGGCTCAGCCTGGGCTGTGGTCACTACTGCTCTGTGGGAGGGGCAGTTTCTATAGCTTCTGAGGGCATATTTGAGGGGGAACACAAGATCCAGATGACAGCAAGAAAAGCGTGCGTTTTTGATACCCGTGCCTAAGGACATTCTAGAAGGTGATCTGACTTTACTGCAAATGTCACTTTCCAAAATGCCTTGCATATTTTTTTTGTATGTTTTTTGAGACAGGTTCTCACTCTGTCACCAAGGCTGGAGGGCAGTGGTGTCATCATAGCTTGCTGCAACCTCAAACACCTGGGCTTGAGCCATCCTCCTGCCTCAGCCTCCCAAGTCGCTGGGACTACAGGTGCCTGCCATCACATTTGGCTAGTTTAAAAAGAATATTTTTTTAGAGACAAATTCTCACTATGTTCCCCAGGCTGGTTTTGAACTTCTGGCCGCAAGCAATCCTCCTGCCACGGCCTCCCAAATTGCTGCAATTACAGGGTGAGACACTGTGCCCAGGTAGCGTTTTTTTTTTAACTATAGAGTTATCCATATCATGACCGTATCTTAATTTATTTAACAATCTAGGTTTCATCCACTGTTTCTTAAGGAATATTTTCTATTTATACTGCATCTCTGTTTGTGTGAATATTTCCATACAAAAGGTTTCTAGAAGTGGAAACCTAAAACGAAAGGTAGGTAGAGTCTTAGTCTGCTCGTGTTTCTATAGAGGCATACCTGAGGCTGGGGAATTTATAGAGAGAAGTTTACTTGGCTCACGGTGCAGTGAGCTGTATGAAACGCAGTGGCAGCAGCACTGCTGCGGGTGAGGCCCTCTGGCTGCTTCCACACACGGCAGAAGGGGAGGAGGAGCTGATGAGATCGCACGTGGAAGGAGGGTGCACGAGTGAGCAGCGGAGGCGCCAGGCTCTTTTCAGCCTCCAGTTTTCACTCACTCCTGTAAGAACAGCATGAAGCCATTCACAGAGGATCTGTCTCTTCAACCAGCCACCTCTGAGCAGGTCCCACCTCCAACACTGAGGATCAACACGAGGTTTGGCAGGGCCAAACACCATTTCCAAACCATAGCTGTTATTGTAGTTTAAAGTTTGATAGATGCTGCTCAAATGCATTGAAAGCTTTTTTTTTTTCTCTGTTGCAGTTTGACTGGGGTAGGTTCAATCCCTCCACCCTCAGTTTATGGGGCTGGTGCCCCCCTCCTCCCACTGAGCCACAGGCGCCACCCTCATTGAAAACTTTTTTTATTAACTTTTCCCCTCCACTTTCAACATAACAGAATATAATAAGTTGTTTGAAGTTTTGAAAATCTAATATGGGCAGAAAGGGCATATAACTAGAGTCTTGTTTTAATTTGCATAATCCTAATGACCAGTGAGGTTGTGTTACTTTCTGCAAGGGAGAAAAAATATCATTTCCTCACCATTACACGCTCATGGCTGAACCCCCTAGAGCAAAAGATAGATTACCAAGAGAAAAGCATAACAAATTTATTTAATAAAAGTTTTATATGACATGAAAGCCTTCAGAAATGAAGACCCAAAGACCCCGGGAAAACTGTGTATTTTTATGGACAATTGCCCAGAAATGTGGTTGGAGGGCAGAAGAGTTTGATCTCAGTAGTAAACTGGGGGGGATTTAGCAAGGCCTGTTCGTTCAGGTCCCTGTTGGCCTCTCTGTGTGATCCCACTTCCCTCCAGTATAGGGGCAGAGCCTGTCAGGAATGAGGGTCTAGCTGGGGGTGGGCAAGTGGATTCCTGTATGGATAACTCTCAGAGGAGAAAGGTGGGAGGTCAGAGAGTGACTGTCTCTGTGTGCTGCTGCACCAAAACACCTGAGACTGGGTGATCCATAAAGAACAGAAGGTTACTATCTTACATTTCTGGAGACTGGGCAGTCCAAGGTCAAGGCACTGGATGACTCAGTGTCTGGTAAAGGTCTATTACCCGAAGTTGGCACTATCTAAGTGTCCTCATGGGGCAGAAGGGACAGAATGGGAATACATGGTGGTAGAAGCCTGGAAGAGGTGAATTTACTCCTTCCTAATCTCACCCATGATTTCATCACCGCCTAAAGCCCCCACTCCTTCATACTATCACACTGACCATTAAGTTTCAACATAGGAATTTAGCAGGGCACCTGCAAACCATAGCAGTCACCTGATTCTGCTATTTGCTCAGTTTCCAAGGTGCCATATTTTAGGACAGCATTTCTTGCACCCCATTATTTCCAAATGTTTATTCTTTATTTTTTCTCCTTTTCTGTGATTAGCCTATTTATTTCTTTTGTGTATTTTTTTAATTCTTCAGTTTTCTTTAAGGGGTGTTTTGTCTAATCCTTAATGCTACTTGCAATGTTTTTTTGTTTGCTATCTCTCTTTGTGAGATTTCTCTAACATTTTTCTCTCAGTTAATACTGATAATTTATAATTTTTTAGAAAATTGTCCTTTTCATGTAAGTTTACAACATAAGGACAATAGCTAATAAAATTGTGTGATATTTGAGATTTTAGTTAAATAAGATTTTAGCTGCTCTTATTATATAAAAGTAACTACAGTAGAAGCTCTGTATGTTGACCGAGGGACTGTAACAAAATGGTCAACATACAGAGGTGCTCAACGTAAGGGACTGGGCTGACTGTATTGATACGTACATGTGGTACATGTCCAGTCTACCCAAATTAGGTTAACTTGAGGTGGTCAGTGTAGGGAGGTGGTCAACTATAGAGGTTCTCTGTATATGAGAAGACAGGCGTGCTAATTTGCCTCACTGAAGTAGTAACCCTGTCAGTATACGTACATGACCAATAACATTATGTTGGAGAGCTCATGTAGACACAATAAAATTTAGTTTTCTTAAAAAAATAAAATCACACATCTTAATTTTTAAATGCCATGCTTCTAATACAATCCTTCTCAACCTTAATTTTTTTTAACTTTTGTTATCTTATTTGCCTTTCAAAGATTCACATTTTGATTTAATTAATTTCATTTTACTTTAGCTTTTTATTGTTCTGTTTTGTTTTGAGACAGAGTCTTACTATGTCGCCCTCAGTAGAGTGCCATAACATCACATCTCACAGCACTTCAAACTCTTGGGCTTAAGCTCTTCTCTTGCCTCAGCCTCCCAAGTAGCTGGGACTACAGCCACCCACCATAACGCCCAGCTATTTTTTTGTTGCAGTTGTCATTGTTTAGCTAGCAGGCCCGGGCCAGGTTCGAATCTGCCAGTCCCAGTGTATGTGGCCAGTGCCCTAGCTGCTGAGCTACAGGCACCCAGTCTATTATTCTAGTTTTAAAACTGTAAATAGTGTTTGGAGTACTACTTGGCTGTACCCCAATGAGTATTTTAATTCAGTTTTAACTACAATACATTCTTTGTTTTGACTTCTTTCATTCAAATGGTATTTTTTAATAATTTAAAAATTTCTGAGAATGGTATGTGTAAGAAAAGGCCATAGCTTTTATTGTTTGTTCTTTATTTAGCTCTAAAGATGTCACCAACAAGGTTGCTATACTTTAAAATGTGTAAGATTTGTATGCAGCCTGGTATTTGTGCTGAATAGTAATTTTTTCATGTGTGTTTTAAAACACAGCATATTCTTCTTTTGTTTGGTCCGGAGTCATGTAGATTGCCACTTAATTTTTGT
>NW_003852428.1:10003092-10008753 GCF_000181295.1 Otolemur garnettii | reverse complement strand
AAAAAAGGCATTGTGGCAGGTGCCTGTGGTCCCAGCTACTTGGGAGGCTGAGGCAAGAGAATCACCTAAGCCCAAGAGCTGGAGGTTGCTGTGAGCTTTGATGCCACAGCACTCTACTGAGGGCAACAAAGTGAGACTCTGTCTCTCTAAAAAAGTAAAAACTAAATAAATTTTACTTAGCAATATATATTATATTATCAGTTTATAGTTAAATTAACTAATATTGATAGTGGATTATTTATCATATGATTATTTGTGGAATAAATGTACAATTTCATATATATCATTTTGTTACAAGATTAAATAATATCATTGCTACTAACAATATAAATAGCATATTCATATATAATATATAACTTAATATAAATATAATTATTATTTTTTAATTAAATCATAGCTGTGTACATTAATGCAGTCATGGGGTACAGTGTGCTGGTTTTATATACAATCTGAAATATTTTTATCAAACTGGTTAACATAGTCTTCCTGTCATTTTCTTAGTTATTGTGTTAAGACATTTATATTCTACATTTAGAAAAAGTCATATGTGCCCTTGAGAGATGAACCATAGGTGTGGTCCCACCAATCACCCTCCTTCTACCCATCCTCCCCCCACCCCCTCCCCTTTCCCCGTATTCTTGGGCTATAATTGGGTTATAGCTTTCCTATGAAAGCTATAAATTAGTTTCATAGTAGGGCTTGAGTACATTGGATACTTTTTCTTCCATTCTTGAGATACTTTGCTAAGAAGATATGTTCTAGCTCCATCCATGTAAACATGAAGGAGGTAAAGTCTCCATCTTTCTTAGAGGCTGCATAGTATTCCATGGTGTACATATACCATAATTTATTGATCCATTCATGGGTCGATGGGCACTTGGGCTTCTTCCATGACTTAGCAATTATGAATTGGGCTGCAATAAACATTCTGGTACAAATATCTTTGTTGTAGTGTGATTTTTGATCTTCTGGATATATACCTAGTAGAGGAATTGTAGGATCAAATGGCAGGTCAATTTTTACTTCTCTAAGTATTCTCCAGACATCTTTCCAAAAGGAACATATTAGTTTGCATTCCCACCAGCAGTGCAGAAGTGTTTCCTTTTCTCCACATCCACGCCAGCATCTCGGGTTTGGGGATTTTGTGATATAATTATTATTGAGCTAATTCTATTGCCTGAGTATTGGGTTAGGATGACTTTTCTTTGTTTGGTAAAGTTTTCCTTCTTGTTGTTACTCTGACTTGAATATTTGGTGGCTTTCCCTATCTGGTCATGCTTTGAGATGATGAACTGGATGTACAGCTTTGGAGTTGCTGTTCTGCCTCCTGGAGAGAAGAGCTGTCCCCCTGCAGGTAACGCACACAGGGCCAGGCTTCGATAGCTGTGTTGGATGGGGCAGAGCCCGGCATCTGGGATCGTGATCGCCCTGTGTCGCGGGATCCTTAGGGGTCTTGCATCTCCTGCCCAGGACCCATCCCAGGGCTTCCTGGGCCAGAATTTGCACTTTTAATGACATGGAAATCGATCCCAGAGCCAGCTTTTTTCTGGGGGTGCAGTCAAGGACAAAATAGTTCTTAGCAGCTCTTTGTGGTATCCAGCCCCTATTTTTCCCAATGTCACTAGTTCCAAACTTCCTTGGGGGTACCCAATTTGGGGGGAGCTCAAATTATTGTGTGGCAAGGTTGTAGGCTCTCCACTCTGCTAGCAGGTGCTATCTATCCATTACCACTGCTTCCCAGAATCTCTTGTTTTATTATGCCAGTAGCACCCTACAGGCTTTCAATATCTTATGGATTTACTTAGATACTATTTCAGGGATCGAGAAGAAAAAGAGATGGCAAGGCCTTTCATTATCTAAACTGGACCAGAATTTGAAAGTTCTTCATATATTAAGAGTAATATTGCCTACGTTCACAACAAGGCTCTGTCACTTAACCACCTGTATGATCTGGACAAATTACCATGCCTTAGTTTTCTCCCTTATTAAATGTAGGTGATAGTACGTATGACCTAGATGATTGTATAGAGTGCAAGTATAAGATACCCCAGACGTGCTAGCTGTAACTTTATGTCATGTACGTTGTAAAATGTCATATGTTGTAAAAGTTGTCCTTGACTTGTGATATTGCACATGGGCGTGTGAGTGAGTGTGCGCTTCTCTTGGTGCTTTGCAATCATAAAAACTAGCTTTTATGTAGTGCTTGCCATGTCTCTTGTAAGCATTTCACATAGCTGAGAACATAGTTCAGAAGGAGAAATTGCCATAAAAATTAGAAAATGTTCTGAACTGATCATTACTACAACACAATAAAACTTAAGGAGTGTTTTTTCCATTCTGTTTCCCAAGTAGCTGTTGCTGGTGTCTTAACAATGTGTTAGTTTCTGTTCATTTATTTTGAATTGAGTTGCAATACTGAGTAAAGCCTCAGGCAGAGGCCTTATGAGCGATTTCTTTATTAGGAATTCCCATCCCAGGGAGTAGGAACAACAAGGCCCAAAGGGAGAGGCAGAGGAATTGAGAGATGGGGTGAGTGCACGCTACCAAGGAGGCGGTCTCCAAGTTGCCTTGATCAATGCAAGGGACCCACGTGGAGGAATTAGAGACCTGTACCTCAGGAAGGTTCGTGAGGGTAGGAGGAGAATGGGAGTGGGGAGATAAGGGAGGGCGAGGAAGGGGAAACACCCCATTTACCAGCTTCCTTTTCTCTGAGATGGTAGTGCTTAAATTCCCAGCCTTGCAGGACTTCAAGTCAACAAGCCTGCTCCTCCCTGGGAATTTGACCCCTCAAGTTCAACCTGCCTCAGAAGTTTCTGAAACCTTTTATCGATGTAGCTGGTCTCTCTGGTTGTTCTCCTTGACACCCTGGTCTGCTACAGACTGCTCCACTAAGGTCCAAAGTGAAAGCCCACCACCATGTTTAAATATGTGATCTTTTTTTCATTGCTATGTTTCCTAAATAATCAACAGTTTTAATTTTGCTTAAATTGTGACCTAAGCATCATTAAGAAGTATGTCAATTTTTAAAACAATTTTTTAAAACTAGTTTTCTATTGCTGAGTAATGAGTTCTCTAAAATAGAGTGGGTTAAAACAAGAATCCGGGCAGGTGTGGCAGGGTGCCTCTGGGTGTCCCAGGCTGCGATGAGGCCCGTCTGCCACCTCCAGCCTCAGCTGAGAAAGGATCCCCTTCCAAGCTCACGCACGTGGTTGGCAGGATTCAGTCTTTCCTCCAAATGCTGGACCGAGGCCTAGGGCCGCCTTCAGTTCCTCGCCACACGGGCAGCTCACCACGGCAGCTTGTTCCATAAACCCAGCGAGTGGGAAAAGCCAGAGGGAGAGAGTCCAGCCGGAGAGAAGTCAGTCTAGAAGGGGCCGCCCATCTCTTTTGCTATTCTGTTTGTTAGACATGAGTCACCAGGTCTGGCCCACTCTCTAAGCTTTTCCTCTATTTGAAGAATTCCCATTTGAATGAGGAAAAGCCTGTGTCCCTCTACAGAAAGTGGCATCAGCAGACATGGCCGTCCCTGCCTTCCTACTAGCTAAGATACAGGTGCCTGAGCTACACTTGCCACTAGCAGTGCCCCTGCCGAAACAAAAGCCACTGGAGGGGAAGGCACAAGGCAGCAATGTGGAGCCACACGCAAGGCCCCACCCGCGTGCAGGGGAAGCGCTCCCCATACAGCACTCCACAGTTGTGCGGTCCACCTGCAGGATCGGAGATTATCTCCATGGGTCCTGGGAACCCCCAACGCCAAGCCTGAGACCCTCTGAGACCTTCTCGGAGATGTTGTGAGCCAAACAAGGTCCTTAAATAAATTCCTTTTCTGGTTAAATTAGCCAGAGCTGCATTCCACAGCCTACAGCTCAGAAATCCGAAGGCGACGTTCTCATGATTGTGTTCAATGTTACTTCGTTCTCCTATCCTCAGATCAGCAGCTCTCCACCTCTGCTCTCCAGTCTCCATTTCAACTTTCTGTTTTCTTATCTTCACTGTATTTTTGTCCTTTTCCTGTGTATTCTGAGACACTCATCAGTGTCTTGCAGTCTCTGTGCAGTCTTCGCTGGCTTTCAATGGCAATTTGACTTGTGTAACTTTATCTTCATGTTGCTTTCAATTTCCCATCTCACCCAATAATCCTATTTCTACCTAGCTCTCAGTTACACCCCTACCCATGTAAGACTGGAATGTTCTTTCTTTTCTGGAATTTTCTTTTTATTATCAGTCTCTTATTTCACAGAATTGCATTCCCTCTGCTCTCCATAGTAAACATTATTACATGTGGACTTTTTCTCTTCTATCTTCAGTGCTATGTCCTTTTTCATCTGAGGCACAGCAGCGTTTCTGTTTTGAGGATAAATTCTACTCGAGTGCGCTCACTGTCCGCCTAGTTGCCGCTGGAATCTTCTTAGATTGAACCTGGAAAGCATGGCGGTATGCATGACCCCTAGTAAACGTTTTTTTCAAAATACGGATTAAATATAAATTCTCAGAACAAAAATACTACATCCTTTAGACCAGAAGGAAACTTCAGCAGTAGAATAGGTTGCTTATAAGTTAGGTAAGCCATATTTAAAAAATTCCACTACAACATGCATAAGGTCAACCGACAAAGAGCAAACTCCAAAAAGGACAATATTCATGTAGAGATTCATAGCCTCAATTGCATAAATACTCAGTGCTTATGATAGAGTTTGGGACCCGCATTGGCCTGCACCTAAGACGGGGATAAGGGAAAGAGTCTTTTTCTCCGCTACAGTTCCTATAAATATTATTTATTTATTTTAAACTATTAATAAGGAAGAAATCAATTGTCATATGGCCTGGACAAAGATCATGAACAAGTGTTCACAGAAAATGTAAATAATGTTTATACTTATGAAAAGATATTTGCCCCACAATTATTGAGTTGCAAACTGAATCTGTCATATGATAATATCTCTCACCTATGGTATTGGCAAAATTACATGACATACTGCCTGGGCCATCGTCTGGAGAAACAGGCATGACATACAATGTTATTAGAGATATAATTTTTTTAAAGCGGTTTTTGGCCGGGGCTGGGTTTGAACCCGTCACCTCTGGCATATGGGGCTGGCACTTACTCCTTTGAGCCACAGGCGCCGCCCTAGAGATATAATTTTTACATAACTTCTGCCAAAGTTGCCTCAGCAATTCACCAGAGAATTTTTATCCTACAAAGGTACACACACACTTAAAGATAGTGTGTGTGGACTATTAACTGTAGCATTTTCCATAATAGCAAAAGATTAAAAACAACCTACATATCCTTCAGTAGGGGACTGATAAATTATAGCACATCCTACACACAGAATACTATGCAACACTTAAGATGAAATTGCTCTAGTTGTTCTGAAGAAGAGTAATTGCCACGTCATTTCAGAAGGAGGGGAAAAGGAAAACAGGTGTTGGGTAGCGTTTACATCAAACTGTCGTCTAAGTGAGAGAATAAAAGGAGGCCTCAACGCTTGTGTGTGGACTGAGTGTCTCTGAAAAGATACAAGAAGCAACTCACACTGCTGACCCTGGAGAAAAGCATTGAGAAGTGGGTGGGGAAAGGTGGGTCTAGAGCTATATTTGACTGTCTGGACTCCTTTGTAACATCGGCTATCTGACCATGTGCATAATTTCAAAAGTATA
>NW_003852428.1:9993169-10002582 GCF_000181295.1 Otolemur garnettii | reverse complement strand
AAAAAAAAAAAAAAAAGATTCCAAAGAAATTTTCTAAATTAAACGAAGGCTATTTTTTTAAAAAAAAGAGAATGGAAGCAAAAATGTTGGCAGAAGTATCCCGACAGTAAATTCATCAGATAATAAATAGCTTTGAAGAGCAAGGAACAATGCTCAAATGTTGGTCCTTTGAAATTAAACCTGATTCAGAATTTGAAGTGATTACGTTAAAAGAACCTGTCCAGTCGAGAAGCTTTATATGGAGATTCAGGCCATCCTTCAGGGATGTTCTTCGGCTACCTCACAAGATTCAGGCCTCTGATCTTTAGTCCAAAATAATTTTACCTGTATTTCATATAAAAAAATTATCTTGGCCATAATCGTGTATTTTCTTTCACTATTTTTTTAGCAGTTTAATTGCACAGTTTTTTCATTCGAGTGGGCGTTTCTCTTTGTTAAGACTGTTGGACTCGGTTCACAGTGTGCAGCTAACCCATAGGAGTCTCTCGAATAAAATGCCAAGATTTTGAAAGAATTGGAGTTTGACAAGGGAGAGCGGCTGCCTCTTTGGCAGTGGTGCATTCGGGGGAAAAAATTTTAAAGGACTTTATATCCATTTTCTCTCTAATAGAGTAAGAATAAATTAAGTTTAAAAAATAAAAAGGCACATACCTTGTATCTGGCATAAGGTGGCCCTGTTCAGATATTCTGGAAATATTTTCTCTCACAATAAATGAGACAATATTGGCCATAAATTTATACTTATTGAAGAGGGAATTCAGTCTCAGGAGGAGCTTATCAAATCAGTCTATCAAGTTTTGTGTAGTTAAACATTTTCCACGTTTTAAAAAACCTTTTGTATTATATGTATTTGTGGCATCCCATGTGATGTTCAGTATGTATGTAGTGAATGATAACTAACTATAGCTGAGAAAACTGACAGATCCATCATTTCTTTTTTCCCTCCCTTGGTGGTAAAAGCACCTAAAATCTACTCTGTCGGAGAATTACCAGTATACAGTACAACACTACGAACTATAGTTTCCTGACTCCAGACTTGTTCATCCTACATGACTGCAACTTCATGCCCTTTCATCAACATCTCCCATTTCTTCCACCTCTGAAATTTTCCACTCTTAAAAAAAAAAAGTTGCTTACTCCCAATCACCTGGACTTATAATTCCCTCATCTCTTACAATAGTTTGATATTTACTTTCTTCTCTTCCCTCTCTCCTTTCTTCTTTCCTGTCTGACCCTCGGAAGAGGGAAGAGATGAGGTCACTCCAGGACAGACTGTTCATTCATTCAGCAAGGATTTCCTGGTGGCTGGTCCTCTTCCTGGACCATCTTCTCCCTCCTCCATGTTCCTAAATCTTGCTCACGTTAGGGCCAAGTCTGACACCTCCACAAAGGCAAAGCCTTCGATGCATTAGTCAGAATTATTTTCATCTCTTTTTTGCCTTTTCATTTGCCTCTCCTGCTCCCCCACTCCTGATAGTCCATCTTGCCATCCTCACTCAGGATCTGGCCTCTCCTCCTCCTTCACAGAGATTGAATTCTGTTAGCGTCCAGGTCCTCCGACTCACACACACACATCCACACCTGTGACACCAGAGACCCAGCCACACCCTCATAACTCCATGTTCACTGAACAAGATGTTCCTTCTTCAGTTTACAGCCGTCCCATCTCTCCTCTGGGCCCCATGCCTACCCCACCCTCCCACCTGGAAGTCAACCCCTCTCTTTCTCCTAAAATCCTCTCTCTCTCCCCCTTAGCTGCAGCATAAAATAACGAACTGACAGCTCTCCTCCGAGAACAGGGAGGCCCCTCTTTATCCCACCTCTTTTTAGTCCCTCCTGTGTTATTTATTCTCTACCACCACATTCTCTCTCCACGTCCGTCTCACACATGTTCTGCTGAAGCGTCCCCAGTGAAGATGACCCACCGCTGCTGACCAGCGGGCAGTTTTGCACCTCCATCTCTGATCGCTGTCACAATCGACAGCTGCCCACTTGCTCCTGCTCACAACTCCCTTGGTGTCCCCAGGCACCTGCCCCTGTTCACTCTGTACCACCTTCTCTGTCTCTTTTCAGCACTCTTCTGTCTCCCTCTCTGCACGAAAACAACATTTTCTTCTCTTCTGCCTTGTTCCCGTTTCTGTCCTCACTGAGAAACGTGCTCTCAAGAACTCCCATAGCCCCAGTCAGCACAGAGAGCTCCCAGAGCAGCCCCAGCCACTCTGCAGGGCCCTGAACTCATGGGCTCATCTGCCCCCTGGGGAGACCCACGTACCTGTCCCTCAGCATCTCAAGACCAAAATTCTCCTTTGCCTGCCTGAGCTAGTTCCTCCTATAGTCCGGGTCTTGGGAGACGATGCCTCTCCTGCTGGGCCACCCTGATGGAGCCACCAAACCAGGGCTCATCTCCTCTACACCGACTGTGCCACAGTCGGTTCCTCATCCCCTCTCCCCTGTACCCCACTTTTAATCACCCTTCACCTTCAACTTTGCCTCCCTCTTTGCCATTCTCCACTCAGCTGCCAAATTCGCCTTCCCACCATACGCATTTGATCATCATGGCGACGACAGGAGTAAATCCCACCAGAGAGCCAAGTCCAAGTTCCTCCAGTCAGGTTGGCACACAGGTCAGGATCAGCCCTGCTGGCCTTTCCATCCCTCCTCTTGTTGCCCCGTCCCCTGAACACTGGCCACACTGAACATGTGGGCAGATCCTGAACACATCACATGTTCTCATGTCTATACTTCGTTGATGTGATATTTGGGTCTATTATTTTCTTCTTCTGACGTATCTTTCTTCCATCTTTCTCTTTCCTTAGTTGGTTCATTATCCTCAGTCATAAAAAACTCAGCCCAGTTGTCAACTGTTTGGGTTGCCTTCTCAGATGCTCCCAGTGGAGGACAGAGCAGGGCCTTTCCCCACATGACCCAGCATATCGTGGTTTTTATCTCTGCTGTAGCACTAAGAACCGTGTATTGTTACTCTCCACGGCCCTGCCTCTTCCTGCTCTCCCTGTACCCTTATCATACCCTCCTTAAGAGCAGGGACTGGCTCTGCTGCTTACATTTGCAGCTACCAGCATAGTGCATGCATATAGTGGGTGTTCAATAAATATCTGAAATAAATAATCCCATGGTACCCCCTCAGAGAGAAATTTGCATGCATTCTTTGTCTCCTCTGCTGGCCTGCAAACGCTTTGACAATAGGACTCTTTTTTTCACATCTGTCTCCCACTGTCTACTACCACGCTGTTCACATTCTAGACACACAACGTGTTGAATTAAATTACCATTAGTGTTGCATATGTCCGGATAAACCTAAATGGTGTTCGTCAAAAAAAAAACAAAATTGTTCATTCTTAAATGCTGACCAACAACACGATGCCATGATATTGAAACAGATGGTTAGTGCAACTTCCATAATTAGATGGAATACGTCCTTTCAAACAACAAATTGCTGTAGAACCTTTTGGCATCTGGTCCATGCTTCATCGTTTGCACTGTTCCTGTAAGGATTTTATACTGAGGTACCTGCTATCTTCAATCAAGGCCTCCTAGGAGGATAATTCTCCACAGCCAATGTCCAATCTACCACAGCGTGGGTAAAATACTCCACAGAATGATTCACCTCTCTTTGCTGCAATTGTATGCTCGCCAGGCCTACGCATTATTTATCTGATGGGTGATAGAAAGTTAAAAAAAAAAAAAAATCCCTTCTCTACCTCCTGGACAGGGTTTAGTTAGCTAGGAAAAAGTCTGATTCTGAATTTCTTTTTGTGAGATTTCATATATCCCTTAAGACATTACCCACGGCCTGCTATAATTAGATGCACCAATGTTTATTTTATAGTAGCTATAGATTAATCTTAATATTGGATAAACATCCTTGTGCCTAGATTGAGATTTGAGGAGCACAGGGGGTTTTCACATGATTTTGAGGGTAGACTGTTCCAGCTATTGGTTAACTTTATCTAATTTATGTTCAGTCTTTTATAGTTTTATAGTCTTTTATAGTGGTTATAAAAACATGTTTGTTTTTACTAATCAAAATGATGTATTGATTATTGTATGAAGAATATAAATTTTAATCACAGTAGAATTATATTGTACCCTGGTTAGGTTCTAAAGTCAGCCTTTCAGGCATGAATCACGTGTAAAAAAAAATGACCCTTGACAATCACCCCAGTGAAGGCATACATTCCTTCCCCCAAGTAAAACACAGCCAAATTTCTTATGTTACTACAGATTGCTGTTTTGTTAATTTGACACCAAATGAAGTTGCTGACTTGCCTTGAAAGGCCATTCCATGTGAATAACATATCTGTAAAACAGGAATCATTTTCAGTCGCCTGAGCTGTTTACACAGGGGCTCACGGGATCCCTGGAGTTGACAGCAGATTCATCTCCCATTTCATTGTCAATAAGGAATCCACAGTCTCCGGTGGCGTGGCAGACAGCACGACCACAATATCCCGTCTCTGTATCTATCTCCACCAAGTCTGATAATTCAAAGAGGGCAAGTGTGAGTACTCTGTGATTGCATGGAGCATTTCTTAGTTGTTCTCGATAGCTTAGCACAAACCCAGCTGGCACTGAAAGCGTGTCCGTCTTCTCACCCCATTCTAGCCGTTCTCCATTTCTGAATATCTCAATTCTGATTTCTGTTCTGGCGTTCTGAACTTCCCTCACTCCAGTTCTGTAAGAGCAAACTGGGTTCATCTATTTCTTCCACAGTTTAATGAACACAAAGAGATTCTTGATGGCATTATTTGTGGTTCTATTTACAGAATACTGACCATTTATTTTTATTTTTAAAAGTTAATTAATTTTTTTTTTTTTGAGACAGAGTCTCACTGTGTCACCCTCAGTAGAGTGCTGTGGCATCACAGCTCACAGCAACCTCAAACACTTGGGCTCAAGCGAATCTCTTGCCTGAGCCTCCCAAGTAGCTGCGACTACAGGCACCCACCACAGCATCCAGCTATTTTTTGTTGTTGTTGTAGTTGTCATTGTTGTTTAGCAGGAGCAGGCCAGGTTCAAACCGGCCAATCTCAGTGTATGTGGTTGGAGCCATAACCACTGTGCTCCAGGCACCGAGCCATGGCCATTTTTTAAAAATCGCTAATGGTATCCACTATGATATACAAAGCATGCCCAAAAAAATGTATCCACATTTTAAGAAAAGAAACAACTGTATAAATTTATAATATGCAATTCTCCTTTGATTTCTGCAATTACAAGAGGTGCTGGACCTGATTTGCATGCATCTTTTCGTTATTGAGGCACATTGAGTATTATAGTCGTTACACAGTTTTTTTTTCCTTTCTTAAAGTGCGTACTCATTTTTTGGCACCCTCTATATGTCTGAGGAAACCTATTGGGGGCTTGGAAAATGGACCGTGTCCTGTTCTGGGGCTTCTTCTAAGGGTCTAACTGCTATCTCTGAAGAGACGCTTAAATTCACTCCCTAACTGAACTTGTCCTTATAAATTTAATTGCATTTTAATCTGGCCCCCAAGTGTGTCTGGCTCTCCTTGATAGACCCACTGCAAAACATGAATGAAAAGCAAGAAGTTAGAAAAAGAAAAGGCAAATGAGTTAGGGGACCTGGGGAGCCCTGACAACCGGAGTCGAGAAGAGCAGATGACTGGCAATACCACCTCCTTAATGCTCTCAACCACCTCGAGAAGTGGGTACTTTTGCTTCATTTTACAGAGAAAGAGACTGAGGTTTTAAGATATTCAGTAACTTGCCAAGATCACACAGATGACAGGTGGTACAGAGGGGCTTCAAACACCAATTTGTCAGGCTCCTACACACTTCGCTTTTGCACTGTGCTGCGCTATTAGAAGTATTCCCAAGTCCCATGTTTTCTCTTTGCCTTCATCATAAATGACTGTTACATGTTTTACACCACGTTTTCCTAATCAAGGTAAAAGATTTGCGATCCACTTTTTCTAAAAGATTTATACAGGGGAGGTTAGATTTCTATTCTGTTCTAGCTTCTGAAAATGACTAGAATCTTAGAGAAAAAGAAAAAAAAGCACACATAAGAAATCAATTTTCAGGACAGAAACTGAGGGCAGAGGAGCATTAGAGCCAGCTTTTTCAGCAGGCTCTTTTGCCAAACCAGACATACTTGAGTTTTAGTTTTCACAGCCTCGGGGGATATAGGAAAAAAGAATAAAATGCCCAGGGTTGGCTCCAGGTGGGATGTAATAGGTGACGGGCCAGGTGAAGATGAGAACCCAAAAGGCCACCATCTAATTCCAGGTAGGGAAAAACAAGCAGTAAATTCTCCACTCCCAGACTCAGGGCGCTACGGGATCAGCCTGGCTGTGGGAAGGATGGAGAGAAAAAACGCCCCTGAAAATGTAGTTGCCTAGCTGGTTCCCACGAGTACATAAACCTTAATTCATAATCCTCATGAGATCCCCAAAGCCTTAAGGCAAACATTTAATTGACAGCAAGGGATTTCATCCAGTGAGCATATCACCTAACTGGTGGTATTTGGAAACGTTTGGGATTTTTCAGGATTCTCATAATTACTGGGTGCATTCCAGGTATTTTGCAGGTAGAAACAGGAACACAAAATCTACATAATGAAAAAATGTGCCACCCCAAATGCCAACACCACACGCCTTGAGAAACATTTATTTAATATAGATGGGCAACACCCCATGGCACCTAAAATGCACAGCTACATTTGCCTGGGAAAAAAACCTATCTTTACCTCACATTTCAGGAATTTTCACAATTCTTAAAGGAATGTAAGAAAATCATAGTCGGCTCAGCACCTGTGGCTCAAGCAGCTAAGGCACCAGCCACAGACACCTAAGGTGGCGGGTTCAAATCCAGCCCAGCCCGCCAAACAACAATAATGGCTGCAACCAAAAAATAACTGGGCGTTGTGGCGGGTGCCTGTGGTCCCAGCTACTTGGGAGGCGGAGGCAGGAGACTCGCTTGAGCCCAAGAGTTGGAGGTTGCTGTGAGCAGTGAAGCCATGGCACTCTACCCAGGGGGACAGCTTGAGGCTCTGTCTCAAAAAGAAAAAGAAAATAATAGTCAAAAATAAATGAATAAGGAAGTAAGGCACCATGCACAGTAGTTGTGGGATCTTACCCACCTTCCACCACTACCAAAAGATTGCAACTTCTCTACTGGGACCTGGACAGAGATAGGTAAGTCGTTCCTCAGACTTGCTCCCCACCCCCAGCACCCTCCTCACACCTGTGCTCAGGCACCTGCCGAAGGTGAGGGTGGCCTTTCCCAGCTGAAGCTGGAGATTCAGCCCTGGAACAGGGTAGCAGCAGGTGCGGGTGTAGGCATGAGTGGGGCACAGGGCCACAAGAGAACCCATTCTGGGGAGGCAGAGCCACACCTGGGCCAAGGCTCCCAGCCCATGGTACACTTGCATTATCCCACTGGCTTCACTTATGAAGCACAAATTCTCATTTATTAATGGTTCAGAATTTCAAGATGGCAGCTGCAGAGCATTATACTCACCCCGGGGGCTTTGCTGTGCATAGAGTCTCATGTGACCACCCTAGTCACAGTCCATGCAGCCAGCCCACTCCTAGCCATGCCAGCAACACCCCAATGCTGCCAGGGCAGCTCTCAGCTGTCAGGAGCAGCTTTTCTCTCTCTCAAGGGTAGAGAGAAACCTAGTTGCAAGGATTCTAGAGCCAGACATTGAAAGAGATTGGGAGGTCTTGTTGTCCACATAAAGTAAGTAGCACTTCATTTAATGCCCTTGTTTTCAGCACCCACTTCCTCAGCCAGGAATTCCCAAGACTGGATTTCCTCTGCTTCAGCTCCTCCATGGAATAAACCTCTAATCTCCTGCCAGGAAGGAGACCTGGAATCTACTTTGAAATGGAAGAGGGAGGAGGCCTGGGGGCCACTGCTTCTCAGAAATACTTGTAGATACTCTTTCTGCCTCTAGCCCCAGACAAACCCCATTTTCAGAGGTCTGTGATGCTTTCTGTTTCCAAAAACTTCCATTTGTGGACCTCTGTGATGTAACTTGGCTTGGCTTTCCTTCCTCAGCTTATAATTCAATTTCCTCTGAATTGCTAATTTAGTTACCACTTGCTTATTTCCTTTCTAGCTTCCAAAATTGTGTTGCTATTCTCTCCACTCTTTTTTTTTCCCCCTCTCCTGCAAGCGTTTTTATCTTTTCGAAATCTCTATCGTTGTTATCTTTGTTTGGGGTTGGGAAGGGGCAGAATAGCACATGTGCAATCAATTCTACATGTTTAACTAAAAATCTTTCTTTTTATTTTCTTCCCCATTTGAAAATAGAAGTTCTCTTTCTCTTTTCTCCTCTTCCCCAACAGTTGTATACAAGGAGTAACAGCCATGGTTAGATTCACGATTTAGGTCGAGCATATAGGATACTGAGAAGCCTGACCTCAGGGCGGGGGGGTGCGGGGGCACGTTGTACCGGCAGGAAGAAGGTCTGTGGGTGCTGGGCAATATGTCAGCACCCAATACCTAACTAAGGGGAGCTCTGAGGACACAGTGATTCTTGCTTCTCTAATTGCAACTGGTACATCAGGGTGAGGCCCTAACAACAGGATCTGCGCCCTCAATGCCCTTGGTCCTAAGCAATGAACCCAACCAAGCCAATCAAACTAACTCCCTTTGGAGTTCAACTTTGAACCAAGTTGAGAGCATTAGGACTTATCAGTAACTGGGGGAGGTCAAGGACAGCACTCTGGAGGGGGACCCTCCAATTCTATTGCAGAGACCACAGAGCCACCATTGTCCCCATACATCTTAAGCCCTTTTTGTAGGTCAGCATGTTTTTGTGTTCTGTAACATACCACCATACACCCAAAGAATTCTTCCTTTTCATTTTTTAGGGTGCTGCACTGTTTTGCCAAGATAACAGTGGAGTGCTGAGCTGAAGTTGCCAGAATCAGTTATGTATATGTCTTCCCAAGTTTATGTTCAGTGACTTCACAATGACAACTTATAATCAGCCATGATCGGAGTAATTACGTCATAAGAATTGGGAAAAGCTGCAAATCAGGGCTCTCGGGTCCTTCCCCAGCCCAACCCAGAGAGCTGGTTCTAAAACATGTCACAGGACAGCACTGATTGTAATCCTAAATTTCATAGGATCCTCGATCCTCAGTGGGTATAAACTCCTGCCTTCCTTCCCAGAGATATTGTTGACATTTAACTGAGATAAACAGGAAAAATGGCTTGGCACCTGTGGCTTAAGCAGCTAAGGCGCCGGCCACATACACCTCAGGTGGTGGGTTCGAATCCAGCCCAGGCTGCCAAACAACAATGACATCTGTAACCAAAAAATAGCTGGGCGTTGTGGTGGGCGCCTGTGGTCCCAGCTACTTGGGAGGCAGAGGCAGGAGACTTGCTTGAGCCCAGGAGTTGGAGGTTGCTGTGAG
>NW_003852428.1:9983659-9993071 GCF_000181295.1 Otolemur garnettii | reverse complement strand
ATGTATGCTATTTTTAAAATTATAAATTGAACAATTGTAATTGATTTCAATTACAACATTAGCTTGTTATTGATTAATGACATATTTTCACAGGTTAATAATTTTCTTTTATGAGAACAGAACATAAACCGGATATATATAAACTTGACTGGCTTAAAGGAAATAAGGATAATAAAATCATAATCAAAACGTATTAGGAATATATGTGAGTAAATTCTCTATCCTTTTTCTTTAGCAAATTGCAACAACCCCCAACAAGAATTATAGAGAGGAAAAAAATCAGTTATATTTTAACAACTTCCCCCTCTTCCATTTGGTAGGAAATCTGAAACATTTTTCTCTGAAAGATTAAAGCAATCATCTAGTCTGAAGATGAAAAAACTGTCAGTATAATACATTATTACTTTATATACAAATAAATATTACAAAGTGAATTTATGTGCCTTATCTGATTCGATTCCATTAACACTTATTTTTATTGTATTTTAGAGTCTCAATTCAGCCCTCACCTTGCCTTTTCTCTTTTACTTACATATAAAAATAAAGGTTTCCAGATAAAATACGGCTTGAATTTCAATTTCAGGTACAAATAAGGATGTGCTACCACCACGTTTAGATCCGTATCTGGGGTTTTGTGCTCTGTGCTCTGAACAACTGAATTAACATCAGCTCTGGTCCCTCACTGGAAACAGATATTGACTCGGGACAGTTTGGATATTTATCATCGTGAGAAAATATGTGTAAGGTAAGCGGCTCAGATAACATTAGCAAACGAGAACAAAACAGGTGCTCTTATAAATCAGGTGCTTTGGAAAACATAAAGAAGGACAGCCCTTGTCCACTGGGGCTGTGGCTGAAGGACAAGAAGGGGAAGAGTCTAAATAAGTAAATCAGAAACATGAGTCGGAAGGAAGGTTAGCTTCCCGGATGAGATATTAATGGCTTTCCGCGTCATTTTTCTTCTTCCTTGAGCCATCTCTCATGCCTTCTCGGGGGGTGGGGGGGATTTTATTAGGGGACTGCTTTCAGAAGATTTGGTCAAACATGATTCTTCAAACAAATTTGCAAGAGAGAGATTTTGCAAAGAAAAGCCCAAGAGAAATGTTTTTTCACATATAACAAGTAGCCTAATAAAATTTATAGGAAGAAAGGGAATATCGAGACCTGGAGGAAAAAAAAAAAGAAAATCATATATTTGAGCAAGAGAGGAGCCAAATTTGACTGAAACAAGGAAAGGAAGGTACTGAGAGACAGTTACGCTGCTGTCATCATCATCATTATGCCTTTTTACGAACAGTTCAGAATTATATAGTTCTCGTGACCCAGGCTTTTACTTCCACACCAGAATAAAAATCACAATAGGATCCATACACAGCAGCCGCTCTGTTTGTCCAGCTCTGTGGCCTCTCCCCACCCCCTCTTCCCATGCCAAATATAATACGCTTGCCCACCCAAACCCTTCTCAGGTATTTTTATCTTTAAACATGATCTCTGATTTAGAATGAAAAGCTTTGCCCAGCTAAAGCAATTTCACGTATCACTGAGCAGGGAAGTGTTTTACCCCAGCCCAGTGGAGTCTACCATATACCATCATTTGTGTATATTCTACATATTTTTAATTATCTGGTTGCTTTTGTAGTTGCTAAAATTATAACCTCACAATGCTACTAACTTACTTCTCCAAGGTAATTTCATTACGCTTTACGCTGAACACTGGAACGGTTACTGTCAAAGCTGAGAGCTACAGGAGGTCTTCTCAGCAAAAGAAAGATTCACTGTGACTTGGTGGCCTTTGGAAACCTCCATGAATACAACAGGGCAATGATTTCTTCAGTCCTTTATTTATTTATTCATAAGTAAATACTCCCCGAGCAGCTATTCTGTGTCAAGCATGTTTACAGGGTTTGTTTTCTGGAGTAAAGGAGATGAAAGAGGTACCTGTTCCGGACATTACCTCACAGATGGGGGAGGAGCAAACAAATACACAGGAGAGACGGCAGCTAGAGGCCTGATGTGATAGCTCGAGGCTGGGGGCTACTTTAGATCGTATGGGCAGAGGAGTGCTCTCCAGGGTGGGAAAATGGCAACAAGGAGCAGCCAAGTGCAGATGTGGGAGGAAGAAGATCCCAAGCAGAGGAAACAGATTTCCTGAGTGTGGAAGGAGGTCTCGATGGCTAGAAGGTGGCACATGAGGAGGGAGGGCATGACGTGCAGCTGGGAATGGGGCAGAGGCCAGGTCATGGGCAGTGGGCACTACAAGCGGGACAAAGAGATTGGATTTTATCCTGGCTGCTATAGAAAGATTTTCCGGAGCTTTAAGAGGGGGGATTGATAAAATCAGATTTAAATTTCTAAAAGATCACATCCACTACTACATATAGGGTGGGTTATAAGATGTCAAAAGTCAAAGCAGAGGAAACATTCAGAAACTATCAAGCTCAGAAGTTCAGATGCTGACGATGGCTTAGGTGAGGTCAACAGAAACAGGGATAATGAGAAGTGGCCAGGTTCAGGCCACATCTTAAAAGTGCCCTCAACAGGTATTGTTTCTGAATTGCACAGAAAACTATTGATGGGGAAGAAAATCATAAATTCTTTGCTGGATGACTGTGTATTAACTAGATAGAGACACCAGGGAAAAACAAGCTTATTGAGGGATGTAAAGAGATAGGAGCTCTGAGTCCGCATCTGTGGCTCAAAGGAGTAGAGTACCAGCCCCATATACCAAAGTGGTGGGTTCAAACCCAGCCCCGGCCAAAAACTGCAAAAAAAAAAAAGAGAGAGAGAGAGAGAGATGAGCTCTCTTTGTCCACATTAAGTCTAGGATGTGTATTACATATCTAATAGAGATTAGATAGTTAGAAATACCTGTCTGGAGGTCAGCCAGAGATAATTATGTGAGAGTTGCTAGCTTATAAATAATATTTAAAACCATGGAGTAGATGAGATTTGTAGTAGCATCGGTAGCAAAGGAGATAGGAGAGATCCTTGGGGCACTCTGATAACTTGTTGTCTGAGAAGGAAACTTTTATCAAATAGAACTGAAACCAACAGAGAGGAGCATCATAGAAGCCAAGAGAAGAAAAGTATTTCACAGAGGGGGAGAGAGTCAGCTGAAAGGTCAAGGAAGTTAGTAACTATTAGACTTGGCAACGTGGCAGTCATCAGTAACCTCCATAAAATGAGTAGTGGAATGGTTCTGAGGCAAATGCAGTTAACATGGGTTGAATACTAAGCTGAGAAGTGGAGATGACATTAACTGGTAGCCATTTTTGATGTGGAGGGAAAGGAAATGAGCAGATAACTGGAGAGGAATGTGAGGTTCAAGGATTTTTCTTTTCTTTCTTTCTTTTTTTAAACAGAGTCTCATTATGTTGTCCTCGGTTGAGTGATATGGTGTCACAGCTCACAGCAACCTCAAACTCTTGGGCTTAAGTGATTCTCTTGCCTCAGCCTCCCAAGTAGCTGGAGCTACAGGACCCCATCACAAAGCCTGCCTATTTTTTTGTTGTAGTTGTCATTGTTGTTTGGCAGGCCCGGGCCAGGTTCAAACCAGCCGGCCGCTGAGCTACAGGCTCTCAGCCTCTTTTCTTTTTTTTCAGGTAGAAGATACTGGGACATGTTTCAGTATGGAGAAAGAAAGTGATGCAGGAGTTAGGTTTGGGTAGTGCCAGGTACGTAGGTCACTGCGCAAGTTTTGAGGTAGGCTAGGTGGTGGTCCATTGTTTCACTTCTGCGACACACAGACAGCAGCATCCTTTCCGATTCACCCGTGCAACTTTCAACTTGCTCGGCTCTTTGGTATTACTGGGAGGGTCTCATGAGTTTCTGTCCACTTGGATTTTCCATGTTTAAATTAATTTCTGTGTATCTCAAAATTTTCTTAATGACATAAAAGTACCTGAGAACTCAAAAAGTGTTAGGATCCAGGATATAAGTAGATAGAATGACACTGAAAAGCAACAGAAGCCCTAAATCCACAATAAAAAGAGGAAAGTCAGAAAACACAGACTAGATGGTGATACATGGACAGAACTGACGGTGGGGAGAGCTGGGTATCCATGTGATTGCTCCTTTTAATGAACTGTGAGATAAGGCCATCTGCTAAGGGGAAGAGAACATTTGAAAAGAGATTAAAGGGTGTAAAACATATTTTGGACAATGAGAAATGTAGCACGCTAGTGAAATGCGGTGAGATTATGGGACAGTGCTAGTATATATTTGAGATTTGTTGATGAGCAGTTAAGGTCATTTGGAGCATAAAATAATCAGCATCACTGTGTATTTTTCTCTAGGAATGTTTACCTGCCTGAGTTCAGCATGGAGAAAGTAAATAGTTGAATTGGACCTGCAGGGGAGATTTGTAAATAAGAGCAACACAGAAAAGTAAGTTTCCAATGGAGTAATTAAAATAAAGGATCTGATATTGTAGGGGGATCAAAAGGAAAGCGATGGCATGAGGTTTGCAATTAGCCATGAGAATTTGTGGGAAAAACTGCTCAGGTAGAAGGAACAGAGTCGGTGGGACGGAAGGAAAGAGGCGGGAGTCAGCAGTCCATTCCTGATACCCAGGTTAGTAAGTGGTCTGCTTCTGACATGGACCATGTCCAGGGTGTGGCCAGCACAGTGAGTTGTTCAAGTAGATAGAGGACAAGTAACGTGGGCAGAAGGAAGAAGGACTAAGAAACCGGGATGCAGAGCAGATCCTGCTCGTGAATGTTGCCGTCATCAAGAGAGGGAAGGGGTGGAAACACTGAGACAGTCTGGTGCTAAACTCATCAGCAGTTCATCAGTAGACAGGGACGTATGCAGATATTTCTCAAAGGGACCAATTAAGAAGGATTTCAGGTGTTACGGTGTAGTGGCAGGGACACAGGGAGCTGGCAGTGAAGAGAAGAGGGGAGGAGAAATTGCTGGGAAGGGGCAATTACGAAAACGCAAGGGACTCCTGATGCCTTCAGTCCAGGTCCTAGGGTTTTAGAATATGGGCAAGTAAAAGTCTTTGACTCAACATGTTTGCCCGAGAGACAGTGTCACGGAGCGAGATGAAGGCAAGAGGTTAAGCAGGAACACAGAAGAGACACACAAATCATGTGAACTGTATCGTTCCACAAATACTCTCGGGTCTGGGCAGAGTCTTAGGCGCTGTGTGTGGACACAGGAAGGAACGAGACAGACGCGGCCTCTGCTCCCATGGGACATGCATTTTGGCCGGGGGAGGGGGATGAACAAATGCTAAAGAAACAAATCAGATATGGTTCGGGGCAAAGAAGAGTGTGACCATGATCTGACCAAATGGCTACTGTAGATCAGGTGCTGAAGAGGGACTCTCTGAAGAGGAACTTTAAAAATAGGGCCCAGCAGAAGGGCTGGCGGGACACGGGTAGAAATGCAGCCAGGAGACAGGTGCTCAGTCCAGGGGACGCCAGGTCACTGAGGGCATGGACTCAGGAGACCAGAATGTGAGATGCATGAGGAAGGACAGCAGCTCCAGGTGACAGGGACACTGTAATTGTTTCCTAGGGCTGTCGTCGCAAAAGGACCATAAACAAGGTGGCCTGAAGTAACAGGAATTTATTCAGTCACATTTCTGGAGGCCAGGGGTTTGCAATCAAGGTGTCAGCAGGCTTGGTTCCATCTGGAGCCTTGGAAGGAGAATCTGTCCCAGGCCTCTCTCCTCACTGCCAGTGGTCACCAGCAGTCCCGGCTTTCCACGGCTTGTAGTTCCATCACGTTCTTCCTCCATCTTCACATGGCTGACTTTCCTGTGTGTGTCTGTATCTCCAGGTCCCTGTGTCCCTCTCTCTCTCCTTATGACATCAGTCATGGGACTTAGGGTCCACCTACCCCCAGCTCATCTCTTCTTACCTAGATTACATCTGCAAAAACCTGATTTCCAAACAAGGTCATATCCACATGTTCTTAGTGGGCAAAAATTTTAAGGGGGCGTATTCAACCCAGTACAGCTGCCCAGGGGTCTGCCTAGTTCTCCTTATGGCACTGCTGCCTCTTATATGGCCAGAATCTCTAAGCACAGGGTCAGGCAGAGGTGTCATCTCAGACTTCGGAGGCTAAGAGCTGCCCCCTATCTTCTGAAGTAGACACTGCAGTGTGTCAGTGAGGTGTACCACATACAGGGAGACTCCAGCGCTCCACCCTGGGGGAGCAGGGCTGGGACTGCAGCAACAGCAAGCGGGGGTTATAGGGCAGAGGGAGCACACCTAATTTGGGATCACATCTCAGCTGTGGAGGAAACAGGCCACATCAGCAAGGCTTATGATCTGAACTGTATGTCCCCCAAATTCCTGTGTCAAAGGCCTAACCCTCAGTGTGACTACATTTGGAGGCTGGGATGTTAGGGAAGTAATTCTGTTTAAATGAGGTCATAGAGTGCGGCCCTAATCCGATAGAGCTGATGTCCGTGTAAGGAGAAGAGACACCTGAACGCTGCAATGGCTTCATCCATTCTCTTGTCTTTGAGTTGAAACTTCATGTTCTTTTCCCACTGTCCCAAACCATTTCCATTTGATTGCCACATGGGGAATTATTTTGACCCTTGATAACAAGTTTAGAAGCTCCTTGGAATTCAATTTCACAGTTTATATTCACTTTAAGCTATTCCCGAATGGTCTCCCTGAAAGAGCATACAAATAGAAACCAGGGGGTCATTTTGAAGGTCTGGTCTGGTTTAACGTCTTTATTAGCAATCTGGAAGAATGCGAAAACACCACGGTAATGAAATCGGATTGTAAGTTGGGAGTTGCTGCAGTAACAGAGGAATAAATTGGGGAGAAAAACCGCAGAGTAACCGAAATTCAACTTGGCAAGTTACAATCTAATATATCTGAGAACGAAAAAAGAATTCCAAACATAGACTGTCAATGGATGAGTGAAGTCGGTCAAATATTAATGTCCTAGAAGGCCTGAGGGTGAAGGCTAAGTTAATCATGCGTGTTCACAGACCTGAGATGGGCTAGACAACGATCAATGCTTTTTTTGTAGAGCAACTAAGGAAATGCTGTAGGGGAGGAAAATGTACAGGACTGGTGAGATGGCATCGCGAATTCCATATTGTACTCGATGTGCTATTATTTGAAAAATCCCTCAATTACAAAGAACTTAAAGACAATATATCAAGGGAAGAGCAGAAGAGGACTGACATTAGCGAAAACAGGTAGAACGGAGAATTAACGCAGATGAGTATGAACCGGCTGCTTGGGCAACTATGAAAGACTACAGGAAGCATCACACCACAGCAGATAGGGATTCCAAATCTGACTGGTTTTCAGTTTCCCATTCTGCCACTGACTAGTTGTTTGACCTTGGGCAAGGTACGTAACTTTCCAAGTCTCGGTTTCTCGGTCTGAAAATCTGAACTAGTAGAAATAGCTAATTCTTAACATTGAGCCGTGAATGAGATAGGGACATCAATAGGAATAATCGTTAGTAAAATCAAAGATAAATTCTCAAGAAACGTTGACTGCAACAAACAACAATAAGAACGACCCACATGCAGTTGGAAAGGTTTTTATACTAAGGTACTTTCCTCACATTTTGGTCTGCTATTTTGCTTTACGTTAGTGATAAATTTTGCAGGGGAAATTTTCTAGACGTGGCATTCAACTTAGAGTTTCCATCCAACTATTCGACAGCCTCTCTGGAAGCAGAGTGTTAATGGTAAGTAGTTCACTGCCCCCATCAGCTTCTCCACTACACGATTCTGCCATCTGTCCTCCCATCTCTTCTTAATCAGAATAGCCCTAATAGGCAGGCCTGGATCTAGTGTTTTTTTAAACCAAGAGATTAGGGAATGAGAGCCAGATGGTAAATTTGAGCATATCTAGGACAATCACTTTATTTAGCTACAAAAACAAACAAACAAAATTAAACAGTGGTTTCTCCTTTTTTTGCAGGTTGGCCAGATATCTCCTTGAACTTTTTTAGATGACAAAAAATTTCCATCCACTTATCATGGAGCACATACAATCTCCAGCCATGGCATGGTAAAGTTAGAGTGTGTCTAGTTGGGACATTTAAAAAGAGTCGCCTGTTGCCTCTTTGAGGATTTCTTTTCTGTGGTTTTAGGCTGAAAGGCAAATGGGAATATTCCTTTTTCAAAGGAAAATATTTGAAGGGAATTTCGCATGAACTAATGGATGTAAGGATAGACAAAGTCTGAGTTTCCCCCAGGAGAATGTCGTAAATCACCAAGTTAAATAGAGTTTCCTCCTTCCTGAAGTTTGCTTGCCGATTTATACATTTCCCAGAGACACAAGAGGTAATGAGGTGTGTTCCCATAAAGTTCCTTTTCTGACGTTAGAAGCCTGGCTTGCCCATTGTAATTTAGACTCTGATGTATTAATTAACAAGACTGGACACATTCCTTTCTCAATTGAAAACTTGTGCTCCAATGGCTTGATCAATCTGATAACACTAAAATAAAAACCATCCTGCTCTCAAAGACTTTTCTGAGAAAAGAAATGAATGACATATTGCTTCTAGACATAGTCCAGACACGTCAAGTTCTTTTTGCAAACTGAACACTTTTTGAAGAGTCCGAACTATCAAGTAGATTCTGCCAGAGATATTACTTTGAAATAATAGATCAATCATCTCAAACCTTTTCTATATCATCTTGATTTTAATGCCATTGAAATAATTTACTATACTTTCGGCTATTTCCAAGGAGGTATCCAACTATATTTTATAAGTAATTATGAAGAAGTTTTAAAGTTTTTTGGAAAGCTTGATTAGCTCAACAAATTTCTCACTTCTTCCCTGAGTGTAGTAAATCTGGACTATAGCAGAGACAACAGTGCTTTAATATTTGTAGTGCTTCTCATCGGATATCCATTCGTTGTTTCCTAAAGGAATTATCTTCCTCAAGAATTTAAAAACAAACAGTAGCACTCTACTTTTCTGTAAAGATGAGCATCAAAAAAAATATAATGTTCTACTTTTGCACTGCTGGTGGGACTGCAAACTAATACAACCTTTTTAGAAGGAAGTGTGGAGAACCCTCAAAGAACTCAAATTAGACCTCCCATGTGATCCTGCAATCCCATTACTAGGCATCTACCCAAAAGAAAAAAAATCGTGTCATCATAAGGACATTTGCACTAGACTGTTTATTATAGCTCAATTTATAATCACCAAAGTGTGGAAACAGCCTAAATGCCCACCAACCCACAGTTGGATTAACAAGATGTAGGATATGTATACCATGGAATACTATTCAGCCATTAAAAAAGATGGAGGCTCGGCACCTGTGGCTCAAATGGCTAAGGCGCCAGCCACATACACCTAAGGTGGCGGGTTCGAATCCAGCCCAGGCCCACCAAACAACAATGATGGCTGCAACCAAAAAATAGCCAGGCATTGTGGCGGGTGCCTGTAGTCCCAGCTACTTGGG
>NW_003852428.1:9941351-9983325 GCF_000181295.1 Otolemur garnettii | reverse complement strand
GGGTGTTTTTGCCGCTGCTGTCTGTCCTGCTTAGCAGCCCGGCCCAGGGCCCACAGTCCGGCCCTCCAACAGTCTAAGGGACAGTGAACTGGCCTCCTGTTTAAAAAGTCTGAGGAGCCCTGAGGGGGGTGGGGAAAGAGGGAGTGGGGAGAAGGGGGGAGATGGGGGCCATGGTGTATGGCACACATCTGGGGCTGGGATCCAAATACAAGTAGGACTTGACCTAACAACCACAATCAGTGTAACCTAATTCTTTGTACCCTCAATGAATCCAAAACAATAAACAAAACATATATATAATGTTTTACTTTGGAATTCAGTCATATTACAGATAATTTACTATTCGAAAAATTATGTTTTCCAACACAAAATTTGCTAATATAATTCAGACATGTATCAATTAACTACCTGGCTCTTAGCCTGCAAGTGAAAAGTAATTTGGGTTTGTCTCAGATTGATGTTTTTGTAGCTTATTGAAATAGAAATGACAGAATGCTAATTTACTTTCCACCCTGTAAGCTGTGTGTAAGGATCAAATAAACAACCACAAAAGGCAGATTGAATTATTTTCAGCTTGGGGCAGGCAGTTCCTCTGTCTCCCTGTCTGAAGAAAAGCTATGTAGAACATCAGGTTGAATCTACTAAGTGTAGAATATAAATGTCTTAACACAATAACTAAGAAAATGTGGTGAAGGCTATGTCAACCAGTTTGATGATATTTCAAATTCTATATAAACTAGCACAGGGTACCCCATAATTGCATGAATGTACACAGCTATGATTTAATTAAAAAAAAAAAAGAACACGAGGTTGAATACTTCATGCGGTTTTTATGACACGGTAGTTCCCCAGCTCTCCGAGGGTGGCAAACACACCCACACTTTGGTTAGCTCTTTTATGTTCAGGGTTCGCTTCGGGGTAGAAAAAGATTTCTTTGAGACTTTGCTGATTACATTGTTATTACTGTTATTCTCATAAAGAGAATAAAAATTCATTTTCTTTTTTTTTCCTTTTATTAAGTCATACACACAGATCACGAATACATTTATGCATTTGTGGGGTACAATGTGTTGATTTTTTTATACAATTTGGAGTGCTTACATCAAACTAATTAATACAGCTTTCACCTCATTTACTTAATTATTGTGTTAAGACATTTATGTTCTATACTTGATAGGTTTGACTTGTATCCTTACAATATGCTCCATAGGTGTGGTCCCGCCGTTTACCCTCCCTCTATCAAACCTCCTCCTCCCCTCCCTTCCCCCTCCCCATCTCTCCTTCATCCTGGGCTACAGTTGTGATCTATCTTTCATACGTGTAATTATAAATTGGTTTCATAAAAGTTTACATGGATGAAGCCAGAACATATTCTTCTTAGTAAAGTATCTCAAGAATGGAAGAAAATGTATCCAATGTACTCAGTACTTTATGAAAAATTCATTTGCATGTATTCATGGTGCTTATCTGAAGTTCTATGTCTTTGTTTAATCAAAAGCTTTGATTAGATAGAACTAGTTTGTGATTCTTCTGATACAAATTTTGTTAAAAAAAAAATGTTCTCTTCCTAAGGTGTCATTTGGAATTCCTTTGGTGGAGAGAAAAAAAAAAAGCTGATTACTTGGAAGAAAATGATCACCTCCCTGTATCACCACGCCATTTCCTTCTCCGTCCAAGGATCCAGGCAATAATGGCTCTCTAATCTGCCTCTAGATGCTCTTGTCTAGGGCAATTTAGAACATGTGCCAAATTTGCCCTGTACTGAGATGAGTTATTATGTCCCATATGATTGAATCACACATTTCCTGCTGCATCAAGGTTATCCATGTATTGGAGCAAATTCCATTTTGTTGTAGGTAAAAGCAAGCTGCCCTACATTAGGTCAGACAGCACAGCATTAGACGTCTGCTACCTTAGGGGCGTTCTTCACTTTTCAGATTAAAATGCCTGATAAAGGCCTTTGTATATTTTCATTTACTATTTATTGCTTGCAACTTGGAAGTCGAACTTCCCAAAATGTCCTTGGTTATGGGAAAAGATGGAGACGGTTTCTCTGTTACATACTAGAGAAAATAGGTCCTGTATTTACACCACTAAGTCACCTCTTCTGTCTCTCAATTGCTCAGATTGTAGCTGATACATTGTTCTTCAAATGCTTTTACCTGGTAGGTACTGTGTTGTTTTCAAAACAGTTAAAAAGCACTTAGGCACCTGGAATTCTCTTCCAGGAGAAGAATAGGAGGGAATAAAGAAGGAGAAAAAGTTAGTCTTCAAAATGTTTAAAGCTTTGGGGCACAGTGGAGTTGGGGGAAAGAAAAGAAGGAAAGAAAATGTTTAATAAGATGTTGAAATTCTAAGTACGGACATCTGAGAAAGCCCAGATCACAAGGACCTGGAGCAAGGACTGAGGGAATTTCAGAGCCCACATACCTCTCCAGGGTGCTCTTAAGAATGCAGGTTCCAGGATGCAACACCATTCATCCTAAATCAAAAGAGGGGATGGGGAGACCCAGGAATTTGCATATTAACCCTTCCCAGGGATTCATACGTGCAATAAAATCTGAGAGCTGCTCACGTGGGAGCCAAACTAATTAACTCAAGTCACAAGTCAAACTACCTCCTTTTGTTGTTTATTCAGGACAACAGCCGCCCCCATACAAAGGACCTTATCATACCTAGGTGTTACAGCCCACATTCTGACCCCCTCCCCTTTTTGCACTCGCCACTCTACTCTGCACTCACCCCACTTGTGACCTTTATCCCTTCCTTCTCATTCGCTCACCTGAGACAAAGAAGACTCGTCCCTGAGCCAATCAACCCTGAACACGACCACCCTGTACCTGTCAGTTCAGGACAGACATGGTTTACCTACCAATAAGGGGATGGGGTGGGATGGTCTAATGGGAGGGAAGAGGGAGAGGTATAAAGGGACTTTCTGGATAGTCTGTAAGGGCTGTTCCGCTTTTTCTTAAAGGGCAGCCCAGGCTCTGAGCTTGAATGAATAAAATTCCTCGTGCCTTTGCAGCGATGTTCAGACTCTCAGAGTGGTGCTTGAATTGAGTCTGGGGGTTAACACTCATGCATTAAGTACAATGCTCTGAAAAATAGCACTGGCCTGCCCAACCCCTAACTGTCCCAATGCCCTTTCATTTGTCAAATAACATAACCAAATCTTTCACTTATCATCAATTTGCTTTGAAACTAACACCAACCATCTGGTAGCTGCCTCATCAGTATCTCCTGTCTGTCCCCTCAATGACTCAGGTGTCTCTGGTTCTACTCTTACCCTCTTCCTGTCACCAGATGAAGAGGGTCCAGCCTCCTGTCACTGTCACCCAATATGCAGAGACATGGAGAGTTAATAACAAACTTTATTTGTTAGAAAGCCAGGATTCTGCAAAACAGAGTAGCTTCTCCAAGACTGTTCTGTTCCTCCATTTCCAACATTACAGCTTTATACATCTGAGTTAAAGTGAAGACCCTGTTAACCCTAATCTTAAACACTCATCAGCCAAACCCCATGATCCACGGTAAACAACAATCAGTATAATTCATGATCCAAAATAACATTCCAATTCAAAAGTTAATCTCCTAAATCAATCCACCTAAACTACTCAAATGGGCGTCTTTAGGGTGGGAGCTAAATTTACAGAACAGTAAGAATGGGAAATGGGGTGAAGGTCAGGCAGGACCTGAACCGACCAGACCAGCTGTGTCACATCTGCCCCAGCCTGACAGACTCCGTCTTATTCTCACTGTATGTGCTTTCATCCCCCCATCCTCCAAAGAGTAGACAGAGGGGGGTTAAAAAATAAATATAAGATCCTATTACTCTTTTTCCTAGAACTCTCCAGTAGCTTTCTAACACACGCAGAGTAAAATTCAAAATGCTTTTCCCAGCTGCAAAGCAACACAGGATTGCCCCCTACCCACCCATCTCATCTCCAAACTTTCTCCCCCTGGCTTTCTGCCCATTATTCTCCTTCTACAGTTGCCTTCTTTCCACCCCTCAAACCTGACGAACCCGTTCCTCCCTTAGTGCTTCTGAGCTGGTTACTAGTTAGTGGAATGGGCTAAAGGTGGGAGGGCAGAGTCCGGAAAGAGCTTTCTTCTCCGTTGTTCTGAAAGGCACTCTGTTGAACCTCTCTCCCCCTTCTCTTCAAGCTGGCTCACAGTGCTCAGCTGTCTGTTCATTTTTTAAAAAAATATTTTTTGATATGTTGCCTTTATTTTTGAGGGATGGTTTTGCTGGATATAGCATTCCTGACTGACATTTCTCCCCCAGCACCTGGAGTATGCCATCCCGTCTTCTGGTTTCCTTTCTGGTCTCACCCCTAGTGTAAGGACTGTCGGCTCCCCAGCTCAGGTCTGGCCCTGTGCTCAGGAGCCAGTGGGAGGACGCAGCTCAGGACTCTCATTTTGCCCCATCTCCTCCCCTCTGTCATCTTGTTCTTCTGGGTTGAGGACAGAGTGGAGAGAGATTAGTAAAAAGGAAGCCACAACTGGTTTACACCCCTGGAGCCATTTCAGTCACCCCTTGCTTTCAAATGTCCTGGGCCCTGACTGATGACATATAAATGACAGTTCTGCCTTGTAGGGTGCACCCTCAAAGACACCTTTCTTCACTGACACCACCACAGGGGCCTCCACAGGGCACTGGTCCCAGTGTGAGCAATGTATTATCTGCCAGCTACTCAGCTTGCCTCCACCACCCAGCCATCCCCTTGCCCTTCGTTAGGGTCCTCCTAGGCAGCCTCAGGCTGTGCCGCGTTCCACAGAGCCCTCATGGTCAGTGGGCACTTCCCCACACCCTGTGCCCCTCCGACTCCTGGAGGTACAGTGCCTTTCACTGGTGCATTCCCTTCTCATCCTGCCATTGCCAGCTCCTCTAGCCAACTTCCTGTCTTTAGATTTCTCCATTCAAACTGTGAGCAACAGGGGTGGCACCTGTGACTCAAAGGAGTACAGCACCAGCCCCATAGGCTAGAGGTGGTGGGTTCAAACCCAGGCCCAGCCAAAAACTGCAAAAAAAAAAAAGATGAGCAACAGCCTCCATGTCACACAAATCACAGATTCTCTAAGAATTGCCCTTCAGTTCTTGCTAATAGCAACAGGAAGCAGGTCTTTGAGATTCTGTAAACAAACTCTGAGGCCGGAAATAAGAGTCTAATCTCCCATTCTTGCAAACAATCCCAGACCCCCCAAGGTACTCAACTGCTGCCTTCTGCAAATGACTTAGAGGAGGGACCAGGACTTGTCATGGTATTCCCTACAGAAAAAGGAAGGGGAAACACCACTGCACTTTCTTCTCTACAAATAGTTCACAGCATGCTGCACTGGGCGACAATCTAGCAATTTCTTGTGCATGCTGCATATCTAAGCAGCGTGTCCACTTCCTGACAAGTCATATAGGGGTGTTCCTAGAACCTTCTGTTTGGCATTTGGGGAAGCTTTATCATGAACTGCTCTCAATTTTTTTTTTTTTTTTGAGATGGAGTCTTACTACATTGCCCCCAGTAGAGTACTATGGCATCACAGCTCACAGTAACCTCAAACTCTTAGGTGTAAACAATTCTCTTGCCCCAGCCTCTCAAGTAGCTGGGACTACAGGCACCTGCCACAACGCCCAGCTATTTTTGTTGTTGTTGCAGTTGTGCAGTTGTCATTGTTGTTGAGCAGGCCTGGGCCAGTTTGAACCTTGGTGTATGTGGCTGGCACCCTAACCACTGAGCTATGGGAGCCAAGCCCACTGCTATCAATTTTGAGGATTTAGTCAATGTAAAGGAATGCCCTATTCTTTAAGCTGTTCTTTCCTGATTGCTTCAGTTACCCATTCAGTTACCCCACCCCCCAAAAAGTAGTCACTTAAGTTCTTTCATGCAATTCTGTGAGTTGACTAGGCTCAACTCTGTGGTTCTTCTGTTCAGTATTGATTGCACTCATTCACTTGGTTATTTTCAGTTCAAGTGAACTAGAAGGTTGATGAAGATTTTGCTTACATGTCTGGCATCTACCCATTATTCTGCATGGCTCCTTGTTACAGCCTGGACTTCCTAACAGCATGGCAGTTTTGGAGTGATTGAACTTTTTAAATGGCAGCTACTTCAAAGAAGGAAAACAAGCTGCCAGTCCTCTTTAAAGATCATCCTGGAACTGGCACATCTCCACATGCACCAAAGAAGATTGCGATGCCAGTCCAAGTTCAAGTGAAGGAGAAACAGACTCAGCCTCTTTATAGAAGGATAAGCATGTCCATATAGGAAAGGAAGGAAAGGATGGACGCCATCTCCAGACTTTATTGTACTGACCTCTCTGACTCAGTACAATAAATCTCTGTTGTTGCCAGAGATCTTGACATGGTCACTGTCCTTCTTATCGTCATTCAGGACTCAGCAGAAATGTCATCACCAAAACCATCACCAACTTTGTCTATCTCAAGTAACCCCATGGTTACTTTGAGTTTACTTTCTTCACTGTATTTCTTGGTTTTTATTTATGGCATATTGCAATCATTTACTGTACATTTACTATTTATTATCTACCTTTAACTCCCCAAACCCACTAGAATGTAAGCTCCCTGATAAAAAGCAATTTGGCTATCTTACTCTCTGTAGACTCTTCATCATCTAAAAAAGAAGTACTCAATATTCTTTGTGAATGAATGAACACCCACTTCCATTTTTTTTTATTGTTGTTGTGCTGTTCTTATTGTTTTTTGAGACAGATTCTCACCTTGTCACCCTCAGTAAAGTACCATGGTGTCATACCTCACAGCAAAACCTCAAACTCTTGGGCTTAAGCAATTCTCTTCCCTCAGCCTCCCATGTAGTTGGGACTACAGGCACCTGCCACAATGCCCAGGTATTTTTAGAAACGAGGTCTTGCTCTGGCTCAGGCTGATCTTGAACCTGTGAGCTTAGGCAATCCATCTGCCTTGGCCTCTCAAGTGCTGGGATTACCGGCATGAGCCTCCGTGCCAGCCTTCCCTAGTTTAGTTCTAATACATCCAAAGACAACTCTAGTAAAAGTGGGTGATGAACACAAATATGTTTTTCTAGCCAAGGTTTCATGAGAAAGTAGTATTTTTAGAACGTTTATTTTGTTTACTTCTTTCTCTGGGGTAATATATTTTTTGATGGATATATGATATAAAATTAACAGTCTGCTTCCCAATAACATCTTGTGTTTCTTCAGATAAAATGACCTTCCTTTCATAAAACTTCTTAATTTCACTGAAAGACAAAACAGAATTCTATTTCCCCTGGGCAAAGTCAAGGGACAATATTCATGTTGATCCCTTTGATTAAATGTTATAGTAAATCAACATCTTTAAGGTACTGTACTTTATGGTGGGAATACGTGACGCATTATGTCATTATTTTTACTGGGTCAATAATGACAATAAATGTCTTGAGCACTTACTTTGTGCCAAGCCTTGGGCTATGTGCTTCACATAGTCCAACTCATGGATTGTTCAAAGCATGATGATCAGGAGAACAGTCTGCTGCCTGTGGGTATGTGTTTCTGATCCGCAGGAACATGCATTTCACAGGCACCATGATCTAAACAACTTCCCTCCCCACGTCTCAAATCTCTAAACATTCCATTTCAAGGGCAAATGATCCCTTTCCTAGAATAACTATGCTGTTTTATGATGTACTACTTTGTTTACTTAAACAGAAGACTCACAAACATTTCTTTTTATTTTGAAATGTTAGTCAACTATTATCCCCCAAACAGGGTACTTCTTCATCAAAAATATATCAATTATATGACTTTCAGCAATCTCATTTAAATAGCATTTCTATTTACAAACATCTTTGTGCAAGAAAGGATAATTGCAAGCTCGCTACTTCATATCTCTTATTAAGTGCATCTGCTTATACCTTAAATAAATAACAACATTTGAAGTGAACATACATTTACATGATATCTTAAATGCCATTCTATACTTGACCTTAGCCAAAAGGCTGAGAAGCAATATTTTAAATGCTATTCTAAAAATTGATGTTTTGTTAAAATTCTCCCAAACCATGTAAATGTGTTTTCATTTTCCACATTAACCAACTTGCTTACATTTTTTTTTTTTTTTTTTACAAATACTATCTCATAAAACATACAACTAAAATGCTTGGAAATACATCCACCCAGTGGTTGCTCCTCAATGCCCACAACCTAGCTAACTATTCCCCGCTGAAAATTCTGGTTTCAAGATCATCGTTCATTTAATTGATGGCTAGTGTCTTCATCACACAGCTGTTAGCCCATCAAGAAGATAGTTAATGAACTTGACATAGACATTGCATTAACTTTTTTGCCCTAAAGTTAATCATAAGATATATTTTTAAATGCACTTTTAATGTGCTAAACTTCACTAATAAATATGATTAAGTAAAATAAGTTGAGAGGAAGAACATCAATTCAATGAAGATTGCTTCCCATTAGGCAGTGGATTTATATTTGAGCAAAGGGAAATTTAGTGTCTGTACGCTCATGTCTAGTGGAGAGAATTTGGCTGTGATCCAGGCACCGAGTTGTACCTTCATTGAGCTAAGTCAGAAAAACACTGATTGATACATCAAGATTATGGTCTCCAAGAGAGTGTTACTCAGGGATTTATTCTTACATGTAATATGCTTTTTTCCCCTGTCCTTCATATGAAGATTAATATTATAATTCCCTGCCAGACTAAGAATAGATGATATACTATGCCTAAAAGTATGAGGGGAATAAACAAAACTGAAACAGTAGACTCCTAAAAATAAAATGGGTTTCATTAAAGAAACATTCTCTTGAAACTTATAAGTGGATTTTACATTAAATATTATGCATCTCTGAAACATAACCCACTTACTCACATTTTGGAAAAAAACAACAGTGTAAAATTCACTTGCTGCTGTGTTTTCTGTGACTGCCCTTGTGATGTCAATGCTTCAGAGTGCGATCCCTTCCTGGCTCATGTGATAATATACTAAACTCCAGGAATAAAAATAAGCCCTCTGGCACTTAGAACGATAAAGATTATCAATGTCTGTAGAAAGACATTTTGTCATATAATACTCTTTAACATTAATTCTTTCTATGCTTCTCACAGCAAAGGCAACAATTAACAAAGTGAAGAGACGGCTCACAGGATGGGACAAATAATTGCAAATTATCCATCGGACCAAGGATTAACAACCAGAATATATAACAGAACATATAAGGAGCAACTCAACAGCATAAGAAACAAATAGGCAAAAGATCTAAATGGACACGTTTCAAAAGAAGACAAACAAGAGGTCCACAGGTATATAAGAAACGCTCACCGTCTCTAATCATCAGGGAAAAGCAAAGCAAAATCACATTGAGATATCATCTCACTCCAGCTATAGGGGCTATTAGGAAAAAACCAAAAAGCAACAAATGCCGGTAAGATTGTAGAGACAAGGGAACTGTTATATAGTATTGGTGGGAACGCAAAGTAGTGCAGACATTATGGAAAACAGTATAGAGTTTCCTCAAAAAAACTACCAACAGCACTACATGTGATCTAGCAGTCTCACTGCTGTGTATACAGCGGAAAGAAAGGAAATCAGCATGTTGAGGAGATGTCTGGACTCCCACGTTCATTGCAGTATTAGACACAACGGCCAAGATGTGGAATCAGCCTAAATATTTATCAAGGAATGAATGGATAAACAAAGTGATACACACACAGTGGGTAGACATAAAGTTCACGTGCAATTTAAAATAGTTTAACATAGTGAATGGCCCACAAACTTTATGGCCACCCCTGCGGATCATATATAGATGTGTATATATACACACAACAATGATACACACACACACACCATGGAACACTATTCAGCCATAAAAAGATGAAATCCTGTCATTTGTAGCCATAGTGATGAAACTGGAAATCATTCAGCTGAGTGAAATATGCCAGATGCAGAAAGAACTATCCCAAGTTGTCCTCATATGCAGGAGTTGCAAAAGTGGATCTCATGGAGGTGGAGATCAGAAGGGTGGTTATTAGAAGCGGGGAAGGGACAGGGAAAGGAGGATAAGGAGAACTTTAATGGGTGCGAGACTACAGTTAGATAAAAGGAATAAGTTCTAGTATTTAATAGTACAAAGAAATTATAGATAATAACAACTTAAAATAATATGTATTATATATTATGTAATGATATAATATATAATTATGGTTAATAATAATTTATTATATTTCAAAATATCTAGAAGAGAAGAATTATGTTCTCCACACAAAGAAAAATGTTTGAGGTGATGAATATCCCAATTACCCTGATTTGCTTATTACACATTGTATATATGTATAAAATATCACATGTACCCCCCAAATATGTACAACAATGATATATCAATAAAAAAAATTTCAGCTGGGCACAGTGCATATGCCTATAGTCCCATCTCCTCAGGAAGCTGAGGTAGGAGACTCACTTGGCTGCAGTAAGCTCTAATCACGTCACTGCACTCCAGCCTGAGTGACAGAGTGAGATCCTGTCTCTAAAAAAAGAAAAAAGAGATGTAAAATGTAAGAATAAATCAATGATGACAATAATGGCTTTGAATTAAAACTTTCCTCCAATTGTCCAAGTCTAAAATGATGCTATTTTTGAACACTTTGATATAGTTGACTTCGTCATTTTCTCCTCTGGCAATCAAAAGCCCCAGATGAGTGTAATGATGACATCAGGTCTGGGATAATGGCAACAGCCATTGAGAAGAGGAAATTACTTTATATTTGAATGGGATCCATTTTTTCCAAGCACAAAATCAGTACTCTCTTCCCTCTTAGCACAAAATTTACTTGCTGGGATAGAAAAATACCATTCAGTCTTCCTGGGCTCAGCCTTCCGTCTGATCTAATCTCAGCTGAAGGCAGAATCACAGCGTAGATGTGAATGAAGATGGAGCATCGGGCCTTTGCTCCATTTAGCCAAGGGATGGCAGCCACTGCAGAGTTTTCTTCCTCAGTCATAACCTCCATTTAGCCCACTGCTTTCAGGACAGAGCTTCACCTCTCACACAGTTTCCATTTCTTCATTAGATGACAGACTGTCGGCATCTGAAGTCTTTGTCGGAGAATCATTTCTATTCAGCTACACAAAAGTTTCTTGAGCCAAAGGGTACAGCGCTATGGTGGTGTAGCTCACAACCTCAAATGCCTGGCCTTGAGCAGTCCTTTTGCCTCAGCCTCCCGAGCAGCTGGGACTACAGCCATGTGCCTCTATGCCCACATAGATTTTTCTATTTTTAGTAGAGACAGGGTCTCGCTCTTACTCAGGCTGGTCTTAAAATATTGGGTTCCCTGAGTGCTAGGATTGCAAGCATGAGCCACTCCACCCAGGTTTCTTTAGATTTCTACAAGAAAGAAGAATGGAACTAAGATGATTTTATTTTCAAAACTCTCATGGTCAAGTCAGTGAATATTTACTAAATTTTTGCAATCTACAAGGCATTATATTAATCATGAAATAGGGGTTAAAGAAGTTGAAGAGATTGAACTTAAATGAAAAAATAAACCAAAAAAGACCGACTTCTGCCTTCCAGTTGCCAGTGATCTGATGGTTGAGAAAGAGATGTGCGCTAATAATAATTGGCTAAGTTGTGCCAGGTGGTATCAAGAAAGTCAAACCCACTGTGGGTGAGAGGGATGTGAAGTTTCTGTAAAGCTTTCTGGAGAGGTGGCAATTCTAAAGCTGCAAAGTTTTCAACAAAGTGGAAGAGCATTACAGACCCAGGAGGGAACTCGAAGCAGGTCTCATTCTGGAAGGAAGGCTGCAGTGAGGGAGTACAGAGTATGCGCTGGGACAAAGTGGGAGGTAAAGGACAGAAGGGCTTCCTTCTCTTCTGCAATCCCTTTTGTTGTTGTGATTTGGAAGTACATAAACAGAGAGTCCATGCCTAAAATGAGTCTACTACTGCACCACTGTGCAACATCCAGAGATGGCTGCTGACCAGTCCAGGCCTTTCCCTCAGTGGCGCTGCATCCTGTATAAGCAGGCTTGTCTCTGTAGTTCCCGACACTCTTTCAGGTTTCCTAGATCAAGATCCAGTGAACACTTTCTAAAAAGGGTAAGACAGTAAATGTTATATGTCTCCTAGGCCACATGGCTATTTGATGCTGCTCTTGCAGCACAGAAGCAGCTAGACAGTACATAAAGGAATGGGAAGGTGAGATTGTGCTCCAATAAAACTTTATTTAAAAAGCAGATGGTAGCAACAAAAGCAAAAATAAACAAGCAAAGCTAAAAAGTTTCTGTTAGCCGGGCATTGTGGCAGGTGGCTATAGTCCCAGCTACTTGGGAGGTTGGGGCAAGAGAATCGCCTAAGCCCAGGAGTTGGAGGTTGCTGTGAGCTGTGACACCACAGCACTCCACCCAGGGTAACAAAGTTTTCTAAAAAGAAAAAAAAGAGCTTCTGCTCAGAAAAGAAAACAATTAACAAAATAAAAAGGGAATCTACACAATGGGAGAAATATAGTATTTAAAAGCTACATACATGATACAGAGTTAATATTCTAAATATATAAGGAATTCACCCAGTTTAAAAGCAAAAAGTTGAAAGCCCCAAGAAAATTCTAGCTTTAAATAACCTGATCAAAAAAGGGGCTAAGAAGCTGGACAGACATTTTTCCAAAGAAGACATACAAACAGCCAGCAGGTAGGAAAAGGCGCTCAAAACCTAAAATTAGAGAAATGCAAATCAAATCCCTAATGTCAAATCACCTCACATCCACTAGGATGGCTATTAGCAAAAGACAAGTGGTAACAAATATTGACAGAGGTGTGGAGGGAAGGGGACTCTTGCATTTGATGCTTTGATGAGAACGTCAATTGGTACAGCCATTATAGAAAACAGTACAGAGGTTCCTCCAAAAATGAAAACCAAAACCACCATATAATCCAGCAGTCACATATCTAGGTATAAATCTAAAGGCAATGGAAGCAATATCTCCAAGCAGTATCCACACCCCATGTTCATTGCAGCATTATTCATAATGGCCAAGATACAGAAACAACTTACTTGTCCATCAATGGGTGAATGAATTCTAAAAATGTGAGATGTATATGTATGTGTCTGTCTGTCTGTATGTATGTATACGTATATACAATATACTTAAAGTATGACATATTTTCCAATCAAAAAAAGGAAGGACATCCTGCCATGTTCAATAACACCGACGAGCCTTGACAGCATCATGCTAAGTGACATAAGCCAAATGCAGAATGACAAATAGTGTGTGATCTCACTTACATCTGAAATCTAACAAAGTCGAATGCTTGGAAGCGCAGAGTAGAAAGCTAGTTTCCAGGAGCAGCCGGGGACTGGCAATGAAGAGATATTAGCCAAAGGGTACAAACTTCTGGTTACACAATGACTAAGTTCTTGGGACCACTGGTCGTTGTGTGTGGACTCCCACAGTTCTGCGTATCTTCAGAATCCTACTTGCTCTTGCTCTAAACTTCAGTTCACACCATTCTTTCTACCACACTGTCAGATCCCTTCCCCAGCCTGCTGCTAACAAACCTGGGACAGGACCCGATTTTGAAGGCAAGGATGAGAAAAGTTGGCCTTCTCTGATATGACCCAACCTAATCTATACGCAGTGGAGAATCACTGAAGATTTTGATCGGGAGAGAAATGTGTGCTGATTTTTTTTTCTTAAAAAGTATAGTTCTGCAGCTGGGTGTTGTGGTGGGCACCTGTAGTCCCAGCTCTTTAAGAGGCTGAGGCAAGAGTATTGCCTAAGCCCAAGAGTTTGAGGTTGCTGTGAGTTGTGACGCCACCACACTCTACCAAGGGCAACACAGTGAGACTCTGTCTCAAAAAATAAAAAAAAGTATAGTTCTGACAACAGACTACAACATAGACTGAGGAAGATAGAAAAGAGGGACGGGGAGCTGGAAGGAGAGTTGGCACGCCTTAGTGCCAGTGGCTCCCCGGGGCCGAGTACTCTGAGAACAGTGACATGTTCTGTATGTCACTTCCTCTTGGTTTTTAAGCCTGCCACCTTCTACTGCGCGTACTCTTCCGTATGCACTTGTGAAAACGCGTAGAACACACAGCCAAGGGTGAGCCCTAACGTAAAGCATGCACTTTGGGTGCTGGTGGCGTGTCAGTGGCACTTCACCACTGTAACCAGTGTACTGTGCTGCTGTGGGGTGCTGACCGGAGGGAGTTGCCCGTGGTCGAGGACAGGGGTCTAGCACTTTCTGTACTTTCTGCTCGATTCTGCTGCTTGCCTAAATCTGCTCTAAAAAATAAGTCCTATTTTTTTAAAAAAATGTCTCTGGCAAGGAATAATCCTAGCCATAACTTGTCATGTGGCATATCTGGATGCCATTTATGGCCTGAGCAGACCGTTAGTGGGTCAGTCCACAAAGATAAAACTTCCAAAGGGGATTTTCAGGAGAGTGGAGTCGGAAGAGATTTAAAGAGCTTGCCTTAAGACTGTGGTCCAGGCAGACTGCGGTCCAGGCAGACTGCTAGCAGACTGTATCCTCCAAGACAGGTCTAGAAAGGGCTCCGGTCCTTTGTTCCTTCTCCAGGGGTGATGCTGACACACTCCTACTGCAGACAGGTGGGGTGCTCGCTCCTCCTCCCTCCTTGAATCTTGTGGGGCCTATGACAACAGCAGATGACAGAAGTGATGCTGTCAAATTTCCAAGGGGACCACAGAGGCAGTACCCATTTCTCCCGATCCTCTGGGGACGCGTCTTCTGGATCCCAGCCAGCGCCTGTGCAGAACTTGGGAGACCACACAGAGGCCAGGGTTTCTGGCCTCGGGCTTCAGTTGGGATCCACATTACCAGGCATCCGGTAGTTCCAGCAAGTAAGTAGGTAAGCTCCAGGAGAATTCCAGCCCCACACACCATCTACGGCGACATCCTGAGAGGTCCCCCAGGAAAAACCGTCTACTTGAGCCCAGTCAGCACCCACAACTATGAGAAAAACACTAACATGGTTGCTGTTGCTTTGGCGTGAGTCGTTACCAGCGTGTATCACCGCGTCAGTACAGTGAGTACAAGGAAGAGGAGGCGCTCAAGTGGTTGACTGTTACTGTTTAATAAACCAGTAGAAAAGAATAACTCATAATATCCTGCCCCGTTCCTACATTCACCTTTCAACATTCTGGACAAGTGGCCCCCAGACCTCATTTAGCGACCACCACGCTGCCTGCCGTTCCCAGGTGTGTTACTGAATGGACGGGATCACACTTTCTCCAGGGAAAATGGATACATGTGCCAGAAAGATGAAAAAATTGCTGTCTGTGCATTAAATATAAAAGTATAAAGTGTTGTTTATCGTTCCATGTGTCAAGATGGGAGGTTGAGAGAGTTGAATCACAGATATTGAATCCTACAGAGTCATTCCTTTTTAAGATTTTACAAAATCACATCCTTATCTGTAACATCTTAAATGTCTTTTACTTTTTTATGAATGTAGTCACTTATCTCTTGTGAACTCCCACAAATCTTGAAGAGGCCCTTTGGCGTGTACTTTACCCTAATTATAGCAACAGATCCAGTGGCCTCTTATTCATTTGGGTGCAATGAGAGGCATGATTTAACAGGGCCACATTCTTGGGCTAATTCCTGTCTTTAGTCAGCCAAGACTCAGCTGTTCAAGCATTTCCAAGGTTGCAAGAATATGGCCACTCCTGCTTCGAAGAAAACACCCTCCCCTTCATTCTCCATAACAAAATTCTCTCCCACTTGTGGGCAAAGAATAATCATCTTCACTTCTCTGGCTTCTCATGCCTGCCTCTCATTTGAATAATGCCCATCCCTACTTCTTACTCCCAGGGACTGAGAGTGCTGTGACCTTGCGAGTCAAAGTCACCAGCTCCCTCTTGGTTCTTAAGCCTACCACTTCCTACTGTCTCTGAGACTTTCCTTATAAATAAATCACTCTCTCTACTGCAGTTTCAACCACTCCCTCTTTCCTGACTTTCGACCCTTCAGCTATAAACATTAAAAAAATTTCACCATTCTAAAAATTAATTCTCCCTTCTCTTTGCAACCTCTTGAAAATGTTGCTCAAGTCCTATTTGTTCCTTGTTCCACTGCCATCTGGATATTGCCCACATGGCTTTCATGGTTAGAGTTACTAGTGACCCTCTGGAATTATTTTCAGTCTTCCTTGATCTTTGTAAGGGTTTAGAGATTTTCAGCTATTTCATCGCTTAGAAATAATATATCTTCTCTGACTTCCATATCACTCTCTACTAATTTAATTTATTTTTCCTTCGTTCCTTTCTTTCATTCTTTCTTTCATCAATGTACAGGGTATAACTTGTCACACAAAACAGAGGCAGAGCCCAGCAATTTCAGGTTTGCTCGGTGCAGCAGCTCAACCCTTCCGGTGACTCCCTTTGTCCCCCGATGTCCCCAGTGAGTTGTTAGCTTCCACTTTCATGCCTGCTTTTTCAGCCTCACGATGAACGGTACAGTTAGGTGTCTGAAGTCATCTTCCTTGAGATGCTCCCAACAGGCAAATCCACGTCCCGGGTCCATTTTTTTTGAGAACAAGGAAAATAATAGCAGCTCTCAGAGTTCCCTCTTCCTTTCTGACAGGGACCACACTTCATACTCCTGGAGTGTCCCATCACTGACAAGGGGATTGGCTGAGTCTGATCAATGCCCACCTCCCAAGGGATAATGGGGGGCAGGCGGAGGGCACGCGGTCCCCCGGCATGCCGGCTTCTGTGAGCCACGCAGGCAGGCTCAGGAGATATTTCTCAGTCTTCCTAATGTCCCCTTACTTTGACTAGCCCTTACATTTTGGTCTCTTCCAGGACTTTCTTCTTAGACTAATATTCTCTCCATCCTCACTTCCCAGAGAACCTCACTCGCATCCACTGTTCATATTCTGCCTTAAACATTGTAAATCCCCAAATCATTTTCTTGAGACCAGGTTTCTTTTTTTGGCTATGAGTGTATATATCCAAAGATCTTTCTACCAGACCTTTCCCCAGACATGTTAAAAAGTCAACATTTCAGAAAATGAAATCCATTGTTTCAATCCCCAGCGCCAGTCATTTCTCAGTTCTCAGTATCCACTCTGCTGGTGGTGGCACCATTTTATCATAACTGTCCACCCAACCCAAATAACAAATCACTGTTCTCAGTGCCTCCTCTCCCTGACTCATTTAGTTTCCAATTCTTTTTTTTTTTTTTGAGACGGAGCCTCAAGCTATCCCCCTGGGTAGAGTGCCATGGCCTCACAGCTCACAGCAACCTCCAACTCCTGGGCTCAAGTGAGTCTCCTGCCTCCGCCCCCCAAGTAGCTGGGACTACAGGCGCCTGCCACAGCGCCTGGCCATTTTTTGGTTGCAGCCATCATTGTTGTTTGGCGGGCCCGGGCTTTGGATTCAAACTCGCCACCTTAGGTGTATGCGGCTGGCGCCTTAGCCGATTGAGCCACAGGCGCTGAGCCTAGTTTCCAATTCTTATGTCTACTTCCTAAGTATCTCACAGATATGTGGCCTCTGCACCCCCACTGCCACCTTCCCCTCCAGCGTCATGTCCCATCACTCCCCTCTCATCTTATCACATGTTCAATCCAGGGCCTGCTTGTATTGAAGCATACATCACGTTTGATTTTAGGTCTTTGTTTGTGTATCTTTCATCACTACTGGACTTTCAGATACAAGAATGTAAGGAATTTTTCTACTTTTGAACCCACTGCAACGACTGCAACCTGGTACGTGGTAAATCCTATGAAACTGACATCAATTCAGCTGGACAAGCTCATACAAACAGAAAAGATAATACCAACTCCCTGCACTGAGCTTTCTTTCTAGTCTCAGAGTAAAATACTTGAAGAGTCTCTTTCTAATGTCTCAAAATAATAAGCACAGTGCCCTCCACCAATGGCAACAAAAGCATTCAAAAATATTCATATACTTTCAAAACCCTGAAAACAAACTGATATGTTTTATTAATTTGTTTTCTCATGTCTTATTTGGTGCCAGTCCACGGGCATTACACGTGGACTTCCCCAGGGGCCAATGCCATCAAATGGAATCTTGGCTTTGGTCAGGTCCAAGGCTTCTTCTGGATCTCATGTCTTATGATTCTGTGATTTTGCGATAAATAAGCACATTCAGTTGGGGGTTGGAAAGTGCTATCCCTGATGACATCCTGAAATTATTATTTGGCTCAAAAATGTGAATAGTTTATTTTAGTAACATGGAGTAAATTTCAATCTTTGAAGTTTTCAACAGTATGATTAGTTTTTCTGAAATGACTATTTGAGAGTAGCAATAAAGTCTTTTAAATTAAGGTAAAAAGTTGAAGGCCTACGTCTATGACTATATCAGAACTACTATAAAATAACTATTAAAATACTCCTTTCTCCAAAGATTTTTTTGTGTGTAATAACTATTTCCATAATATACCTTCATAATGAAAACTAAGATAATAGTAAAGTACCATAAAACAATTGATCGCACCACATTTAAATATTTTGATTAGGCTGATAGAAATTTTCTTTGTCTCTAGGAACACAGAAGTGGTTATCAATTAAGTTGTTACAAATAAAAAAAAGTTACCCCTTCTAAATTAGTTCCTTATTTCCATTCTATTCTTTACCTTCTTTTTTTGCTTTGAACATTTTGTCCTTGAAACTGACATCCTTCCTCATAAATTTGTTCACTTTTCTTAAGATGTGAGGAACACTGTGTCTCATATGCATATAGTGTTTTATGGTATACAATGACCTCAATCTGTTTAACTATATTCAAACCACATGTTACTCTCACGAGGGAGATAAGCCAGATGTAATTTCACAGATGAGGAAACTGTCGCCTTTATTCAAGATCACATGATTAGTAAGTGATAGAACCAGGACAAAATTCAAATATCCTGGTATGTAGTCTACTACTCTTTGAAACTCATCAACTATTCCAATTTTAAAACATAAAATCTCCCTCTGCCTTTTATAAACCACCTCTCAGATTGCACAGGACGTCCAGAGGATGAAATTGCTTGTTGACTTTTGGTTACTTTTCTTCTTACCATTTCAGTTCTGAAAGGGCAAACCTTGGGAAGGTGTCCAAGTGTCATGCACTGAGAACTTTCCTTCCTGGGACTTAGGAGAGTCTAGTCAATTTTGTCAAAATACATAAAACTGTTCTTCATGTAATATTCATAAGACAAATGAATTTTTAAAACTTGCAAAGATGACTAAGTTATAACTTCACCAGCTGTATTTCAAAACATATTTGAGGCCTTCTGCTTGTGACTCTCACAGACTAACTTGTACCAGCCTCACCCTCTCACCAAAAACAACTACAAAAAAGACAAAACATATGAAATGATTCTTTTCAGAAGTTAGAAAACAGGCGAGACAGGTCTGCGATCCTTGAGTAAAGGAAATAGGATAAGGCTCACAGTTTCCCCACCCTTCTGCCCAGAGGCACTGTTTAAACAACAGTGGGGAGTGGAGGGGAAAGAAAGAGAGCCCAGGTCTCTGTCCTGAGGAGGCAGGGATCCTACTTCTGGGCTGCTGAGGAGGGTGGAGACTGTGGTACACACAGCAGAGCTGTGTAGAAAACTTCAGATTTCTGCTGTTCTTCCCCCGAGTCTTGGACCAATGCAAAACTCTGCATGTACAGGATAAGACTCCATAATGTAGTGTAAAACAAACAAATACAACTACCAATGAAAGCAAAATGGCTAGGAACGTTGAGGTGAACAACTACTAGACGTTTACTGGGCTGGGAGACATCTGAAACACAGACACTGTCTAGTAGACTAAGACCCTCATTTTAAAGATAATAAAAACAGATTGAGTGTCTCGGTCAATAAGCTGTTATGTTGCAGAATTAATACTTAAATCCAAGTCCCTCCAACACAATCTAGGGCTCCTTTAACTACTATACACTGACTGTGCAAATATTCCCCCCAATGTTTATATTAAAATAGCCCATGTTCAAAATTGCAGGGGGTAGGAAAATATGTTTAAAATTGAAGGAGGTGAAGTACTTAAATTTCTATTGAAACATTAACACCGATTTCCATTCTGTGGTTTGATATAAGAGAGGTGTGCATTTGCATAATTCCTGAGTTCTTTGTACCAGTCTAGATTTTCTTTCTTTTTTTTTTTAAAGACGGAGTCTCACTATGTTGCCCTTGGTAGAGTGCCATGGCTTTACACCTCACAGCAACCTCAAGCTCCTGAGCTTAAGCAATTCTCTTGCCTCAGCCTCCCAAGTAGCTGGGACTAAAGGTGCCCGCTACAACGCCCATCTATTTTTTTGTTGTAGTTGTCATTGTTGTTTAACAGGCCAGGCCAGGTTCAAACCCACCAGCCCTGGGATATGTGGCTGGTGCCCTAACCACCGAGCCCAGCCTAGATTTTCATATTACAGTGTTGGAGTCTAGTTAAAATGCATTTAATTTGATTGCTTGATCATATTTGCAATACTGATCTTAAATTGGGATTTAATTATAGAAAGCATTATACAAAATTGATCTCATTGGAGTTCATTTCATTATTTTTATGCAGCAAATTTCAAAAAATTAGTTTAAAAGAGGAATAAAAAACCGAACCATCTCCTATCAATTTTTTCTTAGTGGGTCGATCCACTTAAAAATTAGGGAAATAGTTTCCCTAACTCAGGCCAGGCAGTTAAGTATTAAGTTTCTAAAGTAATGATTACCAAGATGTCATTATCATCGTTAAATATTGTCAATTCTGCAAAATTATATTTAGGCTGCTCTGGACACATTTAATCCAGATGAAATGTAAAGCCAGAGAAATCAACTAAAAATTTTAGCCAAGATCATCTTGGCTTTGCCTCTGGAGTGGGGAGGAGGCATTATAGGCTATCATCATATGCTACAGCTGTTCCCAAATTCTTATGTAACAGTTGCAAATAGGAATGCTTCCCTCATAAATGTTTAAGTCTGAGGTTAAAGCCCTTTCTTGAAGGAGTAGACTTCATCCCAGTTGTTCACTTTTAAGAGAGGATTGCAGTAGGTGGGTGAATACTTGAATATCAAAATAGAAAATTTTTTTTCCCAGTAAAGAAAATAGCTTGCAACATCATCTTGGTATGCAACATCATCTTGGTATGAGGCCTGAGCAGGCTGCAGCCTGGCTCCACCACTAACTAATGTGGCAGGAGTCCCTACCCACCCTGGGACTCAGTTTCCTCCTGTGTAAAATATGGATCTTCAGAATCTGTTCTGTGCCAGCTTTGAATTCTCCCAAATGTTCAATTTCTTTGTTGGAAGTGGGCTCTAAATTGTTCACTAAAGGCTGAGATGATGCTGGAAGCCAATAGTTTATTTTGTTAAATTCAGTGCCACAACCTTTTCTCTGTTAATGAATGAATCAATGAACAAATGAATCAAGTACAAATAATGACATTGACATTCACGTGGAGACAAAAACCCCGATAGGTCTTCAGTTGTTGTCAGCATGCCTCTCAGCCGAGATCATCACGAGGCTTGACGGATCCAGCAATAGAGTCAATGGGAAGCGTGTCTTCTAGGGAGAAAAGAAACCCCCACTTGAGGTAAATTATATTTGTGGATTATACTGTTTGTACGTCTCTTTCTATTTTTTAATTACACAGAAAGAGAAAGCTGTATTTTCACATCTATTCTATGTGGATGGATTCTGCGAAGCGTGACGGGAGGATTGAAACTTTCCCTAGAAGGGTGCATCTGGTCAAAGTTTCGTCCCACTCAGTTTTCAGAGAAGTATGCTCCATGGCAATCACAACGTGTAGCACAGAGAGAACCCAGGCCAGGACATGGGGAAACACGGATTTGTCTTTGTTGTATTTTCTTTGCATTCCCAGAGGGTAGCTCCCTATAAGGCATACAGTGGGTGCTCAAAAGTGAGGGCTTGCTTCTACTGCTGGTCCTGCTGCTGCCGAGACAAATACCCCAGCCCAGCTTTTCTTGGAAACAGACTGAGGCAGAGCCACGTGCTAAGGCTTCACTGGGCTGCATAACCCTAAGGCGTTGAGAATGAAGGAGAAAGGGCAGAAAGCGAACTGAAGGTGGGGTGCTCCTGGTGGGCACAGCTTCCAGGAAAGACGCAGCCAGTCCTCAGTACAGGATGTCATCCAGATTGACACGGAGAACCCATCCATCGGCGGAGAGGAATTTGCTTGTCAGTTCTACCTGTGTCTCACCTCTCAATACACCCCACGCTTAGTGACTCCCCCCACACAAGCAGTGTTTCCTGCCCCTGCTGGGCACCACCGGGAAGCCATATTGCACTGCCCACAGCACAGGGCCTCTCTGGGGCCCAGAGCTTAGGGATAAGCCAGGCCGAGCTGCCTCTGAGGGACAGGAACAGCTTGTCCCTCAGATGAAGACCATGCCAGAGAGCAGCTCAGAGGGTCAGTGACCTCACCACTGAGCAAGTAGCCACGTCCTGGGAGGCAAGAAAGCGAAGTGAATGTGGGCAGGTGGTACGCTGGCTCAGGGAGAGGGTGGTATTTTAGAAAATTATTTGAGTAACTAAAACAAGTCTCAGTTTTCCATCCCTAAAACACTGATCATATGTCTGCCCTGACCTCCCCTAAAGGTACCATGAGGATAAAATGAGACATAACTTAGATTTTCTCCACCCTGTTCTCCCTCTCCAGTAACTCTCACACGGGAAGAATCGCCCACCCTCTTACCCCCGTCTGTCTGTCTCCAGATCTTGCTTATAAAATAAAGAAGAAAACCCTAGGGCCATATGAGTAGCACCAACACACTCAAGTCACTCTTATCACGCTCCCTCTTGATGGATCCCCCAGGAACCACTGGCAGCCAATAGCAGCTTTCATAAGCCCAAAGGTCATGCAGCATTGGTGTCCCCTCCTTTTTTTGTAGTCCCCTTTAAGAAAAAAAAAATCAAATATAAAACTGGTTATGAAAGTAAATACGTTTTTAAATGAGCAAAGAAAACAGGTCCTTTTCTTCTGAGATCTTTTTAGGCAATTTATTAGAAATGCTTGCTGATTTCAGCCTGATGTCCCTTCCTAACACAGAGTTCCCAACAGCAGTGCTTCTCAAATCTTAAAATGCATATGCATGCCAAGGAATTTATTAAAATGTAGATCCTTCCTGATTCAGAAGGTTTGGGTGATGCCTGAAATTGTACATGTGTGAGAACACCCAGGGCATGACCAGGTAATGCTGATGCTAGCTGGCCAAGACCCACACTTCAAGCAGCAAAGCTCTCAACTCCCCTCACTCTCTCCAGCAGGTGCAGGTAGGGCCAGGGAAGCTTAAATAAAGCTCATTAGCTTCTTTGCCTTCAAGTCTAATCCCCCTCTGTCCCCAGGACAACGAGTAATTCAAAATGTTGATGTAGGTGTTGGTAAAGTGAATGATTGTACTAACTGGGCAGCAAATTCTTTTTTTTTTTTCTTTTTGCAGTTTTTGGCTGGGACTGGGTTTGAACCCACCACCTCTGGCCGGCGCCCTACTCCTTTGAGCCACAGGTGCCGCCCAGCAAATTCTTTTTTTAATTATTACTTTCAGCACAGAAGGAGAAGCTCATCTCTTTGTCAACCAATATCCCATCTAATGATTTGTGATGACACACACTCTGATTTTTGTCATATACTCAGAGGCATTTAAAGAATTGAATGGCATTGAAAAAGTCCTTCCATTTTCATCTACTTATTTGTGTGAAGAGGTTTCTTGGGGACTATATTAATAAAAAGAAGAAGTGGGGAGAGTATTGACACAGAACTCTGCCTCACTCTCACAAAAATAATCAAAAATAATATTGATTCATGGATAGCTAGCCTGCTTGAAAATCTCCAGTAGTTGCCTCATGAGCAGATACATTTCCAGTAAATATTACATGTTTAATACTCATCTATCATTTTATAATACTTTATGTTGTTTTGACCATTTGAATGTCAATATTAATGATAAAAGATTCAATCCAGAAGAAATACTTAATATTTAAAGGTTTATGGTCATGGGGCTTTTTCAAAGTTTAATTTTGATTTCTATATTTTGGGGCTGAGATTGCTCAAAAAAAAAAAAAAAGATTTCCAAACATTGAGATATATTATAATAAAATTCTGTAGAAGAAATCAAATGGAAATAAGATTATTGGGGGGGGGAGGGGACAAATGGCATAAAATTTCCAGTTGGTAAAGAACTTGTTCATGAATATTTTAAGTGAATTTCTGGATATCAAATTGTGATTGTGTATTGATTCCTCTAGGTACATTTTACAGCCTCGTATAATAGTTTCATCCTAAAGGGTCCACCATTATCATAGTCCAAAGGTCTACCTTTTGATATTAGTTAAAATTATGAAGTGAAACATTATCACCTTTCAACTGTGTTGGAGGGACACAGCCCCTAAAACTTCTTAGAGCTTATGTGAAGACACAATGTCCGGGGGCCCTGCTCTACACAAGTGGCCCTCACGGGCTCATCTCTCTCTGTTCACTGTACCACCTGCTGCGTGTCTTGGCCTTGTCTCCTGCAAAACTGCTTTTGCTCAGCATGTTATAATATTAATCCAATGGGCATTTACCTTCCCTGTCTTGCTTGATTGGAGGCTGGCAGCACCTTTCTTTGTTTCCCAGGGCTGCCATAACCAAGCATCACAACTGGGTGATTTAAAACCACAGCATGAACTCTCTCAGTCCTGAGACTCTGGGTAGGTGCTCTCTCGCCTCTTCCTAGTTGTCATGGTGGCCATGAATCTTTGGTGTTCCAAATCTTGCAGCTGTATTACCCTAGTTCTCTGTCATCACCTGGTGTGTCTCCCTGTGTGTCTATGTCCTCATGCAGGGTTTTCCTCATCCCATAAGGACATCTGTCACCTTTTAAGGGCACACCTTATGCTAGTATGACCTCATCTTAGCCAATTACCCCTCTACTGACCTTATTTCCAAATAAGCTCCTATTCTGAGGTACATGGAGTTACTACGGCAACATATCATTTTGAAGGATACACATCAACCCACACCAGTGACTGAGTCTCCCAAAGTTTTCTCTGCTAACCCTTCAAACCCCACTCTCTTCCCTTGACTTTGCAGGCTCCCCTCCTACCTCAATGGTGACTGACCTCCCTTTTCACCTGATTTCTCGGCATTGGAGCACCAAGGTCTCCTTTCTGAGCACACATCTCACTCAGCAGTCTCTACTTTTTGGAGTGATCTAAACCCAACACTTAACCAGACCCAGACTATTGTGTCTTAACCTGACCTCTCCTCAGAGTCCCAGACCCAAATATCCAATTGTCTACTTAAAATAACCTCTATTTATCACTCAGATATCTCGAACCTGCTGCTTCCCAAATCCCACCCTTCACCCCCTCTCCATCTGCCTCTCCCTTCAGTTCCTCTATCTCAGCAACTGACACCCACATATCCTAGTCGCTCATGCCAGTAACCTGACAATCATCCCAATAGCTTCCTCCTCAAAGATATATCCTGAATCCACAGATTGTTCTTGGTTTCCTTTGCCAATACCCTAATCCAAGCCACCATCATCACTCTCCTAAGAACATTGTGCTTTGGGTAAAATCCAAAGTCTATACAAGGCCTTCAAGACCCACATGCCATTCTTTCCTAGCCTCACCAGAGAATTAATTATTTAGAGAAATGTCCCTGGAAGAGACTTCACTGTTCACTATTCCATTAAAGCATTGACATTGTGACATTAGAAGTGTACCTGTAGGCTTCAGTCAAGCAGAAAAGATGACTCCAACTATTACGCTTCTGTAGCACCATGGGGCACTAACCAATGTTATATTTATTAGAAACTTAATTTCTACATTCCTTTGACTTTCTGGTCCATGCATTCCTCTTGGAATTAGCCTATGATTCTGCTGGTTGCCTCATTCATTAATAAGAATAAATTTGTTGACATGTAATGTAATCATTCTGTATATGAGTGATGATAACATTTTTAACTTTTTCAAATATAAACTTTGCTTTGGAGTTGGTCCAAGATACCCAGGTGGACTTCCATGCTGGAACCAATTAAAGTGTGTTATCCAAAAAGGGTTCCTCAGTTCTAGGACCGTAAAGTATTTCTCAAGCAATGCTAGAGCCTTACTTACGATTGACAAGGCTTCTTCTCTTTCTTTGTTTTCATAACCCGATGCTATCTGTACTTTTCCTTTTGTTTCCAGTTCTTGGCCAGATTTGGTTCTGTTTCTCATTTGTGTGAAAAGCTGTAAGTTCTCATTGTGTCTGCGTGGCCGTGTGTTTATACATAGCTATCACATTACTTCCCTTAGGAGAATAAATACTGCGAATCCAGTTTGGTGGCTTGACCATTTGGTGAGCTATGTTGGTTGAGTTGGTGAAAGATGATTGAGTTTCTCTAGTGTGAGCGTCTTTTCTGCTCCCTTACCTATATGTGATCTCAAATCAAGAATGAGTGCTCTGCAAGCTCTATGCAGGGGGCCTTCATGCTTCTGTGCTCACTTTGACCTGCGAGACCTGGGATTCTGTTTGAAGCTACTGTGTCTGCAACTGAAAAAAGCATTTATCTGTGACTATATTCAACATCAGTATCTTGTATTCTTTAAAATCTCTCAGAGAGTACATTGTAAGTGTTCTCATTATAAAAAAAGTACGTGAGATAAAGCATGTGTTAATTACCTCCATCTGGCCATGCCACAAAGTATACATATTTCAGAACATCATGTTGTACATCATAAATATATACAATTTTTATTTGCCAATTTAAAAATTAAAAAGCAAATAATAGCAGTTATAGGTCTCTCTTTTTTTTGAGGTTACTACTGCAACGTGAAATTCATGTATCTATTTTATTTTACCTGGCTTTGTTTTCTTGTGGAAAGACTAATTTGTCTTCCTAAATATTTCATATTGGTCTATTGATAACTAGCATTACTTATATATAATATTTATAAATATAAAATATACCAAATTATGTATAAATTGAAACATGATTCCAACAAAGATCTTTTATAACAGTAATTATATAGAGGATATCCAAAAATGTATACACATTTTAAGAAAGGAAAAAACTGTGTTAATTTATAATACTCAAGTCACATTTGATTTTTGCAATTGCAGGAAGGAATTATAATGTGAATAGTGTTCGTCTTTTGTTCTTGGTGCACACTGAGTATTACGATTTTAATAAGATAGAATTTTGATAAGCTAATCATCAGAGTAAGCCACTTTAATGGCAAAGTGTACAGATAACTGCTACTTAGTCTGTGCTTCCGATGTGAGTATTCTAGTCTCACCGTTATTCTTTTAACTCTTCTTCCCTTCTTACCAGCCCAGGCCCCACACACATCCAAGCCTTGAGCTGTCTGCTGGAAGCCACCAACCAACTGGTTTGTCTGTTTCCCCTACTGTTCATTCTTCTTTCCACTAGCCTCGATAAGGCCAGAGTTATAAGTAACCTAGAGTGCTCAGACATGATCCCGAGCCATCTTCCCAACCTGTCTCATCACTCCTCCAGTCTCACTTTCCTCACCCCATTCCCAACAGTCTGCAGCCTTAATTATCATTCTACACAAAACTCACCTGTAATTATGCAACCACTCTCCTCACAGAACAAAACGTAAAATACTATCTTGAAACTTAAAGCCTTTTTACCCTCTGGTCCCACCTTAATTTCCTCTTGTTTATAGGTTTTATAGTGTCCAAACTTTCAGAGTTCCCTTTATTAGATACCCTAGGTTTTCCCTACCCGCACCCCACCTGTGCTCAAATTAGACCTTGCTTACAGTTTTCTCTAAGAATATTTTCTGGGACTGGACACAGTGGCTCACGCCTATAATCCTAGCACTCTGGAAGGTCAAGGCAGGTGGATTCCTTGAACTCAGAAGTTCAAAACCAGCCTGAGCAAGAGCAAGACCTTGACTCTACTTAAAAATAAATTAAAATAAAACAAAACAAAACTCGGCATCATGGTGGGCACTTGTAGTTCCAGTTACTCAGGAGGCTGAGGCAAGAGGATCACCTGAGCCCAAGAATTGGAGGTTCCTGTAAGTTATGACTATATGGCACTCTATCTACCCAGGGCATCACAGTGAGACTCTGTCTTAAAAAAAAAAAAAAAAAAAAAAAAAAAAAGAGTATTTTCTGATCCTCTTTCTGATACCTGTTAAGAAAAATAACCAAAACTTTGGAATTACTAGTAACATTGACCTTAACCTTCTGGTCTGCCTGTGATCATTTACTGCATGTAGGTTGTGACTGATGTCAGTGAATTCCTTTCAATCAATTGCATCTCTACATTGGTTGCTAAGCTTAATTTCTTTCAGGACAATTGTAATACTTTTTCCTGTTTCCTATTATCTTGCTTGATTTTTCCGGGGATTCAAGATTTAGAATCATATCCCCAAGAAATGTTGCTTAGAATTTCCCACATGAAATCACTACTTTCAATGTCATATACAATTATCTCATAAAAAGATTATTTAATTATCTCTGACTTTACTATTCACTATTAATTAAGGGGTTAGACTTTGTGAAATTACATATGTACTTGTTGCTTTTATTCTGGTGGGAAATGGTTGTTCTCTAGAGTATAATTTTCCTGCCCTGTAGGATATTAACCAATTTTTTTATCTACCCAACATATTCTAACATTCTTTTTTTTTTTTAAGTGCCTATAAGTACCCAGTTCCTCAAAATGTTCTTTGGGTCAGCTTTATCACCTAAGTGTTCCTTCATTAATAAATTAATAGACCTCTGAGTCAAGTCATTCTATATTTTCAGGAGAATCATAGGTTTTTTAAAAAAAATTGAAAATTATACTTTAATACCATCATTGGAGGTACTTGATATGACTCCTCTTAATTTCCATAAAACACACCTTATTTATAATTTTCTATGCCATGTATTTTACTAAACTGTCAGTTCCTGGAGGGCAGGGCCCTGGAAAAATTGACCTTTGTATTCTAGAGAGTTTAAACAGTGTCTTGCAATGTTGAACACCCAATAAAGGTCTGCTAGGTGGGAGGGAAAGTTTGAATGAAAAACCGATTTTTAAAAGTGTCTTAAGATATAATTTTAACTGACAAAGTTGTTTTAAAATATCTATTTGAAAATATAAATTCCAGCCTCATGTTTTACTAAAAACACTTCAGAAGCCCTTCATGTGTCATTAGCTTTGATATACTCTTCTAATTTTAGTTGTTTAGAAGTTGTCTAAGGATGGTACAATTATCACTAAGGGAAATTACCCAGTATCTCCATAATGTTAATATTTGTTTTTATAAATAATAAATCAGGTCACTTCATTCAAGATAAAATAATTACACAGAGAACAAATTGGAAAATTTACAACACAAATTTTGGTATAGGCAAAAGAAATACCTTTGATTAGTGTGTAAAAACAATTAAGGCAATAATATAACTTCTAATATTTTGGATTTTCACTTTATATTAAGTGCTTGAGACATGAGTTCACCTGAGTCAACATAACTCAGCCATTGGTACTGAGAACCGAGACTACCTATGTCAATATGACCTGAATGTTCCAGGTAATTCATGCCCAGGAAGATAAGACTACAAACCAGTAATTAGCTGCACCATTTGCTTCAGGAAATCCTTACTAGCCAATTTATCAAGACAAACAGTTGGCTCATCTGGGCAAACAGCTCTGCTATCAGAAGAACAATGTGTTCACCTTTGCAAGCAGTTTGCTTATTGGACCTGGCTTTGCTCTGTTCACCAAACCTGTATTTTTGTCATAAACTTTGCCCAATCCTATTCAGTCCTTGCATTGAATGACACATCTTAAATCACTTGTCCCAGATCTCAAAACCCTATTTTTAAAAGTCCTTCCCTAATTTCCTCTTTTAAGACAAAGTAAAGATGTCCCTTGCTGCAGGGAGTTTAGTAAAGTCAGTTTGGGGCAGGAGCCAGTCAACAAGCTATAATCAAAGATCACATAGAATTATCAAGTATTGCTAGTGTTATAGCAAACTTTCTGGTAGTTTTCAAATTATTCTGCTATAAAGACATTGGCTGATAATGAACACTGCAGGTTATGCGTTTAAGGAAAGAGGCCATTAAAGGATAATTAAAGTTTATAGGTAACAAGATTATAGAATCTAATCATTACACCAGGCAAGTGATTATGTCTTCCTTATTCTTTTCTATGACTGTTCAATCCCACCCAGAGAGAAGATGGAAGCATGAGTGAGATGTCCAGGTCCATCTTCCCCACTCAATATTTACTGCTGAGACTCAGCCCCAGGGAAATTTTTGGAACAGACAGATTTGCTCTTTGAAATTCTCCTTTTCTCTCCCTTTTAGTTTTTCTCTTTTTCCACTCTTTGAGGAGACCAGTAGCTTCTGAGCAGAGACATAGAGCAAGGGGCTTTCAGGGAGCTAGGAGGAAAGTTTGGCTTACTCAACTAAGAAGTCTGGAAGACTATAAAACGGTGAGTACAAAGTAATTTAAATAATTAGTGAGTAATAAAAAGATAATTAATTACTAATAGGAAAGGGCAATATTGTCTGGAGAGACAGAGAGGCCAATGCAAGACTTACAACCAATTTCAAACAGAAAAAGTGTTTATACCCCTGCAGGCCTTTGCATCTCCGTCTCTCTCACTTTTTCTCCTCCAGGAGAAAGACCCACTTCCAACTTTCTTAGGGAGTTTTCTAAACTGTCCCTTTGTTCTTCCCAAATAGGATTTCTCTTTAGTACACTGAAACCTGTGCAAATTACTTTTCACTCTACGCTGCCTGTGCTGCTCCAGTTTTCTTTCCAATTTCCATTCGTTTTGCCTGTCGGTTACCACCGTGCCTCAGTTGAACTTTCTAGAACCAGGTCAACTAGACTGGAGGAACTGGGACCCCGGACCCTTGACTGCCTCCTGCAGCCTTCTGTTGTCCATGGGCCTGGGTCTTCTCAGTCCTTCCCACTGGTTGGCTGGATTTCCAGCAATGCTTTATTTTCTCCAGCTTCCCTCACCTGCTGCTGTACAGCCCAGACACCTGCCTGTGTGGTCTCTTCCATCATACTTTCTCCCAAGGCATTTTGACTTTAAATTTTTATTAGAGTTTTTTTAAAAACCAATATTTAATGTAATCTATTTTTTCTACCATTAAGATGAATTACATAGTATATAAAATGATTCACCCCCAATTCAAGGAATTTTAAGAAAAAACTAAGAAAAATTGGACAGGCCCAGGGAATTCCCTACGTTCCTTTCATTTCTTGTGTGCTTTTAAATTAGGAAGGCCTGTCATACTGACACTAAGGTATTAAGATTATTGTAGCAAAATGAACAAAAATATTCAATAAGAAAGAATAAGCTAAGATACTATAAGAAACAACCAGGTAAATAAATCCATGAGGCAGGACATTCTGGAAAACAATAGGCCCAAATGCATCAGCAATTCAATGCCATGGGAAAAAACTACTCTAGATCAGAGGTCAGCCATTTTTTTTTTCTGTAAAGGATGGATAGTAAATATTTTAGACTTTGCAGGCCATATGGCCTCTGTCACAACTACTCAACTCTGCCTTTATAGAGAGAAAGTACCATGGGCAACACTTAAACAAATCAGAGTGTTTTCATAAAACTTTTATTTACAAAAACAAGCAGCCTAATGGATTGGCCAACCCCTTATTTTAGGCTACAGACTTTATAAACATAACAACAAGAGGCGATGTGTGTTCTTGGTGTAGATACACCTAACAAACCAGCTATAAGGACCTGGTGGGTATAATTGGGACAACTGTAATAAGATTTGTGTACTAGATGTGATACAATTTTATTTATATAGAAAAGTATAAAGCGCTCACCAAAAAGCAGATTGCTATACATTATGTATCACACTATTTCATTCATTTAAAAATGTGCGTGTATAAAAAATTAAAGCTATGTTTATTAAAATGCCTTAGTGTTGGGAATATAGTTTTAATTTTTAAGTTTTTCACCATGTATATTCTCTAATTTTTAATAAGAAAAGTTAATTTTTAAATTTTAAATTTTAATTTTAATTTAATTTTAATTTTTAATTTTATTTAATTTTATTTATTTATTTATTTATTTTTGAGACGGAGCCTCAAGCTATCCTCCTGGGTAGAGTGCTGTGGCATCATGCTTACAGCAACCTCCAACTCCTGGGCTCAAGCGAGTCTCCTGCCTCAGCCTCCCAAGTAGCTGGGACTACAGGCACCTGCCACAACACCTGGCCATTTTTTGGTTGCAGCCATCATTGTTGCCTGGCGGGCCCGGGCTGGGGATTCGAACCCGCCACCTTAGGTGTATGTGGCTGGCACCTTAGCCGCTTGAGCCACAGGCGCCGAGCCTAATTTTTAATTTTAAACATACAGAAGAAAGTTATTTACTCAAAACCTTAGAAAATTAGTATATGCCTTAAGTGAATAAAATGAAGAAAGCCTTAAAATTACACATTTTCACTTTGGTAAAATTTTTATGGTAGGAATGTAATATAAATTTCATTTTTAAATATATTTTGTAGACTGAAATAAAACAAAAATGATTTCACAAACCAATAAACTCGAATTTTTCAAAAATTTTTTTCTAATTTTTGATGTTTTGGGAGGGGGGAGACTGTCTTCAAAAGAATAAGAAATAGACTTCCCACATATTTATGACTTATAAATCACATTTATTATTGCCCACAGGAAATTTCATGATTAATGTATGCAATGAATTGTGTGCAGCAATAAATGCATGTCATTAAAATATATATGGCTATTAACTCTGGATTTTACATTTTATTAAAAGAATTCTGCAATGCATTTCTAAGTGGTTGTCGTTTAATATATCTGAGTCCAAATTTATACAAGGTTAGTATTTCTGAGAATAGTATGTTATCTGACTCAGTTCACTTTTTTTCCACTTTATTTTGATTTTCTTCCCATAATAAAATTTGAGACTACAAATATAATACTTACATAGATATATTTGTTTGGACGAGATATTCTTTATAAATACGTAGTAGTAGAGAATTAAGGGAAGTTTCCAGATCAGACAATGACAATTTACTGATTGAGTACTAAAATTTCCTTCCTAACACCATGGAACGCCTTCTTAGATAATGTTTTTGACCTCTGTAGCCTTAAACACAAAGCGTCTTTTTATAATCTCTTCTCTAAAGGCCCATTTAGTATTGATAATGTTTTTGCTTAATAGTTATGTATCTCATTCATTTCAGCTTCCTTTTTTTTTGAGACAGTCTTACTTTGTTTCCCTGGTAGAGTGCTGTGGCATCATAGCTCACAGCAACCTCAAACTCCTCTGCTCAAACGATTCTCTGGCCTCATCCTCCTGAGTAGTGGGGACTAAAGTCACTGGCCACAACTCCAGGCTATGTTTAGAGGCAAGGTCTCACTTTTGCTCAGGATGGTGTGGAACTCATGAGCTCAGAGTTTCAGAGTTCCAGAGTTCTGGGATTACAGGCTTGAGCCACCCTGCCCAGCCTTTCAATTTCCATTTTTTCATGACAGGTGAAAAACACTGCAAAAAACACAGGGTAACTGGCTCCCTCCTTCCCAATCCCATGCTTTCATGTTATCTTGTGTTTTTTCCAGGCCATCTCTCTTTTTTTTTTCTTTTTTGAGACAGAGTCTCAAGCTGTCACCCTAGGTAGACCTTTGGCATCACAGCTCACAGCAGCCTCAAACTGTTAGGCTTAAGCAATTCCAGCCTCTCAAGTAGCTGCCTGCCACAACACCCGGCTATATTTGTTGTTGTTGTTGCAGTTGTCGTTGTTTTTTAGCTGGCCTGGGCTGAGTTTGAACCCACCACCCTCAGTGCATGTGGGCAGTGCCCTGGTGGCTGAGCTACGGGGGCCACCCCAGACCACTCCTCTTAACTCCAATATCCCTCTGCTCTCAGCAGCTGGGGTCTGCCATGTCCTTGAAAGCTCTCAAGAGCCCACTCCTACTGTGATGGCGAATTTTTGTGTGAACTTGACTGAGCTAAGGGAAGCTCACATAGCTGGTAAAACATGTTTCTGGGTATATCTGTGGGGGTGCTTTTGGGAACTATTATCATTTGAATCAGTAAATTGAGTAAAAAGACGCCAGCTAGGCATGCTATAGTCCCAGCTACTCAGCAGGGAGGCTGAGGTGGGAGGACCCCACAAGCCCAGGAGTTTGAATTAAGCCTGAGCAGCATAGTAATGATTCATTTTTTAAAAAAATTTAAAAATAATTAAGTAAAAGATTGTTCTTGCCAGTATAGGTGGGCATCCTCCAATCCATTGAGGGCTCAAATAGGACAAAATGGTGGAAAAAAGGAAAATTTGATCTTTCTGCTTGAGCTGGACATCAATCTTCTCCTGACCATGACATTGGACATTGATACTCCTGGGTCTCAGGCCTTCATGTCCACACTAGAACTACACTACCCACTTTCCCGGGCCTCTGGATCACAGATGGTAGATAACGGGATTTCTCAGCCTCCAGTCATATGAACCAATCCCTTATAACAAATCTCTTTATATACACAGCCCTGAGCTGCATAACATTTCTGTCAACAATGGATGGCTATGTGACAGTGGTCCTGTAAGATTATACCATATTTTGTTTAGATACACAAACACACTGTGCTACAACTGCCCGTAGTATTCAGTACAGTAGCATACTATCTGGGTTTGTAGCCAGGAGCAGTAGGCTAGAGCACACGGCCCGGGTGTGCGGCAGGCTACCTTGTCTAGGTTTGTGAAAGCACATTCTGTGATGCTCTTGTAACAACAGAATCACCTGAGGAAGTATTTCTCAGAACGATTTCCCATCATTTAGTGACACGCGATTGTGTGTGAATATATATGTTACATCCAGGCAGTCCCCGGGTATGAACGAAACGGGTTCTGAAGGTTTGTTCTTAAGTTGAATCTGTATGTAATTTGGAACAGGTTTTACCTGTAATAGCTTCCATTAGTAGGTGCAATGTTCATAACTTGGGGACTGCCTGTGTGTTTTTTATATACAGATATGTGATATATATGTGGTATGGACATATATGTGTGTGTATAATATTGGTTGTGTTTTCCTGAAGAATCCTGACAATTATACACAAGAGAAAGATGGTTATGAATTTCCTACTCTGCACCCACTTCTGAAAAGTCCCTCTATTTGGTTGAACTCAGAAACATTTAAGTTTTTGTGGCAGATCAGCCATGACTGTAAGGACAGCATGTTGGGGTTATGAATCAGATTGGCAGACCTTCAAGGCCCCCCTGGACGGCCTCTGCCTTGAAGCCTTACTAACTCTGCACACACTGTTGGACTCTCCATGCTCCTCCCAACCTTCCCTTGCCAACCTGTGCCCCCTTTTCCATTTTGTTCCTTTGACATCCATCATAACACACCAACAATTCACATCCAGTCATTTGACATTCAAACCAGATGCTTTTTTAACAGTCTGTTCTGCATACATCATAATTTTTAGGACTTTGGGTAATAATCATAAAATAAAATTAATCAAAATAATTGCTCAAAAAGAAAAAGACAGTGAGATTTTTCTTTATGAATGTTTGTATATAAAGCTATGCTGATAAAAATGAAAATAATGATATATGGCTTCTCAGCCTTTTGGTTAAGATCAAGGATAAAATTAAAATAATAAAAAATGAAATGTTACATTAAAAAATAGAAAAACAGTCATTGTATTGGGTTGAATTCCAGCTTTTCAAAAGATATGTCACATTTGAAAATGTAATTAAGTAAAGGTTCTCTCAAGAAAAGAAAATCCTGTCAACTGAGTAACCCTGAAATCCAATGATTTGTCCTTATGAGAAAGAAAAAAAGACACACAGGGAAGAAGATAGGTGAAGGAGGAGGCACAGATCGGAGTGATGTTTCTATAGCCAAGTACTGCAGACAGCTGGGAGGATCCAAGAGAAAGGCGGGGAACATGGCCTCCCTCGGGCTTCCAGAAGGGCCCACCTTGGCAACATCTTGATTTCAGTTCCTTTTGACCCCCAGAACTGTCAGAGAAAGGAAGCCTGTTGTTTTAAGCCACCCACTTGTCATAATTTGTTATAGCAACCCTTCAAAACTACTACAGCAACGGATTACTTTTAATCACAAAAAAATTGTATTTTTTTTTTTGCAGTTTTTGGCTGGGGCTGGGTTTGAACCCGCCACCTCTGGCATATGGGGCCGGTGCCCTACTCCCTTGAACCACAGGCGCCGCCCAAAACTGTATTTTTTAAAAGGGCAAAAAATTATCTGTACATTGGTCTGTCACAGTAATGGATAACAGCAGGACAGTTTCTACTTTAAAGTCATCACTTTGTGAATTTGTCAATGACTTCACCAACGTTGATCTTCACAATTTGCGTTCAATACACAACATAATCAGATTTGACCATCTATTCCCCATCATGGTTGACTGAATTACACTTTATTTTATTTCAGAAAAGCTTCTTTCACATCAAGCTGTAGACTTACAAGTAGTTAGCGAAAATCTCAAATACAAGAATAAGTTATTTGGAGAGAATAAAAATCCTATTTCACGGTAAATTCCAGAAACCACTGTCAGCAGCTTTCAGATTCCTTCCTCACTCCCAGTCCCAGATTGAAAAATTTTAAACACTCCCTTTTATAAAAGTCTGACCTTTCCCCACATGTAATGTTTTGTCCTTTTACACCTTTAAACACTCTGAGTATCTGCGTGTCCCTTTTCTCTCTTCCTCCTATTTTTTTTTTATTTCAGTTTTTGGCCAGGGCCGGGTTTGAACCCGCCACCTCCGGTCTAAGGGGCCAGCGACCTACTCCTTTGAGCCACAGGCACTGCCCTGTTCCTCCTATTTCTTTAATACAGAAATCTTTTTAGTGAGTTTAATATTATATAGATATTCATTCCCCTCAACTTGTCTTCCTATTTCTCCACTTAATCTCTTAACACTAAGAGCTAGGCAGAGAGGAGGAAATACTCCCCCAGCCTTGCTGTGTGCAATATCCTAATAATATAATAACATGAGACTCCATCACATAATGAAAATATTACTAATGTCATTTGATTTATGTATAATTTATACCTTGACATTCTACTGCCTAGAATGTTTGGGGGGCTTCTTAAAGAAATTACATACTCAACTGTGACATTTCATTGAAATAAATAAAAGACAAGGTTTTCATAGTAGAGAAGTGTATCATATAGGTTCTTACGTGAAGGCCTTTGGACATTTGCTTAAATGATAATTTTAAGGGGCAATAAAATGTTTTCCATATTTGCAATTATGGTTCAACATTATCACCCCACATCGAGGTGAAAATATGAAACTGCAGTTAATTAAAGGCATTTCTAGAAGGACTGACCTGGTATAGCCCAGGGAGTGGGATTTTCCCATGATCTAACATGGGACAGGGGCTAAGAATAGAAAACTGTGACTCTGTGTATCCCCTGTGTGGACTTTTGGGGACCTGGGGACACTGAGAGTGCAGAGCAGGGTCCCAGCGGGAAGAGAGTTCACTGTGATGATCAGACAGGGTGGCTCTGAGGAAAAGACACACCTATGGTTTTGGGGGGGGCTAAGGGAAAGGAGCGGTGGTGAGGGCCGAGAGGGCAGCAACAGCAGCAGGTCCTTCCCATCCTAGGGCTGGGAGGAGGGGGCAGCAGTTAGTGTCGCAGGGAGGGGCCGTGGCAGCAGTCAGCCACTGAAGAAGCAGGAAGGAATCACTCCTGCTGCCCTCTCTTTCTGCTCTCAATGTCCTGCCAGTGCCCCACTTGGGCTAGGCAAGGAGGACAGAGGAGCCCCAGGGGTGTGACCAGCCTTTCAGGGCAGAGACACAGGCTGGAGAATAAATGTGGGGGGAAGCAGAGATGAGCCGGCACAGCAGCACACTTATTCAAAAATGAATAAGCCCAAACTAGCTTCCACAGTACTGGCTGTTATAGTCATCTACTTGACAAACTTAGACCCCTTAGCAATTGCAATTGAAGCTGATAAAATGGTATCATTTGGCTCGGTGCCTGTGGCTCAAGCGGCTAAGGCTCCAGCCACATACACCTAAGGTGGTGGGTTCGAATCTCCAGCCCGGGCCCGCCAAACAACAATGATGGCTGCAACCAAAAAATGGCCAGGCGTTGTGGCAGGCGCCTGTAGTCCCAGCTACTTGGGAGGCAGAGGCAGGAGACTCGCTTGAGCCCAGGAGTTGGAGGTTGCTGTGAGCATGATGCCATGGCACTCTACCCAGGGGGATAGCTTGAGGCTCTGTCTCAAAAAAAAAAAAAGGTATCATTTTAGTCACTCCAGTTTAATTTCACACCATGAAATTCACTTATTATTCAGGATTAACAGAAAATGAAAATAGGAGTGAATTAAATACATATAAGGACTTGACCCACGTGGAATCTTCTAAAACTCACCAGGACAGGCCAGGGGATGTGACCCTTATCATTAGTTATTGTTATCTGATCAAAATCTATCTCCAGTTACGTATTCCACCACTGAAAACTGTCTGAACAACACCAGGCAATTTCTAAAGTGTGTTCTGTGATATTATCTCACCAAACTCTCACGAAACTGGTGGGAGATCAGTAGGACAAGAAAGCCGAAGAGAGATGCAAACGTCTGATATCAGAAGAAGGTCCTTCAAATGTCTCACTTCATACAACGTGGCTGGGTCACACAGCTAGTGACAGGCAAAACCAAAATTGGATCTCACGTCTGGCCTAATCCCAAAATTCTTCTAACCATTTTAAAGATAAGCAAAATGGTAGGCTTAGAGCTACTGTCTGTTTTGGCAAAATTGACATAAGAAGAGATGGTGTCAGAGCAGAAGCCTTCACCTGTGCAGGTGAGAAGTCTTCACCTGGGCAGGCATCCGGAAAACACTTCCCAGGAACATACCGGACACACAGCAAGAGGAATCCCAGCTCAGAGGAACAACAGCAAGAAGATTCTAAACCCTAACACTTACCACATTGTCCTTGGGTACCACATGGAATGTGGCAGGGGTGGTAATCTCTGGCCTCAGACACTGGTTGCTCCCTCTTTGGGGGAAGCCCTTCGAGTTCATTCTGCCATTATGGTCTCAATTCAAATCAAATAAGAGAAAGAAAAATTATAGCCCCAATTTATAGTTCTCTGGTAAACTGAAGAGTAAATTATGGTAAATGTGATGCTCTGACATTATGTCCTGATATCCAAAATGAAAAAATCAAAAAGGAAAAACAATGGAATTGTCGATGCCAATGAAAAGTTAACATAAGGATATGTAAAACTAAAAAGAAAAAATGTTACAGGAAAATCTAAAAATAAATAAAAGCAAGCGGTCCTGAAGAGTGCTTGCCATGGTGTAAATATCACGCCCTTTAATACCACTGTCAATTTCAAAACAGATTGGTGTGGAAATGCCAGGGTGGGAAACAACTGCATTTTCTGCTTTAGAGACATCCCAGAGACCAAGGAGAGGGAATGTTTGTTTCTGTACCTAGAAATATAATTATATTAACATCACAGGCAAATATATCAGAGGGGCTTTAAAATGAGACTCTATTTTATATTATCTCAAATAGGTGATCTCTCTATTTAGCGTAGGATCGGTGAAGAATCTTGGATTGGTAATTTTAAACTAAGAATAACTATTATCAAACACATTATAAAGGATATGATTCCCTTTTTCTTCCCAGCGGTGACCAATATTTTAAAACCAAGGGCTCCTTCAATTTTTGCAATCATTAGAGCCTCATAGTAAGAGGAAATAATAGTCGAACTTTACAAATATTTCATATTCCATTTTTGGAAGTAGGAATTGCTTTATTCACAGACAAAAGCAGTATGAAAAGCCTAGAGATCTATGTGGTCTTTTATTAAATAGAATGGAAAGGGGACTTAGGAGATGTGTTAACTGGGACATTTTGAGGGAATCTAGGAGGTTAAGGGGACGACTTTTGAGCCCTCTGTGAGCTAAAGGACTTCATGGCAGCGGGAGGTGGGGGGAGAGTTAAGCTGAGTGTTTGTAAATGCAAAGGAAGCACCATATACACACAAAACACTAATTGTCATCAGTGGGTCCCATGTGGTGTGTATGTGTAGTTTATTATTGTCATCACTATATATAACTCCAGTCAGTCTGAACTAGCACAGAACAGCTGTCTGCCATGAAACAATGCGCCTCTGAGGAGTCCCTGAGCAAGTCTCCACGCAAGGCACGGCAATCAAGGCTGATGGAAAGGATAACATTTAACCGCGTCAGAGGCAAAGCTAGAACAGGACGGGGAGGGAGGACTCCTCACATCCCAAATCATACCCGCCTCTTCCGTAGGTATCACCACTATGGTGATCACCATAAGTGATTATGGTACGGTAATCACAGGGATCTTTCTTTACAGTGGTGATCACTTATCTCAATGAGGAAATTTAAAAGTTCTTTGTTGTAGCACGTCTCTGATTATGCAGGTACAAATCACGTTCTGTTCCTAGTACTTAAAGTATTACGTTCATCATCCTGCCTCTGTATCAAACACAAACACGATAGGAGTTAAGAACTCAGAATCTTTTTTTTTTTTTTTTTTTTTTTTTTTGAGAAAGAGCCTCAAGCTGTCCCCCTGGGTAGAGTGCCGTGGCATCACAGCTCACAGCAACCTCCAACTCCTGGGCTCAAGCGAGTCTCCTGCCTCAGCCTCCCAAGTAGCTGGGATCACAGGCGCCGGCCACAACGCCCGGCCATTTTTGGTTGCAGCCATCATTGTTGTTTGGTGGGCCCAGGCTGGGGATTCGAACCCGCCACCTTAGGTGTATGTGGCTGGCACCTTAGCCTCTTGAGCCACAGGCACCGAGCCTAATCTCAGGTTTTAATAAGTGTTATAAATCAAAATAAACCAAGATTAAGAAAAAAAAGGATCACTATGTAGGGTGACCATTTGTCTACTTGTCAGCTAAGGTCATCAAGAAGATAACATTGGAGAAGAGACTGAAGACCTCTAGGAACGAATGTTCCAGGGAGAGGGACTACAAAGTAATCAACCCCTGAGTCAGAAATGACCTTGCTGTATGCAAGTATCAGCAAGCAAACCAGTGTGGGTGGAGGAGAAACGGCAAAGGAGAAGGATGGTAGATGATGAGGGCAGTGAGATGGGCAGGGGCCTGAGTCAGGTGTTTGGATTTTATTCTACATATGATAGAAAGCTATGAATTAGATTGGAAAAAAAACTGGGCTCGGCACCTATGGCTCAAGCAGCTAAGGCGCCAGCCACATACATCTGAGCTGGCAGGTTCAAATCCAGCTCAGGCCCGCCAAACAACAATGACGGCTGCAACCAAAAAATAGCCGGGTGTTGTAGTGGGCACCTGTAGTCCCAGCTACTTGGGAAGCTGAGGCAAGAGAATCGCTTGAGCCCAGGAGTTGGAGGTTGCTGTGGGCTGTGATGCCTCAGCACTCTACCCGGGGTGACAGCTTGAGGCTCTGTCTCAAAAAAAAAAAAAAAAAAGGAAAGAAAGAAAAAAATCTGACTCACTTTTTAAGGATTCATTCTGCGGGAGTTGTGGCCACAGTGACTTGGGCTAGAGAGCAAAAGGAGGAGGGGTAAGAACTGGGGTTAGATTCACATATTTGCACATATTTGCAAAGTCTACCTAACAGGTTTTGCTGATGGATTATAAATGGCCACATACAAAGGAAAATAAAGAATCAAAAGTCAAATCTTAAGTTTTAGGTGTGAATCACTGGACGGACAATGGTTTGGTGAAAATGGAATCAAAAGTTTGAGTTGAAACCGTCCAGACCTTAAGGAGAAGATGTTGATGGGTCTGCTGGGATGAGAGCATGGAAGTCAGGAAGGGCTCAGAAGGAGGTAAAAACACTGGGGATGTCACCATGTAGGTGTACTGAAAACTCTGACATTTGATGAGGTCGGCCAGAGAGAGGACATTTGAGAACCGAGCCGTGGGACACTTCAACAGTAAGAAAAGGGGACAGATGACCAATTCACAAAATGAGCAAGAGGGAAGAAACCAATCAAGTGGAAAACAAGAAGGAAGTGGAGTCATAGAAATAAATAGGCTCGGCGCCTATAGCTCAACCGGCTAAGG
>NW_003852428.1:9940577-9940996 GCF_000181295.1 Otolemur garnettii | reverse complement strand
AAAAAAAACTGTAAAAACAGAAAAAAGAAAGAAAGAAAAAGAAAGTATTTCAAGAAGAATAGAGTGGCTGTACCAAAGGCACTGAATGTTCGAGTGAAGTGGAGACGGAGAATTTTATGCTGGATCTGGCCAGATGGATGGAAGTCATTGGTGATTTTAACAAGAGAAAGTTTAGTGGTTTAATGAGTAAATATAGGACAAAATGGAGGAGATTAAACAGGAAATTAGAAGCCAGGAATTAGAAGTGGCAAATATAAACAACTCCTGAAAGGATTTCCGCTGAAAAGGTAAACAGAGAAATGTGCCAGTTAGTAGAGGCAATTCTAAGGTCAAGGGAGGATTTTTCCTTGACCTTGAGATATATTGTAGCCTTTTTATCTGCTGAGAAGAGGGATCCCATTGGAAGGGAGCCGTTGATA
>NW_003852428.1:9938385-9940083 GCF_000181295.1 Otolemur garnettii | reverse complement strand
GGGTAGGGTATAGATAGAATTGGAATAGGTAGAACGGTGCACACAGGTGTATGTGTCTGTAGGATGGTCTACAGGTAGGTAGGGTGAATAAAATAGGAAAGTATGCACAGTGGAGAAATATGGGAGGTCTTCAGCAACGTAAGAATGCTTAGACTAGGGTTCCAAAGTCAGAGGACTAGGAAGTTAGGAGGTAGTGTCTAGGTACAGAACACTCAAAAATAGGATGATGGTGGTCAGTTACTAACTATGACAAGGCCTAGAGTATAAGATTCTTGGGGCTGAGCTATGTAGCCACTAGTTGCATGTGGCTATTAAGGATGAAAATATGCCTAATTCAAACCGAGATATGCTGCAAATGCAAATTACCACATTAAGTTTCAAAGATTCGGAATGAGAAAATATAAAACATCATTAATACTTCTATATGGTCCCACATTGAAATGATAATATTTTAGGTGTGTTGAGTCAAAAATTGCCACTAAATTTAATTTCATTTCACTTTTTTTTTTTTTTTAAGAGACAGGGTCTTGCTCTGTCGCCCTGGCTGGAGGGCAGTGGCACGTGGCATGAACGTAGCTAACAGCAGCCTCAAACTCCTGGCCTCAGGGGCTTCCTCCACCGTGGCCTCCCAAGTAGCTAGGACCACAAGTGAGTGCCACCATACCCAGCTTTTTTTTTTTTTTTTTTTACTTTTTCCATGTGGCTATTGTGATGTTTAAAATTGTGCATATAGCTCACATTTGTGAAATGTTCTATTTCATTTGAATGACACTAGAAGAGTGATTATGATGAGGTTGGGGAAAATGATCTCTGGAAATAAGACCAAGGCAGTGAGATGCTGGGGTATTGGGTGAATTAAGTAGATCAATGTTGAAATCACCAGGAACTGGTCAGGGAAAAAAGACAATGAACCGAGGAATAAAAACCTTAATGAATGAGCATTTGACTAAAATGTTTATATCATGGTGGACGACTATGATCAGGAAAGGTAGAACATGAGGGATTCTGATGAGAGGTTTGGGGATTTTTGAAGGAGAAGCGAGAAGACATTGTCTACAAGTAAGAATAAGGAAGAAAAGGTTTTCTACCTCATCTCCAAGCCATGTGGTCCATGATGTATACAAGAAAAACAGCACCATGTGAGAAGTTTGCAGGGAATCAGGGTCCCTAATGAATAAGTTTCAGTTGGATCAAGAGGCTGAAGGGTCACGCAGAGAAGAGGATGAGGCTGACGGCAGACTGTTAACACCCGTGGGTGGCAGATGAGAATTGTATGGTTGGGCAGATTCGCGGGAGTATGGACATCCGTCTCCTGGAAGGAATGGCTGACCTGTAACACTCAGATCTCTGCTGGCTTGAAATGCAGGCTGATTATACCTGATGCTCTCAGAAAGTACATGGATGATCCATAAGCCCTCGTCAGCTCTGGGCTTGGGCTTGGCATTTGTATGGATGACAGAGGTGGCATCAATGGGTGTCTTACCGTGAACGTAAGCAGCTCCCAGGGCTGCTCAGGGCAAACACATGGAGTGCTTTTATGAACTAACACTTGCCCTAGGCTTCAGAAATTGTTCAGGTTATTTCTTACATATCAGAGTGATATATAGAATTGGAATAGGTAGAACGGTGCACACAGGTGTATGTGTCTGTAGGATGGTCTACAGGTAGGTAGGGTGAATAAAATAGGAAAGTATGCAC
>NW_003852428.1:9933380-9938365 GCF_000181295.1 Otolemur garnettii | reverse complement strand
GGAGTGCTTTTATGAACTAACACTTGCCCTAGGCTTCAGAAATTGTTCAGGTTATTTCTTACATATCTGCTTGTATACTGGGTTGGTTAGTGTCCTTTCAAAATTTATATCCACCTAGAACCTCAGAATGTGGCCTTAGTTGGAAATAAGGTATTTGTAGATATGATTAGTTAAGGATCCCAAGATTATTTCCTACTGGGTTTAGGATGTGCCTAGACACCATGACTAGTGTCCTCGCAGAGGAGAGGATACAGAGACACAAAGAGAAGGAGGCGAGATTGCCGTGATGCCTCTACAACATGGGAAACAACACAGACTGCCCGCTGCCCATGGCCGGGAGAGGCTGAGCGGCATGGGACAGTTCTTCCTCGGAGCTTCCTAAAGAAATTGACCTTGCTGACATATTGATTTGTGACTTCTGGCCTTCTGAGCTCTGAAAGAATAAATTTCTGCTGTTTTACATTCCTCCCCACCCCCGTTACTACAGCTGCAGAAAATTAATACCCTTGATAGTAAGTTTGCTGGGGAAAGACACTGGGGGTGTCAAAGTCATATTCTATCCGAGAGGCACCCATGATGCTGGGCATGTGAGCAGCAATTCATTAAATGTATTTTGGATCAACCCAATCAAGTCTCAAGTCTATGGGTGCAAAATCTCTCAGACTTTTATTCTACCCATATAAAGAAAAATTCAGGAAACCACTTACAGCCATTTCCTCCTCTAATATGCCTTACGTGTGTGGCATAAACGTTGAGCAACGTTGTTTCAACCATCTGGACACACTGAGATAAATTCCTTAATTTACCCCATTTCTCCCTATTAGTGTTTGCAGAGCTAGGAAGCCTGCATATATTTTTCTAAATGACTGTTCTATTGAGGTCAAGTGCTGTTATTACATTGAAAAAAGTGAGTTCAGGAATTCCATTAAAGTTCTGAAAAATGTTAACCTCCATCCACCCAAGCATTTCTGCAAAGTCCATTTGTATTTTAGCATAGGGGAGCGGAACAGCGCCATGGTGGTGGTACGAAGCGTGGTATTGACAAAGTCATTTTCTACCAATGACCTCTTGAATCTTACTTTCTGGATGGGGGAAATGGCAGCAGCTGCAGGTTGACAGCTGGGCTATGTTCCTTTGAATTCAAGTGACGCTTTTTACCAAAACTACATTGTTCACTAACAGGCCTTTAGTGTTATGAACACATCATTTCCAAGACTTTTTTTTTTTTTTTTTTAAATCAGCTATCTGCCCAGGTTCTCTCGCACGGCAGAAAGGCACCCAGGGAAATATAACATGCTCTTAAGGGTGGGACAGGAGGACCTGGAGCGTGTCTGTCATTGCTCAACCCAAAAAGGCTTTGGTTAAAATAAGGCTGAATGATTAAAAAGGAGCGAGACAAAGAATGTTTCAGCCCAAAATTTGGGATGAAGGAAAAGACTGTCCTTCTCCGCGCCTCATCCAAGCATGAGCATGGACATAATCTCTCCCTCGTAGCGGCCTCCACCTGCCTGTCCTCTGCCTGGCATTTTTCACTTTGAGGACAGAGAGGAAAGAAAAGTGAAGAGAAGAGAAAGATGATAAAATCAGAGGACAACAGGGGCAAAATATAGTGGGGGAGGGCTAAGAAATGGAGGCAAAAGATTTGCTTAAAATAATGCAAAATAGTAAAAGTTGCCAACAGAAGGCAGCAGGGAATTGGCTTTTCCCTCCCTCCCTGTCCTTACCACCCGCGTTGGTAGATGGGCGACAGGAGGGGCCTGGAGGAAGGTTGGCCTGGGCAATGCAGAGGGACCATATGAAGAAGGCTCCCAACAAGCTGGACTCTTAACTGGAGCAGCAGGAATCCTCCCCACCCTCACCTGTCTTTTCAGGTTTATGAAAAGGGAAAAAGAAGGATCTGCAGGTGGTGCTCATTAAATCCATTCTAAGAGGTATTCATTTCTCTTCTGCCCCAAGCTGCTTTCACACTTTTCTCTACCACTATGTCTGTAAAGTGATGACTTTTTCTAAACAAACAATACCTTTGCCCAATAACATGAGACATAGTCCTTCTTCAGAGTTATAAACTGTGGGAAATACATGCTTATTCAAGTCATGACACTACTGCTTAAGGCATTTATTGTTTTCCAGACAACAAAACTATTTTCAGACTCTCTGTCAAATTCTTTAGAAAATGTTGAGTGGCAATAAAACTAACCTTTGAGTTAGTTTTCTGGATGGTATCAGAAGTCACTCAGGAAGAACCATGGCATATGAGATAAATACTTGGATGTATAATTTTTTTTTACAAAAAGTAAGCTCATAGAAAATATGGCATCATCTAATGAAAAATGCCCATTATGGTAAAACTACCTTGGAGAACAATTGGTCAGTTTGTAGCAAAGCGAAAAGAGTCTACCCAGAGCTATTCCTGGGCAGCAATCCCAGGGAATCCTCATTTGTGTAACAAGATGATGAGTGAGAAGAACAGTGCATGGGGCCTTCTCTACAACGGTGAAAAAGATCTATTTCTATAATAAAATCCTGCAGTTCCCAAAGCCACATGTAGCAACATGGATGACTCTAACATATACCATTTTCATCAATAGAAAAAAATGTTTCAGATGGACATACAGAGTATGATTGAATTTGTATAAAGTTTTAAAAATCTCAAAGCTACGATAAATCGTACAGCGTGCATGTGTATTAATAAAACTATTCAAACATGCACGGACATGATAAAAACAAATTTAGGATATTACTTAAGTGGAGGTAAGTACAGTATCCACTATATGCATCAGGTTTAATTTCTTAAGGAAAAACTCAAGAAAATATGGAAAAATAGTATTATTTGATAAACTGAGGAGAATCTGAGTGCTCATTACAATCCATACTTTTCTAATTGTTTGAAATATTTAATTTGGGGGAAAAAATAAAGATGATCAGTGAGACACTTTTGTTTAAGTCAACAGAGTCAGATACTTTGACATTTCTAACTAAAACCAGTATGCTCTGGCTGGATAAATTCTAAAAAATCAATGACACCAATAGCAATAAAATAAGTCAATGTTTTTCTCACTTGCTACTGGCTAAGTATATTCTCAGGTTTCAGATAGCTTGAAATTCTGTAGTACGGATTTTGATATATTTTTTTCTGAGCCACTTTTGTAGCATCTTGGTCAGATACCGTTTTCTTACAGAAGAACAGCACGATTATAGATTTTTCAATATTTAAAAGAAGTTAATGATGATACCCAACTTCATTTTGCAGAAACATTCCTTGACTTCAGTTAGTCCATGGTCAACTAGACTCTTAAACACTTTCTAATTCATGTCTATCAGAGCAGGATGAATGCGCTCCTTCCAGGGTTTTCATGGCATCTTTGGGTAGCTAACCCATTCATTCATCTACTGATCAGCAAATTCATATTTGTTGAGCATCTACTCTGCACAAGGCCGTAGACAGAACAGATAACAAAAAGACAAACTAGAAGTGAACTTTGTCTGGAACATCATTATCACAATACATATTAATGACCTGCTTATTCAGCCAGTTCTAACCATCCAGGGTGGCCAGGTCATCCATATCCAGCAGGTGCATAGTGTAGAAGATATGGAAGTTGCATTTTTGTTTTTTGTTGGGTTTTTTTTTTTTCTTGAGACAGAGTTTCACTTGTCACCTTCGGTAGAGTGCTGTAGCGTCACAGCTCACGGCAACCCCAAACTCTTGGGCTCAATTAATTCTCTTGTCTCAGCCTCCCAAGTAGCTGGGACTACAGGTGCCTGCCACAATGCTTGGATATTTTTCAAAATGAGGTTTCACTCTGGCTCAGGCTGGTCTTGAACCTGTGAGCTTAGGCAATCTACCTGCTTCGGCCTCCTAAGTGGAAATTGCATTTTTGATGTCTGGCCTGATAGTTTGTTATTTCTCTATTGATAAATGGTTTTCTCTTAGAAAAATCTTCATTAAAGACATCTTTTAATCTTCTAAGGACGTCTTTTTCACTGAGTGGAACCAAACTGCCATACTTCTTTAAAAGTTCATCTAGGAATCCAGAAAGACAGATTGACAGCTGTTCATCATCACTGGAGACCCTTTTTGACTGTTCTCTTTACCACCCACTTGATTTTCTAATTTGAATACACTGCAAACCAAGGGAGCCTCCAGTGGACTTTTACAGTTAAGGGTGGTCCAGCAACTTAGAGCTAGGAATGTTCTGCTTGAGGGATCCATCCTCCTCCATTTGGTATAAGTTCTCATTTTGAACAGTCTCTTCAGATACGGTGCCATCTACATTCTTCATAGATTTCTCTGTTCTTCAACAGCTTTTTTTATAGATAGCTGGTAACCAAAGGATACAATGGAGCAAAAAGATGAACTAAAAAGGTGGATTTATTTAAAAAGTGTCTTCTATTGATTCCTATTCACCTGGAAGTTCACGGGTCTCTCATCATTGTGACACTCTCTGAATTATTTCATTTTATGATTCTCAAGGCATTCATTTTAAGTTTTGTGTAGAGAACATAGGAAAGTATTTGCTGACTGAAGCCAGGGAAAAAAATAGACCTGAATTTCTTCAGGGTTGGCAGACTGCTATTGCAAAGTGGATTCCGCAACAGAAAAATGACAATGGCTGTGGAGTCTTTGTGCTCCAGCACTGCAAGTGCCTCGCCTTAGAGCAGACGTTCCAGTTTTCATAAGAAGACATGGCTAAGGGCAAAAGAGGATTTACAAGGAGCTGTGTGAGTATGGCTCATGGACCGAAACTCAGCACGGACGCTGGGACGTCTGACCAAGTTGGAGCAGAGGGTTTGTTTCTTGAATCTACGAACACTTAATTGAATTTTTTTTTGTTGTTGTTGAATGGTAACTATGTACATTAATGCACTTCTGGGGTACAGTGTGGGGTTTTCACACACAATCCAAAACACTTCCATCAAACTGGTCAACATAGCCTTCATGTCATTTTCTTAGTTATTATTTTAAAACGTTCACATTCTACTCT
>NW_003852428.1:9929337-9932551 GCF_000181295.1 Otolemur garnettii | reverse complement strand
GGACCACAGGCATCCGCCACAACGCCTGGCTATTTTTTGGTTGCAGCCGTCATTGTTGTTTGGTGGGCCCGGGCTGGATTCGAACCCACCACCTTGGGTATATGTGGCTGGCGCCTTAGCCACTTGAGCCACAGGTGCCGAGCCTGTCCCCCCATATTTAATATTTATTATCCAAATGCATGCATATAGACAGAGCATGCAGTCAGGAGTATTGAAAAAAAGCTTTAGTATATTTGGTGCAACTTTTGAAACTTAGATGTGAACTGAATGCAGGTTTCAAATTTAATCCCAGCACTTAAAAATGCAAGATGTTTTTGATACAGCATGACTCTGAGAATAGCAGATGTTCCCTAGAGCATAAAGGGTAGCTGGGAGTGGCTCTGATAAAGCCAGGCCTGTTTTACATTTACCAGCGGCACCTTTCACTGACTCCCCTCTAGTGAGTCTTAGAGTGCCATGTATTCCTTTTGCAGTTTTTGGCCAGGGCTGGGTTTAAACATGCCACCTCTGGCATATGGGGCTGGCACCCTACTCTTTTGAGCCACAGGCACCACCCAAGATCTTTTTTTTTTTCTTTTTTGCAGTTTTTGGGCCAGGGCCAGGCAAACTGAGAGGTAACATTCATCCACAAACTTTCGGGGATGCCAAAAGCTCCATAATCAAGATAAATCATACTTTATGGCAATATTTTTAAAAATTGAGTGAATCCAAAAGACCCATAATAGACAAAATATCAAAGCCTCAGATAGGGACAGTCTCATACTTGGCTGAGATTACTTAGTTTTCTTTTTGGTTCAGGGGGGCACCTAACGCTGATACTGATCTGTCTTCATGTAAAATGTTTACATTTGGTTCATTGTGGGTTGTTTTTATTAATTTTATTTTTTAACATATTGCAGTGAAATATGCCAATTCTTGTATTCTTCTTGGTGTCACCTTCAGTTTTACACCTGAAGCTGGTGCCTCACTTTTCTGACCCTGGTGCCAGACCCTTTTCTCTGTCTTTTGAAAAATCAAACGTGGCAGCAGAAAAAGAAAATTCTTATTATAACCTTATTCTTACACACTTTAATTGATATAGCCAATACTTTATCCTTAGTTTCTTAAAATTTATATATAATTTGGTTTTAATTTTTTGCTCTTTGAGTGGTTACTTTCGTGAGGACGAGGAAGAACATTGCCTTAAGTTCAGCAAACTAATCACCACAGGGACATATGTTGCATTGTCAAAAGTAAGTGGACATGACCTTGACAATTATTCTGCCTAATTAGGAAGGAAAATTCAGTCTTATTATTCCTAACACATTGCACATTCAACAAAACCAAGACATGCCAGGGAGATGCTGGATCCTTATGTGATCCCACTGACCATGTACGGGGAGAGAGGCATTGGATGGGGACGAAAGTTTTCACCTCCCCAAAAGCGAAGTCAGTTGCAGACAGCTCCCTGGTCCCTCCATAAAACCGTAGCCTCAAGAGATTTTAATTCTGAGGTTCTCACGTGGTCAACAGCTATTCCTGCTGCACTTCTATAAATAGTCATACCAACTTTGATGAAACTAAACTTATACGAATTGATCTTACATTGACTATCTTTGGTAAAAGTGGAGGTAACAGAGAAAAATTATAACTCAGGAAGAAAATAGAGTATACCTGTTATTAATAGATTGAAGACCTATTCATTGTTTTTGAGTTTTTATCATTTATTTACAATCTGGACTGAATTCTGAATTCTTCAGTTAGTTCCTTTAATCCAATTTACCTCCATGGTCTTTTGACAAGTTTAGGTGGTACTTCTAGGCCTGGATTCGTAGCTCAGAACCATTACACAAACTGAGGTTTTCTATAATCATATTCTTGTCATTTTTACTCTGTATAATCCCTTTTAAACATTACAACTGTTGCCTATTTAAATACATGCAGAAGTACAATTCCTAGTAATCGAACACTGGCCCACCAACACCCATGAAACTGACAAAACCGAATTTAACAATAAACTCCAGGAAGAATTAGCCAGGGAGCCACTTCCTTCAACCCTCCTTGCTGATAAAGGATTTTGACTAATTCCTATTCAATGATTACTTTCTTCTGATTGGGACCAGACCAACTGGGATAGGTTCATACCAGTACCTAGGGACAATCAAGAGCTAGCCAGAGGTTGATTGACCAATGGTTTCTGAGACAGACTTTCATTGAAAGGGGGAGATGTGAAGGCTGTCAGGACTAGAATGGAGTGACTCATGTCAAAATCAAACTACATGGAGCTAAGAGGTCATGAAGAGTTGGTCCTCACACACATTTTCCTAACAACAGGCACTGTCAGAGGAACTCTTTGAAAACCACAGCCTTGCACAAGGCATACTTCCATGAGGACATCTGCCCAGCAAATGCCAATTCAAACTTGGACCAACACCACCCTTGTTATTAATCCCTGTGACCAAAGAAATCATTTTAAACGATTTGTGTAACCTTCCTCATTTTGCTTTTAAAAGTTTCCCCTTGCCTCAACCTCCCCAGATCGGCCTGTGTTCCATTACAACATACAGATCCTGGGTTATAATCTCCTGCACCTTCCCAAATAAACTCATTTCTTTGGAGAGCCACACTCTTTGTTGCTACTTTAAGTTGATAATTGCATGTCACATGTGGGGAAGAAGACCCAGGTTGACGTCACTTCTCTGTTTTAAAGACATTCACAAATTCCTATAACACTCAGAATAAAGTCTAAACTCCTTGTTATGGCCTACAAAATCCACCGCAATGTGGCTTTCCCTATCTTTCTAACTTATCTCTGCTCATTGTCCACCAGCTATTAAGCCAATGTCCCTGGTCCTCTCATTCTGCCTGTAACGTAACATGCTCGTTCCAACTGTCACCTAGAGGTTTGCTGTCCTCCCTCCGTGAAACAGTCTTGCCGCAGACATTTACAATGCTAACTCTTTCAGGTCACAGGTCACTGGGGTTTGCCGCAGTGAGGCCTTCCCTGGCCACCCTGTGCCAAATACCTGTCCCTTTGATTTCTATGTCCTCACCTTGCTTTATTGTCTTTCTGCCACTTGGTACAAGATGGAATGATATGCATATGTCTGTTTCTTATCTCTCTTTGTTGTTAGAAGATAAATTTAAGGAGGACAAGGATCTGGTCTATTTTCTTTTTTCAGTCTTCAATGTCTATAACAGTGACCAGCATGACCAGCACCTCATAGGTATTTGA
>NW_003852428.1:9915017-9928310 GCF_000181295.1 Otolemur garnettii | reverse complement strand
GATATATATTTAGACCAAATTTGGTTAATAAAATAGGTACATTTGCCTTCAAATTATATCGTCTTTAGGGAATGACTTTTATTTGGTTGAAAAGCTAAAAACTACAAACAAATGTAAAATCTTACAGGGTAAATATGTCAACCAGTAGAATTCCTGATACCTCATAAATGTTCAAAGAATATTGAACTTGACATGCCAGATATGCACAATACACTGCCTAATCAAATATTCTGTTGATTAGAAGAAATATGCTTCGCCTTATTCTCGTGAGAAGGTGAAAGCCTCTCTGTTTGCACTAGGCCAATTATAGAAGTCTATTTGGGTGAAAACATAAATACCAAGCCATTTCCCCTAGACAATTCTATTACATGGTTGAAAGCATGTGGTTGCTTTCCTCTATCATCAATTTTACCTCTACCCAAGCCTCTTTCTTTTCCCACTACTGTCTTCAAAGTGAGAAAGAAAACTGTGCTTCATTTCTTTCACATGCAAATTAAGAATCAAAGAATAAGAAAGCTTTTCTTGTCCAGGTTCAGAGTGATCATCTCTCTTTGGCAATTACATGAGTTACTACAATGAGAAATGCAAAAATCTAGGGACCCACTGAAGCTTAATTACTCTCCATACTCACCCTGATCCCTTCTTAGCAGCCTAGTCTCTGCCTTAATTCATTGCTAATAGAGGTCAGAGTCAGGGTTAATAGCCTGCAGCTCAACGTTCATTAAGTCATTCACTGATCATTAAAACATCCTGAAAAAGCTTTGTGTTGAAGATTTAATAGCAGCAATAGATGGAGACTTGCTGTTCTCAAACACTAATAATGTTCTTTTATGACAGTAAGGAAGGGTGTGTGTCCAACAACTAGCATTAATCTTGACTGCCAAGTCTGCTCTCTCAAAGTGAAGTCAAAAATGAAGTTTCCAAGAAAACTTTCAGAAAGATGAGATTTCTTTCCACAGAACTCTCATTATGAGAAACCAAGAGTTAACATGACAGTCTTTGGGCTCAGTAAGTCCTTGGCGGTGCACTGATAGAGCCTCGTATGGGAAACTGCCCAGAAACTGGCTGGGAAGATTCTCCTGATTGAGGTATGTTATTCAGTCCACTCCACAGACATCAACTGAGCACCTACACCAGAATGGCTCTGGCTTTGGGACACAGCAGCAAACAAAATAGATGGGATTTGATGGAATCACGTCTACATTCTAGCCACCTAGAAAAATTCCCTACCCTGCTAATATTAGAGTGTAAAATGTAGAGGATGGTCAAAGAATAATGTACAGCTACTTGTATAACTATACGAGTATAAAACAAATTGGAGCCAACTGATTAACACTTAAGCACACATATGGAATTAAATCTCAATGAAAATCAAGCTGGGAGGAAGTGGGGAAGAGAAGATGGATAAATTCACACCTATTAGGTACAGTGCCCACTATTTGGGTGAAGGGCACACTTATAACTTTTGCTTAATCTGTACAAAAACAAAGGATGTAAATAAAACACATTTACCCCTTAATATTCTGAATTAAATTATAAAAAAAAATCACCAAAAAGAGTATAAAGCAACATTATACATTATCTCTTAATACATATGTGGGTTTTTAAATATACAGAGTGACCCAAAAGGCATCATACATAGGGTGTCCCAAAAGCTTCATACACAGGGGAAAATAAAAAATTATAGATAAATTCATATTTACTTACAAAATCTCCATTACAGAATTTTACAAAATATTTACAAAATGCTCTCTACTTATTGGCCACCTCTTTCTTATGCACACAAGAAGTCTTCTCTCCCACTTAGGACAAACACATTCCAAAATGTCTGTTTTTATAACTTTTCCTCTGTATAGTGACTTTGGAACACCTCTATTTTTAAAGACTGGGAGGATTCCTACTTAATGGTTATCTCCAAGCTGAGAGGGAAGAAAAAGAGATATAGGATTCAGGGACAGGAGTTAGTCAAAAAACCTCATTTGCAAAGCTCCAAACTGTTTATTAGTACACCCAAGAAGCAAGAACATCACGTTTGTTGTGTTCCTGGCCAAAAATAAATTAATTCTAGATTAAGGTGACCAGATTTTAACATTGGTAAAGCAGGACACCATGGGGGGGGGGCAGGGCCTGACAACAATGCAAACTTTGATAAGCAGTTCTCCATAATCAGTTCTCAACAATTATTTGTTATTATTAAAGTGTAACATTATAGAATTAACAAAAATAATATAAAACGCATATCCTGGTGAAATAGCCACGTGGCAGCCAAAAATTGTATATTCCCTTCCTGTTTTCCCGTGTTCCCTAGCTTGTCCATTCTTTCCAAAAATTGGGGCTTTTTTAAAACACCGCAGGATGCAGGATAAATTGTTAAAAATTGGGGCTGTCCCGCCAAAAGCCGGACGTCTGATCACCTTACTCTAGATCTAATCATCAGGAAACGTCAGAAAAGTTGAAGGACCATCTGTAACAGTGGTTCTCAACCTGTGGATCATGACCCCTTTTTAACAATGAAAATACACTGTGGCATTAGGAAAGTTGAGAATCACTGGTCTATAAGATAACTGGCCTGTACTCTTCAAAACTGTCAAGGTCACAAAAGGCAAAGTGCTGTGAAGGAACAAACTAAAGAAACATGACAGCTAAACGCATGATTCTAAAGAAGATTCTGAGCCAGAAACAAAAGTAGCCATAAGTGACATCATTGCAACAATGGGACAACGTTCAATGGCCAGTGACTTAAATAATACTATTCCTGGCTTTGAAAATTGAACTGTCATTGCTCATAGGGAAAACACATAAAGTAGTTAGAAGCAAACTTAAACTGGAACTCATTCTCTCGTAGTTCCACGGTTCAGGAAATAATTGACAAAAAAGAGACAGGGTGAACCACAAGCTAGAAATTCAGATAAAAGTTGATGTTGCCTTCTTGACTTGGAAATCCGATGGGCAGGCCACGTAGGCAGAAAACCCAGGGAGGATTTCTATGTTACCTACTTCAGGCAGAATTTCTTCTTTCCTCAGGTAACTTCAATTTCCACTCTTAAAGTCCTCAACTGATTAGATGAGATGACCCACAGTAGAGGGGGTCATCTGCTTTATCTAAAGTCAAATGATTGTGAATGTTCATCACATCTACAAAATACCTTCATAGTGACATCTAGATTAATGTTTGACCAAATATGTGGGCATCAACCACAGCCTTGCCAAGTTGGCCCACAACAATGAGTTCAGGTTCAGACATGCTGAGTGGGAAATGCCTGTGGAACAGCCAAACAAGCTGTGTAGGAAGCACCAAAACCTGTGGTTTGCAACAGACCACAGAGGTGAGGTTGGATTAAAGTGAGTTGGCAATTTCAAAAGCTAGAGAAAAAGATGATGATTCCACCAGACTTGCCAATCTAGAGGTCAACTGTGAAACTAATTAAAACAGTGAAGTGGATAGTTGAGTAGGAGGTAAAAAGGTACAAATAATTGAGTGTGCACTGCTCTTTGAGATACCTTCCCTGAGATCCCACTTATGTCTGAGGCAAGAAAATAATAGTAAAACACTGAAAATTTAGACAGCTCTCGGGAGAGTCATTAGCTGGAGTCCACGACAAACTTAGAAGAAGGGTCTGAACTAGACAAAGGGTGTTGTACTCTACAATTACCTCATCCTGTGTGCCCTGGGGAAACCCACTCTACCATTCTGATTCTTATTTTTTCTATAAAATTGAAATAATAATTATACTTGACTTACAGAAATAGTATGCAGAATAAAGCATATTTATGTACATAAAAATAACAGTAAATTGGAAATAGGGATACAAATATTAGTAGTTGTTATAAGTTGTTATTCTTCTCATGCACTTATTATATATAAGGATCTTCTTCTTTTTTTTTTTTTTTTGCAGTTTTTGGCCGGGGCTGGGTTTGAACCCCCTACCTCTGGCATATGGGGTCGGTGCCTCACTCCTTTGAGCCACAGGCGCCGTCCTGTATATAAGGATCTTGACTGCTAAGAATTTGGTAAATTTTAATGAATCCAATTTTATGCCCTTTCATAGAAAAACATCTAAATTACTTCCTACTGTTATAAATTATAGACATAGATCTTGGAAAACTGAGCCTTAAAAAACAGTTTTAAACATTTAAGTGTTATTTCTAATTTTTAATGCACTAAAATCATGTGGGTGTCTTTCCTCTTTTTATATTTATGAATTCAGAACAATGGTAGAGACGTTTCTACATGAAGCTGTACTGCTACTCTTAGCTAATTAGGGTCAGCCTTCTTTTCAGTAAATTCGAACCTTTGTTATCGAGGCAAAAATGCAGCCAACTTTTCATGAGAAAAACTTAGAGACTATCTTTTTTTTAACAATTGTCATCAATTATTTTTTTCCTTTCTGAAACAAGTTACTGTGAATTTTTTTTAAAAGTTCAATAAATCGGTGACTGAGAAGAACGGCTTTCTGTTCCCTGAGGACAAATCCCTGATGGGCTGTGAGGATAGACCAGAGAATGGTGGGCTGGTCCTTCCATGGGTCAGTGTTCACATTCCTGACACAAATAATGTACCTTTACAGCATTTAAGAAAGATCTCAGTGGCATCATATGTGCCCCATTATGTAGGTGAGATTCATGCATAAAATATTTACGGAGCACTCAATATGTCCCAGGCATTGTCATGGGTGCTGGGAGCCTGCTGTCACAGACCAGGCTCCTGTGAAACAAACCTGTATTCTCTGCCTGTGAGATGCTGAGCTCTGCTCGGCTCCAGGGATGCAGAGGAAGCAAGCCTGGCAGGAGTCTGCAATCCAGGGGGGGAAACGCAGCCAGCCAGCCCAGGGAGGTAGGGAAGGCGATTCCAAAGCTTGAATGAGAGATGCGTGGTAACAGCACCCATCCTTAGCAAGGGAAGTTCCTGAAAGAGGGAGTGATGTTTAAGCCCTAAAAGATCAAAATATGAGTAGAATTCAGCCAGTTCTCATAAGTGAGAACACTTTGCGAGAAGTTCCAACGACTAGAGAGAACATCAGACAGTTAAGGAGGCGGAAAACATTCCTGAAGGTTGAGCTTAGGATGTGCAGGTACGTCCAGAGGGCAGAGAAAGAAATCCGCCCTGAGGGCTGGGGGAACATGCAGTTACTCGGGAGCCTGGCCTCTCAGCTGAGAGAAGGCGAGACCAATTTGTCCCCCTCTCCTTATGCTCCTGGTATATTTAAAGAATGAAATATTAAAAGATTATAATAATCAGTTATTGTTTTCTTTGGGGTTTTTGGGGTTTTTTTTAGACCAGAGTCTTACTTTGTCACCCTTGGTACAGTGCTGTGGCATCACAGCTCACAGTGACTTCAAACTCTTCGGCTCAAAGCCATTCTCTTGCCGTGGCCTCCCTGGTAGCTGGGACTACAGGTGCCTGTCATAAGGCCTGGCTATTTTTAGAGATGGGGTCTCCCTCTGGCTCAGGCTGGTCTCAAACTCCTGAGCTCAAGCAATCCACCCGCCTCGGCCTCCCAGAGTGCTAGGATTATAGGCACGAGACACTGTGCCTGGCCAATAATTAGATATTTTAAATGTCTGAACTTAAATTGATGCTTCAGTACAAATATATAAATGTTAATGATTGTTGAAATAATATCATTTAGTGATAAAGTAAAAAATCTAAATTTGAAGTCTTTCATTAATTAATATGAGACCACCTCCTCCAAAACACTTATATAGGCTGGGCGCGATGGCTCATGCTTATAATCCTAGCACTCTGGGAGGCTGAGGTGGGTGGATTGCCTAAGCTCACAGTTTCGAGAACAGCCTGAGCAAGAGTGAGACCCCTGTCTCTAAAAATAGCCAGGCATTGTGGCAGGCATCTATAGTCCCAGCTACTTGGGAGGCAGAGGCAAGAGGATCACTTGAGCCCAAGAGTTTGAGGTTGCTATGAGCTATGATGCCACAACACTCCATCAGAGGCAACAAAGTGAGACTCTGTCTCCAAAAAAAACTACTTATACACACAAACACAAGTATGTACCCACACACACACTGCCTAGTGTCCACATGACACGCATGTAAGAACCCTTCCTGGAAAGAAATGATAAGGACTGGAAACTGTACCATTAAAAATATGGAAATCTTTCAAAAGAATTGAAGCAAAGAGGTAATGTAATCTCATTTGCATTTTATACATTATGGGAAGTGGATTAAAGGAAGGCAGGATTGGAGACTGGAGACAGATGGGAATGTTATCATTGTCCCCGTGACAAATGAGGGTCGGTCTAGACTGGCACAGTGGCCTTGGCATGAGGTTTGAATTAGAGACATATTTGGATGGTAGAATCAGCCTGAACTGATGACTGACTGAATTAAGGGAACCAAGAGACACAGAGGAATTTGTTTGCCAATCGAAATAGTCAAGCTGCTTTCAATTTATAAACACAACGTCATTTCCATAACCTCTTCCCTTCCTCGCATGGTCTTCTATCCCTATAAACTTCCACTGGTTTTAAGTCATGAATAATTATAATGTAATTAAGTGTCTCATTTCCAAAATAATTGACAAGAATGTGTTGACTGCACAGAGTTTGATGTTTTAAAAAATAATGCGTTCATACATCTCCTTCCACTTTCTACAATTTCTATGAAGCTCTCACTTTGAGTAGCATTCTGTCTGACACTTGTGATCCAAAATGTAAAGTGATAATCCCTCCCCCATGTGCATAAACATAAATTCAGATGTGTCTCAGGCATGCCTTCATCATTAAAAAGAAGTTACTAAAAGCAGTTGTCACAGATGAAGGATGTGCTCATAAATATCACTCAAAAATAACTGCCTAGTATTAGGGAAACACCAAATTTTATTTTGTCAAGATTTGCTAGTGTTTCTCTCTTTATTAAATTTTAAAAGTAAGTTTCTATGAAGAATAACAACACGCCATTTTGCAGTAAATATCTTTTTTTTTTTTTTTTTTTTTGAGACAGAGCCTCAAGCTGTCCCCCTGGGTAGAGTGCCGTGGCATCATGCTCACAACCACCTCCAACTCCTGGGCTCAAGCGAGTCTCCTGCCTCCACCTCCCAAGTAGCTGGGACCACAGGCGCCCGCCACAACGCCCGGCTATTTTTTGGTTGTAGCCGTCATTGTTGTTTTGGCGGGTCCGGGCTGGGGACTCGAACCCGCCACCTTAGGTGTACGTGGCTGGCGGCTTAGCCGGCTGAGCTATAGGCGCCGAGCCTGCAGTAAATATCTTTAAGAGAAAGGCCATATTCTTCCACAGAGATACATCAGGGCTAATGGATATATTCAAAAGTTAAATTTCAGACCCTACACCGGGTTTGATTCACGCTGTTTTATAATTGCATGCCGGTGGCTACCTTAGTCGGTGAGTGCTCCATGCTAATGAGGCCAGTGGCAAAAGTTCAACTCCCCAGGCAGACAATTTGTTTTTCTCGGCTTGTGGCGATAGCTGTAATGCTTACCCCAAGTCAGACATCAGAAATATGTGTCAATCATTGCAATGTCAAGAGCGTGTAAATGCCTTAATGAAAATCTGTCCTTTCTATTAGCAAAACACATGCGCAACTAACGGGGAGACAATGGGGTCACCTTCAAATACAGAGTGGAATATTCCTCATGTTACTACAACAAAGTTCCTGCCAGAAGCAAGTCATAAATGTCATCAAGAGTGATGATCTTAAATTATATTCCACATGAATAATTTCTTCATTTTTCATCTTTGACCAAACAGCACTAAATTTGCCACTAAGTAAAAACTCCGTGAAATGTGCATTCACCTGCTTCCGTCCTATCTCCCCAAATTGTTCTGAGAATGACTCAAACAGTGTCTTGGAGGCATTTTAAAATAATAAAATATTAATCCAAACTGTCCTTTCTAACTCAGCAGGGGCTTATTGAGTTTTCACCATACAAAGGCAAAGGGTCATGGGCGATCCAGTAACAGTCAATTCAGAAATGGTAACAGAACTTCAAGCCGACTACTGGAATGCAGCGGTAGTTTGAGTGAGTTTAAATGATCAGGTGGTAGCACGATGTAGACTGGGCCGTTAGTAGTTCTGACATAATCATTCTCATACTTCCCAGTGAGCAATGTTCACTGTCAGATAGGATTCAGAAGATGGTCAGCCCACGTTGAAACCTATCTGGAAGAGTCAGTGGCTTTATTAACAAAAAAGTTCACTGAAACACAGCCCCCCTTGTGATAGGGGGGCTGCAAGAAGCCCTGACCTGCCCACTCAGCCAAGCAGCTGTCGAGGTGGGGCTTTAAATGAAGGAAGAGAAACCTGGGGTCATGAATTATACAGGTCCCGAAACAACAAAAACCACAATTCATGAAGTCACCCTTGAACTGTCCTCTTCACACAAGTCTAAGTATTCATGTCCCTGCTTTCTAAATATTCCTCAAATCCATCCACTTCACTCTCTCCTCTGTTTTCTGCACCTTTAACATCCCCACTCCTATTAACAGTCAAACTCACAAGAACATTTAAAAATCACAATGGTGGGCAGCGCCTGTGGCTCAAAGGAGTAGGGTGCTGGCCCCATATACCATAGGTGGTGGGTTCAAACCTGGCCCCCACCAAAAACTGCAAAAAAAAAGATATTATAAAAATCATGATGGTGATGATTTATCTGTTGTTTTACATCAGGAGAATGAACCACGTCTGATACTTGCTTAGGACATCCTCTCCTAGTAGGCAAGAGATGAAGAGGTTATTTCCTAACAACAGAATTAACTTTAAAAGGGTTAGATGTATTATGGCAGCAGTCCCCAACCTTTTGGTAGCAGGGACTGGTTTCCTGGGAGACAATTTTTCCATGGCTGAGGGATGGAGAGGGTAACATTAGATTCTCATCAGGAGCACACAGCCTAGATGCCTCCCATGTGTAGGAGGACCTACTCCCTCTGCAGTAGGCTGGGGCTCCTATGAGCATCTAATGCCGCCCCTGATCGGACAGGAGGTAGAACTCAGGCAGGGACGCCAGCGCTGGAGAGCAGCTGGAAATACAGATGAAGCTTCACTTGCTGGCCCATGGCCCATCCCCTGCTGTGCAGCCTACATTCTAACAGGCCATGGACCAATACTGATCAGTGGCCTGGGGGTTGAGACTGAAGTTTGAAGGGCTATCAGGGACACCTCCATCAAGCCAGAGTCGCTGGATGCCTTGTAATCCTCCATGCTACCTATTTCTAACTGAGGGAAATCAAGGAGGAGCTATGGCAGGAGACTGTTCTGATCTAGATATATCCAAAGAAGTAAACAGACTGCTCAATACTGCTCCTCAATGCTCAGTCCTTTGAGGAAGGATGTTTGTTTATGGTCAGTGACTGAGCCACAGTTTCCTATTCTGCAAAGCAAGAGGTTAAGCTATAGGCTCTCTAAAATCTTTTCGACTAGACTGCATTAATGTACACCGTGATGACTTAATGAAAAAATAAAATGTTTTAGACTAAGCAACCTTTCAAAAGTAAAAGAAACTAAACGTTGGATAAAAATCATAACCTTTACTATTAAAGAATGTATTAACATAGTCCTCTCTATGACCAGAACTAAAAGTCCTATAGCTAGGAGTCTTTCCTCTTTCTGTGGTTTTCTATATACTCTACGATGGTCAATGTGAGTGTCTTGACTGTTCTCATTAGAAGCCAGAGTATCAAGAGGCAAAATACACTATTCTACTTTTTAAAAAATAAAATTTCCCTGCATGCTTACAGGGACAAACTTTTCCTTCTCTCTGAAAGTCCAAAGCTAAAATATGACCTAGTAGACAAAAAGAGTTGGCCTTGCTTGCTAGAGTAAAGTAAATAGCAATTTTCTTTTCTTTGTAATATAATCAGGTATCTAGAATGCTAAAGGAAAATGCTCCCCTTTATTATAGGGGGAGATTAATATGGTAGGAGAGTTCTCTAGAACGTAGACTCCTACATTACACGTTCTGTCTTTCTTTCTTCTGCTTCTACTGTGTCAACAACAAGGGCTGATCTCTGAATGTAGCCAGACCAAGGAAACCCACCTAAGCAGTAAGGAAGAAGAAATTAGCTTATATTAAAGATAGAGCAGATTTCAGTAGGATATAAGGAAACACACACGATCATTGCCATGATGAAATATTGAAACAGGCTAATCAGAGTTCATGAAGTTTCTACATAGTATCTTTAAGGAGTTTCCTATAAAGACTTAAAATATTTTCTGCATGGGTTTTTTCATTCATTCATTCATTATTTTGACAGGAATAACTACCTAAATATGTACAAACATGTTTCTCAGCCAAAAGGCAGGAATCAGCATCATTTTAGTCTCTTTGAGTTGTGATGCTTCTTAAATGTTACAAAGTGTTCATGAACGTGAATATGGAGAGAAAGGGAAGAGAAGATTAGCCAGAGAAATTTTTTAAGCAAAGAGAAACTAATCCTGTTGTTGACCATCATGTGGCTCTCTGTCATAAAGGACATACTTCTGAGAACTGGCTGTAGGTTGTTCTGCGCAATTTACTTCAGAGGGGAAAATGGCCTCCAGGGTAGTCAGCCTTCCATCACCAAACTCATCCAAAAATTGAGTGATCATCTGTCAAATACATACTAGCTCATATTTTTGTTTGAGGAGAATACCTGTGAAGGATGCCTTCTGTGAAAACAAAACCACTGGCCAAAAGGCAAGTTGCCGTATTAATTGTAAACATCCTAAAAGATAGACAATGAGTTAGGACCATTGCTACGTGTGCATGTACACACACACAATCAGAAAAGAATTAAGCTCAATTCCAAAGTACTAGTTTGATGTCTATTTTTAACATTGTGGAAAGTCATGCCAAGTTTGTGGGAAGTTTTAAAATTTCAGACTGTTATGGGGTTACATACATTTTGGTTACATAGTTTGTGTCTATATGGATAGTCAGAGTTGTGTGCCCTGGTCCCAGAAAATGTGCAATATACCCCTGCAGTGCACCTGTTGGGTGGGAATTTACCTGTCCCCTTCTCCCACTCCCCACTACCTGAATTTCATTGAGTTTTGCTTCCATATAACTTATGGGTGTGATGGACTGGTTCCAATTTAGTATTGACTATATGTGGTGTTTGTTTTTCCATTCTTGTAATACTTTGTGTTTAAAGACCTTGAAGAGGAGATACAGAATAACAACTAGGAGTGGTATTCAACAACTTCTATGGCACAGGCACCAGCTACTCAGAATGTCCTGGAGCAAGGTCCAGTAGCCCTTTGCTATGCCAGAAGCTGACCCTTATTTTCTGGGTCTAGGACATCCAGGGATGCCTAAGAGAAGAATCAGAAAAACTGGGTACAGGATAACTGAGAAGATTTGGGGACAATGGTTATTCTCCAATTGGTTCAGAAGTATTTTCCTATTTTAACAAGCAACGCTACCAAAATTGAAGACTCTGGGTTGGTGGTCAGTCTTGGAAACAACTCCTCAGGTGAATCTAGGCATTGCCACCACCCTGTCCTTCTTGTCTGACAGCAGGTTTGATGAGGAATAAAGGAGACAGGTGATCTCTTTGGACCTATCTGTTCTCTTCCTTCTGTTCTGAGTGACATGGCATTAACAAATGGGGATACAACATGCAAGGCCCTATAGCTTGGTAGGGAAGATCTGGTTGGAGGCTCAAATACATAGAGGGTCTTCCATGATTCCATCTGGAACAGAAGAAACTGAGAAACAGCACCTCACAGGAGTTTGTTTTGAGACCAGTGATGTTTACCTAATTATCGATTTTACCTCACTTTGTATAGTAATATCTCCAATAATTGGCAATATGACAGATGCTGGAAAAATAGTTTGAAGTAGAGGTTAAAGAAAGTATTAATTAGGAGTTGCAGGGAAGTGCCAACTTTTTTTTTTTTTTAGGCCAGGGCCAGGTTTCAACCCACTACCTCCGGTATATGGGGCCGATGCCCTACTCCTTTGAGCCACAGGCACGGCCCAAGGAAGTGTCAACTTTTTGAAAGACTGACATAATTTCAAGTATCATTATCCACTTTGAAAAAGGCAAGAAAGAAAAAAGTACCATACAACAGAGTTACTTCACTAGGCAAAGAGAAATGTACAAGATTATAAGAGGATGTTGCTAATTTTTGTGTAGCTAACATGTCAATGTCTTTATACTGATCATCCCAACTTCACCCGTTTCCTCACTCATCTGTTTCCTCACAAATATACGGAACCCTGCCTACCATTTAACCCTTTTAAAACATACTTGCAGAAGTCTTCTGTAAGCCGCAAAGCACCATCTTGATGCTTGTGTTATTACTACAATCCATTGATCCTCCTTGGAAGGAAAAAATTATCTTCTAGCTTTCTATAAAACTGATTTTAATTACACAGGTAACAATAAATACGTTCCTGTTTTTAAAAACAAACAAACAAAAAAACCTTGAATGTAAAGAAAAAGTGTGGTGTCCATATGATTTATTATCCAAACTAGGACACTCTTGAGAGTGAATGGACGGACAATTAATAGACATGCTAGGACATTAGGTATAAGCTGGGATGGGCCAGACAAATTGGGACACTCGGTGACTGTACAGATAGAGACCATAGAGCCTCTTGAGAACATGACACCTCTTTCCAAAGTCTAACCCTTCCAACTCTTTCCAAAGACAACTAGTATTACTATTCAGGAAGGATGACAATTAGAAAGCATTTAAATTTCACAGGACACATCATAGAAAGCCAGAGAACTTTTTGTGGCATCAAGAAAGCTAAAATTAGAGAAGGAAAACACCAGTGAAAGTCCTTCCCAGGGTGTGACGTATCTTCAGTTCACACTTTTTCCTGGGAGAAGTCTCTGACGCTCACTCCTACCCGTTTAAGTTTGAAGCACCTCCTTCTAGCAATTTTAGCTCTACCTACATATATCTGATTCTCATCACTGGGCCTCGAGAGAGTTTGGCAAACGAGATTCTCCTAACCATGGGCAGCCTCTCAGAAATTTCCCTGATGAAGTCTTTGTCCGCTTTCCATGGTGTTGATGGACTATTATTTCTCATTTCTGAAATAAGCCACTCAAGATAGCTCTCCATCAGGATTATAGTTCACTGTATTAGATGCAGAGATTCACTTAAATTTGGGGGAAAAATATTTTATTTCTAACTACTTATGTTCTCCAGAGAGCCTAGAACATGCATCCAGCATCCCATAGGGAAAATGAATGGGGACAACTGCTCTCTGCCCTCCACTCATTCTCCCCTTGGGAGGACAGAATATCTGGTAGGTGAGATCCAGAGATAGCCAAAGTGAGGCCAGGTCAGCCACTTCCGAGACAAGGTCATCTTCTGCAGATTAG